>NW_028262330.1:2727272-3030303 GCF_047370975.1 Nipponia nippon
CCGCTCAACCGTGCAGAAACGTGGGGCTGAGCCGCGTGATGACTTGGCACAGCCACTGCTTATCTTGGACTGAGCTCTGAGGTGACATCTCCTTGGGTAGCATAGACCAGTAGGTAGGGCTTTGGTGGGCTGGAGAACATTTCCCACCTGGCCAGCGCAGAGACCCTGATGCTCCTTTCCCATCTGCTGCTGCAGCGCCGTGCCCATCCAGGGCTTCCTGGAGGATTACGTCTTCGTCATCCAGGCTCTCTTTGACCTGTACGAAGCCTCGCTGGAGCAGGGCTGGCTGGAGTGGGCCCTGCAGCTCCAGCACATGCAAGACAAGCTCTTCTGGGACCCCAAAGGCTTTGCGTATTTCTCCAGCGAGGCTGGTGATCCCTCTCTGCTCCTGCGCCTGAAGGATGGTGAGCTCGGGGATGTGGCCGTGCTCAGCATGGGTTATGGTGTGGGGCAGCTTGGGGAGGGCAGGGGTGATGCCTGGCTGGAGGACCAAGCCATGGGGTGGTGAGGCATTGGGCTGATGGAGGAGCTGTTTTTCCCTGCAGACCAAGACGGAGCAGAGCCCACCGCCAACTCTGTCACTGTCACAAACCTGCTCCGAGCAGCTTGTTACTCCGGCCATACAGAGTGGGTGGAAAAAGCCAGGCAGATCTTGGCTGCCTTCTCAGAGAGGCTGCAGAAGATCCCAGTAGCCCTGCCAGAGATGGCCCGGGCCACCGCTGTCTTCCATCACACCCTCAAACAGGTACGGGCTGGGGCTCGTGTCCCCTACAGGACCGGCTGCAGGGAGGGGGCCCAGCGGTGCTGTGGGTGCAGTCACAGCTCTCTGCTGTCTCCCTCCTGCCACCCACGCTCTCCCCGGACAGGTCGTTATCTGTGGGGACCCCCAAGGAGCAGACACCAAAGAGATGCTGCACTGCGTCCACTCCATCTTCAGCCCAAACAAGGTAGAGGTGCCGGTCCTGCCTGCCAGCCCTGCCAGCCCTCCCCTGGCCCCCTGCGCGGCCACTCCCCGTCGGCTGCCCTCCCGCTCCCTGCTGCCACCTGCATTGCTGGGGCCTTCATCCTTTCTCTCAGTGCAGCTGTAGCATCCATCCTCCTCCTCCTCTGTCCCGCCTCCCTTCTGGGAAGCATCCTATCCTCTCCATATTTGTAAGCGCAGCCGGCAGGGCCACGGCTGAGCCCCTGCACCCCTCTCCCTGGCGCAGAGCGCTGGCAGCCCAGCCCAGGGAGCAGCTGCAGCAGCGGCTGCTGTCGCTGCTGGCTGTTTACACTGCTCTCAGCCTGAGCCCAGCATCCCCAGTGCTGCTCTCCCAAGGGCAAACCTTTCATTCTGGTGTGGATGTGTCATGCCCGGTGCGGATCCAGCCAGTGTCTGGATCACCTTCTGCCTGGAGCCACCCTTGCATCCTTGGGAAGTGGCAAGGTGGTACCTCGCTCCGGCTGTGTTGCGGGTGGGGGTACCCCTGGCTTTTCCCAAAAGCTTTGCCTGAGCTGTGCTGTCGCTGTGTGCTGGGGTTACTGCCTCGCGCTGCTCGTCTGCATCCCCACACAGAGATGTGTCACTCGGTGCATCCCACGGAGGGGCCGTGCTGCCGCGGGGACGGAGCTGTTTGCTGCCCGCGGAGCTGGCAGGGAAGGGCAGCGCGGCAGCTGGCGCCCGTCGCGTTCGGCAGGCAGCGTCCCTGCCCCGGGGACGGATGGCTCACGCCTTGGCAAGGCTGTTGAGCCGAGGGAAGCGGGGCTGCGCTGTGGGCAAGGGAGCTCAGCCTCTCAGGCTCTGGACTGGATTTGTCCCTGCCTGTCAGGGTGCTGGTGCCAGGGACTGGCACGTTGAGCCACAGCACGTGGGGAGCTGGCACTGGGGCCAAAGCATCAGTTTCCCTCTGTAACCCTGGCTGGGGTGAACTGGGGAGGGCTGAGCCACCAGCACGGGATTCCCTGCTCTGTCCTCGCGTTAGCTCAGCCCACGGAGGCTTTTGTCCCTGACCCTCTGCCTACGTGCCCAGCGGTGTTTAATGCCGGTGTTGGAGGATGGTCACAGCTTCTGCCTGGGGGCGTGGGTCAGGGACGCAGCTCTCCGTCCTTCCTCCCCCATCTCCTGTCCAGCAGCGCCCTTGGCCATGCCGGTCCCCGTGCTGTGTGCAAGGCCTCTGCTCCCGCGCTCTTCCTCTCTCCCTTTGAAGGATTACAGCGGGTGACCCAGTTTTCAGGGACGGGAGGGGACCTGGTGGCAGTGGGGAGCTCAGCACCGCTGCTGATTAACCCCCTCCCTTTCCCTGCAGCTGGTTCAGCCCTCGGTCCCCTGAGTCAGCGCGGGCTCTGCAGGGGGATGCAGCCGGCAGCTTCGGGGTCTTGAGCAGAGCAAATAGCACAGCCATTCCCTCTCCTCCCGTACAGCTTGGATCCCTCCTGCTAAGCTGGTAACGAGCCTGGCTGGTGGGGATGCTTGCTCCCCACGGGCAGGTCCATCTCCCCCAGGCTGTTGCCTTCCTCAGAGCATGGAGGAGGAGGAGGGCTGGGTGCTCTGGATGGATGTTTCCGCGGGGGAGTGAAGCCATGGGGTGCTCGGTGCCCGCCCGGGCTGTGTGCAGGGGAGCTGTGCGTGGAGGGGTGCACGGGGGGCTGCAGCCAGAGGTCTGGGTATGCCTGCCCTTGTGTGTGCCTCGTGTCGTGATGGTGGGACGGATCAGGAGCCATCCCGTTCGGCAGCTTGAGTTTGTTTCCTGGAAGAAGGAACGTGGCAGGAGGATCTCTGCCAGGAAGGCTCTCTCCCCAGAGGAGCACAGGCCCACGGGGGTTTCTCCGGTGCCATGCTCATTCCCCGTGGACAGCCTGGCAGTAGCGATGGCTCCTCGCCTTGCAGAGGTGATGGAGAGAAGGGAGGAGAATCCCACTGCTCAGAGGGTCACGCTGCCTTCGGGAGCAGCCTGCCGCCTCCCGACAGCCATCCCTCTCTGTGCTACATCGCACGGGGAAGGGAGACGTGGGTGCTCCTTTTCCCGCCTGCCTTCAGCCCTTTCCAGCTGCTCCCCATCTCTCCTTCCCCCCCCCCGCGAACCTGCCCAAGGCGCAGCAGCCCTGGTCACCCGCTCCGGGGACACGGCAGCTTTGGGAATCAGCTTTGCCAAGGAGTTGGGGAGATGTCACCGCTGTGTCCCCTGCCACCCCCGCTCCCTTGGTGCCGGCAGGGCGCTGGGGGCTAGGCTTGTCTGCAGGAACACAATTAATTAGGTCGTTCCAGTAATTAATTCCTTACAAACCTCACATTGAAATCATTGCTGTAACGAGATGCTGATGATAAAACGGCATTGAGGTCGCAGGTTTAAATGGACCCCGTGCCCAGAGGAGCCCTTAGCCGCAGGCAGCGGGATGCGGGTGCTGGCGGCTGCTCCCCCAGGGTCCCGGTGCCAGGAGCAGGGAGGTTTGGATCCCTGCTCCAGGGCTGGATCCCAGCTCCTGGTATAGATCCCTGCCCTATTAATGGTCTTTAGGGTAATTATGAAGGATCCCATTATCTCTTCAGCTGCAGAGCGCTAGCCTGCCGCTCGCCTTCATCCTGGCCCTGCAAGAGGACCTTAGGGAGCTTGTGAGAAAAATGAATAATGAATTTCAGATTGGACATGAATTGGTAATTAATCACTCCTGGAATTAATTCCAGACAAAGGCAAGGGGGGAGGAGGTTGAGGGGGGAGCTGGAGGCAGGCAGGGAAAGGGGCTGAGCCGGAGCTGGGTCAAGGCAGGAGCCGAGGGGAAGATGTGGGGCGATCGGGACAGGACGGGACTGCAGCAGCCGTTATCCAGGGCGAGGGCTCGGGGACGCGGTGACCCCCTGGGGACGTAGGGTGAGGGCAGCCCCTGCCAGGCACGGGGGAGGCTGCACAGGCGTCCCTGCTGGGTGCGGGCGCTGAGTTCGCTCCTGGCCCCGGGGCTGGCGGCAGAGGATGCCGTGTGCCGGGCAAGCAGTGCCGCGGTGGGAGGTTTGCGTGCCACTGCTCGGTGGCTGGCAGGGGCGGTGGGAGCTGAGGTGGCAGCGTTTGGTGTCGGCATCCCTCGGTGGTGCCGGCATAAGCAGCGCAAACATGTGGCGAGCGTGTCAGTGCTCGGCAGGCACGGCGGTGGGCACGTATGCGGAGCTGGGTCTGGGCACAGGTGAAGGACAGCCGTGCACTCTGGCAGCGGGATGCTGCTGCTGTGCCTTGGGCCTGGGAAGGGTCTGCGCTTTTCTCGCCCTTCGCATCTGAGTCGGCACCAGGCTCCCTGCCAGCTCCTGGCCTTTCCCCTGATTAGCCTGCAAGCCCTGAGGCTTTGACAAACATTTTGCCTTTCAGAAAAGCTAATTACCACGGCAGCCCTGTCATCACCCCTGGCTGGTGCTGCCATGTCAGCCGGGAGAGCCCCTGCCCCACTGCTCCCAGTGTCCGAGCTTTTGGGAAGCGTCTGGAGGGCGGGAGGAGCTGGGCTGCAAGGGTGGGAAGGAGCGATGCTGGGGCTGGGGCTGGGGTTGGGTGTCCCCAGGGAGCCCGCTGGCTCGGGCAGCCCGCTCCGGGCTGGCGTACCCCGGTCCCTCTGCTTCATCCCTGGCTGCCGGGTGTCTGGTGGGGAAAAGGGAGGCAAAGCTGTCGGGGATGGTGTGGACCACAGGCTCCCTGCAGCGCAGGTGCGATGGGGTGGTGGCCGCTGCGGGACCCTGGCGGGGAGCTGGCGTGGGTGCCCTCGGCTCCCCGTCCCCTCCCGCCTTTGGGCGAGTGCGTGGGGGACGCTGCCAGCGCTCGGCATGTCTGCGGGGAGGGAGGGAGCAGCTGGCTGCGCTCTCACAGCTCCTTCTCCGGCAGGTGCTGATGCTAGCAGATGGAGACAGCGCTGGGTTCCTCCACCGCCAGTTGCCTTTCCTTGCGTCCCTGGAGAGGAAGGACGGGAAAGCCACCGCCTATGTCTGCAGCAACTTCGCCTGCTCCCTGCCCGTCACCTCGCCCCAGGAGCTGCGGGGGATGCTCTGCCCGTGAGTCCCTCTGCCTGCGGGAGGGCGAGGGGCAGTCAGACTGTCACGCCAGCCTGGGAACACAGGAGAGACCCGTAATAAAGCCACCCTGGGCATCAGCTCCCTCCCGGATGGTTCCTGGCAGCACAGTGGGGCTGTGCCCTTCCCTGCCTGCAGCAGATTGGGCTCTGCTTGCACCGCTGCTCTGGCAGCATCTCGGCAGAACTGGCTCTGGTCCCCGGTGCTGGTTTTGGCATGGCCGGGAGACACCCGCCAAGGAGCATCTCCTCCCCCTGCACACGCGCTTGCTTCTTGCCGAGGAAAAGGAAAACAAATTAAATATAAATCCCAGCGTTAATGGAGAAGTCAGATGGGAAAACTATTAGGGTTCCTATAGCAACCCAGGGCAACACTGTCAAAAGCACCTGGGTGACTTGGGAGTCAAGTGCTTTTGAAAGTGTTACTGGTTACGACAGCCGCGGTATTTTTCCATTACAGGGTAGATTGTAACATACATTAAGTTAATATATATAGTGCATGCAAAAAACCTGCTGATTACCACAGCTGATGAAAACGTGCCACAAGACCCAGCCTAAGAGCTTCCAAACAGCTCGACATCCCGTCCTGGCTTTGCCAAGGTTGCAGAGACCCGGTACAGCTTGAGAAAGGATTTTTCAAAGTCTTGTTTTCTTTGCAAAAGGCCTGGCAGCCAGTGCCCCAGTCCACGCTAGGATGGGGCTTGGGAGGCCGCGGCGAGGTGGGGAGCTTCCCCGGGGCTGGGGCAGCTGGAGGGGGCTGGGGACACGGGGAGCTGGGGGCCGGTGTGCCCTGCGGCTGCCCTGGCATCCTGAGCGTGGCTGTGGGGGGGTGCCCCTGCCCTGGCTGGGGATCCCGGTGGCGATGGCAAGCAGGGAGATGTCCCACCTCTGCCTCTGCTGGGGCTGTCAGCCCTCCCTGCTGGGGCAGGAGCCGAGGGGCTGGGGACCCCCGAGCCTGCGGGCAGTGGGGCTGGCAGCAGCTCCATGCTGGGGGGACGGCTGGGCTGGGCTGGGCTGGGCCGCAGCAGGCAGGGGCCGCCGGCCGGTGGGGTGGGTTGGCCAGGACTGCGTTTTCAGGCTGGATGCTCTGGGTGGGTGCTGCCGGCCAGGGTGCTTGGGGCTGTGGCTGCCCCTGCCTTGGCTTGCAGAAAGTTTCAATAACAGCACAAGAAATAACCCCTGAAAACGTCTTTCAGCCAGCGTTAGAGGAGGGGGGTGTTTGCTCGGAACTTTCCTGGCAAAGCCTAGGCTGGACCAAGGCTCTCGCCCATCCTCATCGGGGGCTCGGACGCATCCTGCTGACGCTGGCCATGGGGATGGCACTGCCAGGTCCTGGCACCCCTGCACGCCAAGCAGAGGGAGGTAACCCACCCCGGCAGAAGCGGGATGCCGTCACCAACCACACAAGCTCCCTTTGCTGCAGCGTAAACTTTATTCTCCCTTTCCTCCTGTCTGTCCCTCCTCCTCCTCCTCCCTGCTTCCAAGCAGGCAAGTACCACGTTTCCAGCATCCCTCTGACACCCTGGGGGTCCCCGGCACGGCAGCCCGTGCCCCGGCCGGTGGGATGCTGTCATCTGGCAGCGAAGCGGTGCCGAGCTGCGCTGCCCGCCAGCTTTCCAGTGGGTTGTGCCAGGGTAACCGGCCAGAAGAAATGCCTTTGAAGTCAAAGAGGAATTTTGCACCTCATCTCGTGAATGCTTTCTATGCTTGTGGAAGAGGAGGGGTTTTTATTTTCTCTCCTCTCTTGGTTTTAGAAGCTGAAGTTTTTCTGGAAATCCAGCTGAAAATTGCTGGTTTGGCAGATGGCTGGCTGCTTTCCTCTGGGGTTTTTTTTTGTCTTTTTTTTTTTTTTTTTTAAACTTGGCATCTCTGCTGCGGGGGTTGATTTGACACCCGTCCTCATGAGCGCTCGGAGCGGGTCCGTGCCACGTCCGCGCCAGGAGAGCATCCTTGGAGAGCGGGGTTGGTGCTGAGCACCCCGTGGGGAAGCCCAGACGTCTTGGGCCCCGGGGCTGGCCAGGTCCACGTGCGGCAGCATCCCCAAGTTGGGATGGTGCTGGGGGCGATGTGCTGAGCTCGTTTTGGTGTGCACCAGCTCCCATGGCACAGGCACTGGGTGCCTTTCTCCTGCACCGTCTCGCTTGTCGGCGCGTCTCTGTAAGCAGCCGCCGGGGAAAAATGTGCTGTGAACCTCTGTCAGGATGAATTGGGCTCACCTCTCAGAAAAAACAGAACAAACAAGGAAGAAAAGTTCTCTGTAATAAATAACTGATGTTGTGGCACCTCGGTACTCCTGGCACCTCCGCCTCGCCGCTGCCCGGGAGCTGGTGGCCCCATCCTGTGCGGGCCCATGGGTCGCGCTCCCTGCCCCGGCCCCGGAGCCACCCAGCTGCTTCAGCCCTTTGGGTTTATGGCCTTGGCAAGCGGTGTTTTTGCTTGAGTTCAGTTGCAACACCCCCCTGGCTGGTCCCCTCGGTGTCCCCCGGCCAGGCCGGGCTCCGGGGCACCCATGGGTGCTGCTCCTTGTCAGCAGGCGGTGCCGAAGGAGGGCCTGGCTGCAGGAGCGGGCACGGCCACTGCGGTTAAACCCTCCTGGCGATGCTTCCTTCCTCATTACTTTCCTGTCCTGTCGTTAACCCACTGATTTCGCTGCAAATGCCATTGATTTGCTGCAAGTGTTTGCCGGGGCGATTAATGGGAGAGAGGGCTGGCGGGGGGCTGCCCGGCTGGCCTGGGCTCACGGGGGTGATGGAGCGGGGTCTCGGTGCTCAAGGGTCCTGTGCCACTTCCCAGTATCCATTTTCCTGACCCCTTCCCATGTTTCCTTTGGCAGTGGATGCGGGGGGTGGTGGGGACTCGCCCCAGGGCAGCACCGGACCCCCCTTTCCCCGCCAGCGGGGAGGCTCGGGGTGGCAGGAGGTGGCATCCCGTGCTGCCCCGTGCTTCTCTCCAGCTGCAGAGCTGTCAAAAAAACAGAACCCAAAATTCATTAAATAACCCATGTGCTGTTTTTTCCCCACAAACACTTGGGTTTGCCCTCAGGCTGCTCCGGAGGGCACAGCGGGGGTTTATCACCCTGCCTGGAGCTCTGGGCTTGCCTGGAAGCCCCAGCAACCACGGATAGAGAGAAGCAAGTTTTCCCTTTCCTTTTTTTTTTTTTTTTAATTAAAGAAGAAACACCCTTTCAACATTTTCATTTTTAACTCTTACCTTGGGGGAGCTACAGTGCACCCCACTGCTGAGCCCACCGAGGCAGCTGGTTGGGCTGATGCCCGTCGTGCCCCTTCGGGGGTTCCGGGGCACCCGGAGGGGAGGCAGCGCCGGCGGCCACCCTTGCTGCTCTAATGAGCCTTTCCCTCTAATTAATATTCCCCAGCAAAGCCGGCGCTGGTTCTGGGTCTCTTGGCTTTTATCTCCGTTGGCATTGATGTGACATCAATGGGAGACGGGGCTTTGAAAGCTGTTTGTTATTTGCGATGTTGCATCTGTGGGAGAGGGAGGCTGGAGAGGGGCATCCCCAAGCCCGGGTCCGACCCTGCTTTGGTGCCTGTCCCCCCCCCGAAGACACACGTGGGGGTGCAATTCGGGCATCCCTGTTTCCAGCCCCTCCGAGAAGGGATGTTGGGCAAAATAATGAGGTTTCTGCACCCAGTTGCTTCTTGCCTGGGTGCCCAATTCACACCTGAGCACACCAACTCATGCGTGAGCACCCAGTTAGGTCATGCCTGAGCACCCGATTGCACCACACTTGGGTGGCCAATTAGTCAACACCTGAGCACCCAATTAGTCAACACCTGAGCACCCAATTAGTCAGCACCTGAGCACCCAATCTGCTCGTGCCTGAGTGGCCGATTACCTCCTGCCTGCGGTTATTTTGGGCATAAATGGGGAGGTTTTGGTGGCTGGGGGCTGTGGTGCTGCTGAAGAGGGAGGAGGTTGGGAAGGGCTGGGCGCTGGTCACGGCTGCTCTGAAAGTGATGGAAAAGCCCTATTGCACCCCAAAACATTGGGGGAGCCTGCAGCACCCCAGTGCAGGCAGGCCTAGGGAAGGGCAGGGGCAAGGAGCGCAGGAGACGTGGGGCTGGGGTCCCGCTGGTGTGAGGAGACCCTCCGTGCCCGTCCTGCGCCATGGAGCCCAGTCACTCCAATATTCACCCAAAGGGAACTGGGAGCTGGTGCGGTGAGTCCCCTGAGTCGCAACCTCCTCCCTGGGGTATTTCGGGGAGCTCGCTGGGGTCCCCTTGCACCAGGAGGCGGGTGGAGGGCATGTGTTGGGTCCTGGCTATCCTCCTCGCAGGGGCTGGCTGCATCCCGCCGGAGCAGCCGCAGGCAGTCGGCTCCGCTCCCCCCTCCCCACCCCAGCCTTTGCGTTGCACAGATGTTCAAGGCATCCAGCTCCAGTAATTCCAATATTCCTGACAAGTGAATTTGCAGCTGAAGCTGGCCGACGCTTGCTCAAAATGTGCTTTTTTTTTTTTCCCCTTTTTTTTCTTTTTAAACTGACTTTCCATGCAGATCGGTGCCAGGGACCTGGAGGCAGTGCCAGTCCACAATGCGGGGGCTCTGGGGGGGCCCCGCTTGCCTTGGCCATTGCCTCAGTTTCCCCTCCCAGGAAAGCGTGTCCTGGCTGTTCCTATCCGAACCATCCACCACCCCTGCATGGCCCTGGGATGTGTGCCCTGCTCGGCCTCTCCCAGAGCCACCGTGTGCTCCAGCTCCTCTTTTGCCAGGATAAACGGGATCCTGAATGCTGCGTTTCAGGGCAGTGCCCCCCAAAGCGGCGGGGACCCCAGAGACAAACTCATGGCTCTGCCCTTGCAAGTGGGTTGGTGTTGGGATGCTGCTGGGTCCAGTGAGCAGTTGGTGCGATGGGGAGGTGGAACGAGGGTGCTGCCTGCCTCCCCCCCAAAGGAGAAAACACAGGCGGGATACAGCCGAGCTGTTTAACATCTATTTTTTACCGGGCAGAGAGAGGCAGACACTCTCTGGGGGCCATGCAGGGGAATTCACAGCCATCCCCAGGCTGGCTGCCATGGCCACGAGCACGTGCCGAGGTGTTTTAGGGACCATCATCCCCACGCGATGCTCAGCCGCTCCAAACGGCCGCTGCGGCTGCGGACCGATGCTTTTAACCAGCTTTAACGCTTGGAGATCTCTCCCTCCTGCCTGGCAGTGCTGCAGCGATCTCCTTCATTTCTCACGGGACTGTCACCCTCGGCCACCGCTGGGAAGGCGGGGAAGGATGGGAAGGGATGGCTGGAGGCCCTGCAGCGCCCGCGGGAGGGTGGCGGGAGGCCATCGCTGCTTATTAAGGGTTATGCAATAGACGCTTGGCCATTACATGGCTATTAATCCTCCTTTAATACGGTTTCAGTATTTACTGACCACGGTAACTATTGCATTAAATTGAAATTAAGTGTGTATTTTGGAGGCTTTACAGAAAGGCAGAGGAGGGTGTCTGGGGAGGTGGGTGCAGGTTTGTGGGTGCCTGGGTGGGAGGGGGGGTTTTGGGGTGCACAGAGGGACTGGGACCCCAGCGGGTCCTGCATGGCCTCGTCACCAGCGTGGGGATCCCCCCAGGTGCTGTGCCAGGCTGTCAGTCCAAGGAAGGTGCTGGTGGCATCTCCGGTGCCTTCGGTGCTTTGTGAGCCGCTAAATTAGTGGCGAGAGATGCTGAGAGCAAAGCCCCGGCGCGGGCTCCCGGGGAGCCTCGGCTGCTAATCAAAGGGGAACAGGCTCTGCTTTTCATCTGGGGTTTTATACGCAGCTCCAGCGAGGGCTGAGGCTGCTCCTCTCCCGTGGCCGGGTGTATTTCGGGGTTAACCCCTTGTATGCTGCAGCCTGGCTGGAGCATGTAGCAACACTTCATGGTATCAGCTAAGGCTGAAACCCACATCAGGGACCCCAGGGCTTGGGGAAAGCAGGAGCTGGGTGGTGATACCTGGGTTTTGGGGCCAAATCTCCCGCTGGAATAGCAGGATGGGCCCCCAGCCATAGGAGCCAGGTTTTTGGCCGCAGCGTGGCTGTCCTGAGGCCGCTTCCCCCAGTGCCTCGGCGCTGATGCCTGCTGGCTTGTTTGGGGGCTTTACCCACAGACGAGGAACCTGCATGTCCCTGCCCGACCCAGCACTCTCCTCCCCGTCCCCAACACCCGGGAATCTGGGGCAGGCAGAGCCGGGCTTGCTGCGATTATCCACGGATTAAAGGCAGCTAATTTAGTCTGAGTTACAAAGGCTAAATTGGATCGATGTGTTGGGGTAAAGCACATAAAAGAGGAATCAATAGGTGTTCAGAAATGCAGAAGACGGGCTGTATAGCTCTCTGGGGTGATGCTTTTGGGGCCAGGGTAGTGGCGATGCCCAAGTGGTGCGGGGCCGGGAGGGAGAGGTGGAGACGTAGGAGCGGGTGGCAGGCGATCCCTCAGGCGATGCACGCCGGCAAAGCAGAACTGCAACTCAGCACAAGGCTTTCATCAGGTTTTTGCAGCTCAGCAGACTGGAGGCTGCCGTGACAGGCGCGAGCTTCGGCTCTGCGGGATTCGAGGCACAGGTTTGACAGCCGGCCCCCACCCGTGCCAGCGCGCTCGCCCCCGCGCTTGCCAGGGACGTCACGACCGTGAGGAAACTGGTTTGAGGTTCAACCAGAATTTGGGTGGAAACTGGCTTGGGCCATCTGCGAGGTGTGCGCCAGGCAGGTATCCTCATAACTGGATGCTTACTGGTGTAAACTGGGGATGTCCCAGTGGCCCCCAGGGTTTCTGAGCCCTCGTGGCCACCAGCAAGGCTCGGTCTGTCTCCCTTGTGCTGCCTTCTGGCCAGGCAGTGCGGTGGGAGGCAGGGCCCTTTTTCATAGCTGACAGCCCGTGAATATTTATAGCAGCATATTAAAAATGTCCACCGCATCCCAAATTAGTCACGGGGCCCTGGATAGATCCAGGGTGCTGGGTACGGTGGCACTGATGTCACCCCCAGCTCCATGGTCGGATGGCAGCTGTGTGGCCCTGCAGCCGGGCTGTGATGGAGCAGGGGGTCCCCGTCCCTCCAGGGCTGCGTGAGCAGCTCTCGGGTCCTGCCTTTGGACCAGACCCTGCTTCCACACATGACCCCCTCGTCCCTTTCGGATGCCTGCTCGGGATGCTGGCAGCCCCAGGCTTTCTGCCCCTCTCAGCACCTTTTCCTCACCATCTTGTGCTTTAAAACTCGAGTTTCTGTGGCTGTGACCGATGTCTCCATTAGTTGCAGAGGGATGCGGGAGCTGCTCTCCCTGCCACGTGTCGGGGATGCCGGCTGCCTCTGGGGTGTGCAAAACGTGGCCAGCACAGACGTGTTTATCTCCTGGAAAAGCAAGCAAGAAAGGGAATTGGTGTTTTGGTGAATGACTGGAAATAAAAGGGGGAGAAGAAGGGGACAAAGCTATTTCCCAGCTCCTAAGGGGTTGGCAAGAATAACAGAGAAAAGAACAAAATCTAATTTAGAAAGAGTATACAAAGACAAAGGTGCTGGAGCGGGTCCTGGTCGCAGTGCGAAGCCTCAGCCCGAGCGCCGATGGAGGATCGCACTGCAAGCCCACGGGGGCTGGATGCGTCCCGGCAGCTTGGCCCGAGATGGGGGCAGGAGCGGGTCTCCCACGGTTTGGGGACCCTGCAGCCCATGGGGAGGCTGGGCTGGGGGCCCAGCTCCGGCAGGGGAAGGTCTCTGGCTTTGCTTTCTTGGTCTGTAACTCCCCATTGCTCTGACCACTCTCCACCCCGGCTCCAGCCGGGGACCTGTGTGTTCCCAGCAGAGGCTTGTTTCACCTGGAGTGGATCACCAGAGCTGAGCAATCAGCCTCCAGTAGCAGACACCACACTGGGAAATGCTGACATTACTAGTATTATTAATATTAATAATAAGCTTGCATGCAAGGGGGCTGTTGGCGGCATGGCCGAGAGCTCAGCCCCCGCTCCGAGCACGCTCTGCAAGTGGCTGTCCTGGTCATGAGGAATTAAAACCTCAATTACTGAGGCTCAGCCCTGGGAGGGACGGTCCGATGCTGGGGGTTGGAGCCTGCACCAGTGGGCTGGGGGATGCAGCTGCTAGGCATCCCTGAGCACCTCCACGCACCCCTGGGACGAGGGGGCTCAGCCCCACGGGAGGGCCCATCGGGTCGGGGACCTCCTGTCGGCAGGTTTGGGGGGATGGGAAAGGCTGGGGAAAAGTTCCCATCTTTTCCTGATGGAAAAATGGGATCCCCACAGGTCAGGCATCCCTGCAGGTCTGGGGATCCCACAGATCTTCTCTCTGCAGATGTTGGATCCCTGGAGATCCAGGATCCCCACCAGCATGGACAGGACACCTATCCCTCCACTCAGAGGGAGCAGAGGCAGAAGCAGGAGGAAGGGATTCTGCTCATGAGCATCAGCAAAGCCATAATTTATATTTAATTTAAATTAATTTTTTTCCCCCTTCTGTATTGCTGTTTTCTTCACTAAATGGCATGGTTTTAATCTGTTGGCAAAATGAGGATCTTTCCACACGCAGCGCCCAGGCCGGCCAGCGCTGGCGAGGGGACAGCGGGGGACGGGGGGAGGAGTACCCCGTGCTGGGGGCAGGCAGGGCAGAAGGAGGCAGGAGACAAAATTAGGAGGAAATCAAACTGGAAATGTACCCCAGGGAGGGAAAGCTCTGTGCGTGGCCGCGGCCGGTGCGGGGCAGGGGGTTGGTGTCCCCATCCCTGCGCTGCTTTGGCAGAGCCCCGCTGCCCCTCCACCCGTACGGGAGCAGGGTGGGGGGCAGTGGGGATTTGGGGTCCTTTGAGGCTTGCAAAGCAAAAGCCCCTCTGGGAAGCTGCTCTTCTGTCTCCACGTCACCTGTCTGTCTGTCTGTCTGCCCTTTTGCTCTGGTCTCCCTCATCACACACTAATGACTGTCCTGGGTAGTGCCACTAATGAAGAGCCGCGGCTTTGATCGCCGGGACAGATCCTGCGCTCGGCTCCGGCCGAGTTCCTTGCAGCATTAATGAAGCCCTAAAATCACTTTTCTCTCCTGGGACAGGCAAGGGGAAGGGCTGCGGGGGTCAGGGGGTCCTGCAGCCCCCGGAGGGGTACAGCACCCGGGCTCTTCCTCAGCCGCATCTCCACGGCAACGCTGAGGGATGCTCCAGAGGGATGCTCTTTCAAGGCCACCGAGGGGAATCCCAGCAGCCTGGGATTTGGCACCATGCAGGGTTCGGGAGAAAATGCCTGTCTGGGCTGGGAGCACAGCTGTCTGCCTGTCCGTCTGTCTGTCCGCCCACAGCAATATCCCTGCGGATATTGCGCAGAGGCGCTGCTTGATCTCGGCCCCGGCAGCAGCCACTTAAAGCCCACGTCCGCACGGCCTCCCCCGCTCGCCACAATGACAAGTGTCTCCCAGAGCAAACAATTACAGAATTAACCCCACAATCCTTTCGGCCCTTAATTTTCTATCCCTGACCGCATCCTTATCTTGGCTTTGGTAAGCGGAGGGATAAAAATCTCCCGCCATTTCCATAGCATGGCACCAGCACAGCACTTGGCCCTGAATATATATTTCTCTGTAATGCCTATCTTTACTTTCACTGTGTTTTTTATTACTAGTCACATTTGTATTAAAATAAACACATCCCAGGAGCGGGGCTTCAGGGGTTCTCGTGATGCATCGGGAC
The DNA here is from genome assembly GCF_047370975.1 of Nipponia nippon. Classification (NCBI taxonomy): domain Eukaryota; kingdom Metazoa; phylum Chordata; class Aves; order Pelecaniformes; family Threskiornithidae; genus Nipponia; species Nipponia nippon. Next base: position 2,741,955 of record NW_028262330.1, read on the forward strand.
CAGGGGGGAGGCTGGGATGTCTGGGGCTGCTTCGCACGAAGGCACGGGGTGGTTTGCAGGGAAGCAGGATGGATCCCTGCGTCTCCTTCGGGATGTCTCAGGGCCCAGATCAGCCCTGCAGAGGAAACGCAGCGCTGGGCCGGTGCTCGCTGGCCAGTTGCTGCAGGACAGCCGTGCCCTGGGTGGGGCTGCCCTCTTCTCCCAAAGTTGTCACCCTTGTCCCCCCAGGCTGTGCATGGTGGAGCTCCGACTGCTCCCCTTCATTTGTTGCCGTTTATCTATAATTTAATATGGTTTTTGGTTATATTCTAATTGAGTTTCATGTGTCACAGCGTGTCTCAAACAGAAAATATAAATATTTAACAACCTCCACTGGTAATAAAGATTCACATTTGCCTCGTTCTGGTTCCCAGTACATGAATATTCTGCACCACGCTCCGCGGGTATTAACTTCATTCAGATTTCTCCCTGGTTATGCAATATAATGGTAATGACAGATAGAAGCCAGATCTTAAAAAAAAATATAATCAAAACCACCACCAACAAACCAGTTTAATGTCATTAACTCCCCTCCTTTGGTTAGGGGAACACTGATACATTCCCTTTCATTGCCGGCTCCTCCGTGCGTGCAAGCGCCATGTGCCCGCTCCGGCAGCACTGCGGGCGGGAGCTGCACCAGTCACACCAGTATGGGCAAGAACTGGGGTATGGGAAGGGCAGGGGCAGCTTGTGGGGGGCAGGAGGTGTCTGAGGCTTGGGTCTTGCAGGGGAAGGGCTGAATGGAGGCTGGTTTGGGCTGAAATAAAGCTGGGATCGTGTCCCTCCGTCCTGCCACTCGGGCAGAGATATGAATGAGGGTGGACACGAAGCAAAGCATCACTGGTCCCTGCCTGGGCTGGGGCAGGGCTGTCACAGCCAGGCGCTCGGACGGTGAAACGGGCCGGGGCCATGGTGGGAGGAAGCCCTGGGTGGTTTTTGGGTGGTGGCTGCTATCTGTGAGGACAAGCTGGGTCTGTCCCGAGCTAGCCGGACCCAGGCACCGCGGGAGAGCGGCTCTCGGGGCAGGTCTCAGGACTTGCCGTGCTGGGGGTGACCGAGCACCACAGCCAGGTCTGGTGTGCCAGGGGTTGCCCAGGTCTACACCAGGGGAGATGAAGCAGTTTGGGCCACGGCTAGGTCCAGGCTTCCCACTGAAACAACCCCCAAACTTCCTTTTTTACCATTATGAATGTTTTAAGGCAGGACAAGGCTTCTCGAGCACGTCAGCTCTGGCGCGGCAGGAGCAGGGGCAAAGCGGAGGCAGGGGACAGGCTTCGAGCCTGCCGGTGCCCTGCACTTTGCTGTGGGGCTGCCGGGAGGTCGGTGCGGGGCAGCTGCTGGATCCGACACCTCCTGCACATGTACATCTCATTTTGGCCCCGCACAGCTCTGGCCATGTGTGCTCACGAGGGCTGGGCAGCCCCAAACCCCTTCTTTTTTGCCCCATTCAAGCAGTGACCCTCACAGCCCACGGTGCCACCGGCCAGGTTAAAACCCCAGCGGCAAGCTGCTCGTGTTCCCCGGAGATTCATTAAGGTAATTATGATTCACGTTGCAGAAAGGCCACGGACGGGCTGCGTGAGTCAGCTAAATGGTGTTGAACCAGCTAAAAGCACCCCGGGTACCGCCGGCACCTCCCCACCGGCATGGTGAGCAGCGTCTGGAGCCGGCACGGAGGAGGGGACCGCACCGAGCAGCCGGCCCGTGGCTCACACCCGGGGCTCACCGGGGCCATGGCGCTGCTCTGCCACCTCTCCTGCCGCGTCCCTTGCCCGCATCTCGCACAGCCACACGTGCACGCCTTGCTCGCGCGCGGCTCGCCGGCACGGCTCGCTGGTGCTTGGCGGGGCTGGGCTCGACTGCGAGCTGTTGCCTGGGTTCCCGTATATCATGAAGATGTTGCAAGCTGCTGAAAATTCAAAGTGCTGTTTTAATTATGTGCTATGGAGAAAGCAGCCTGAATCTTGGAAGGAGGCTAACGACGGGACTGCCAGGATATTTTCAGTGGCAGAAACCCAGAATACATCCCAATGTATCTTTAAAAGGGAAAAATGTCAGGTTTGTCTATGAAATAATAACTAATAACCTATAAACAATGACATCACTGTCCACCTCTAAGCTGGGGAAATAATTTAGAGATGCCTTGCCTATGTGAAACGAGAACATCTGCTCTCTGCTGGAAAGAGAAGGAAGATCTCCTCATCAGCGTTAAATTTAAATGAGCCAGTCCTCATTTGCACGCTTCTGCGCGCTCCTGCAAGAGGGTGACTGGGGAACGCAGGCTTCGGCAGAGGCTCAGCAAGCCAGTTCTTCCTCCCTGGCTTTCCAAAAGTGTGAAAATCAGACTTTTCTATCCAAGAAGGCTCCCCTGGGCACGGACCAACCCGTCGCAGCCCCACGAGCAGCCGGGTGGGATCGGGTCTCCCCCTTGCCCCAGCGCTTTGTGTTCATCATCTCCTCCCGACGGGGCCACTCGCACCCCATCTCCCACAGGAGGGCGAGGACAAAGCGTGCCCCGGTGTCCCCACGGGTGTGACAGAGGAGCCCTTTGGTCTTGGTGATTTAGAAATTGCTTTAGGGCTAAACGAGGCCGGGGAGAGCCCAGCCCAGCATCTCGCAGCGGGTACCCGCACACCCCGGCCCGAGCACCACCGTGCAGCTCTGCAGCACCCGCGGCCGCCCGGCTGCCCCGCTCCTCATCAGGCACCCGCATCGTAAGCTGCCAGCAGGCTTTGGCGTGCTCCACATTATTTTTAATTATATTTTACTTTAAAGAGCCATTAATTACAAAGATTTCCCAGCAGGGGCCTTAAAAAAAGAAGGAAAGGGGTAAAAAAAAAAGCCCCTTCCACATCAGGGGTTGTTGGGGGTGAGCTGGAATATGAATAATGATTGAGAAGGGTTTAAGCAGTGAAGGAGCAAAGTTTGGGGTGCAGAAGGCCCAGCAGCACTCAGCGGTGCCCCCAGATCATGGCCAGACTTGCCTGTGGGTGCAGAGCCCCTTCCCTGGAGGAAGGGCAGCCATCCATCCCAGCCATCCCAGTCATCCCAGCCACCCCAACCCGCAGCCACCAGCTCGGGGCAGTGCTCGCCGCTGGGCTCCTGCCTGGGTCCCGCTGCGCTCGGTGGGACGGAGGGCATGAGCTCTTGCTCATGGCCCAGCATCCCACTGGCTTGGCAGCGTCTCCTCTCCCTCTGCAGACCCTGGGTTAGCCCCGTTCCCCCTCCCGTCCTGCCCCCTCTCCTCCCGGTCCCCCCGAAGGGATGTGTTGCTCGGTCCCCCTGCCCTGGCTGCTATTCACTGCTCCTCAGAGAGCAGGAGACATTTATGCCACATCAGTCGGTCCTTGCTATCAGTGCCGTGTGCTCATTTAATATTCATTTATTTTAAAATCATTTAGGTCATTTGCTCCCCAGCTGGTTTCGGGACAGGGGAAGGGGTGTGGAGGGTGCAGTGCCCCCCCAGACCTGCCAGCCGGGGCTGGGAGCTGGGGGACAGCGTGGGCCCCTTCGGGGTGGGATGGTGCCCCCCCTCCCCACGGCAGCACAGACCTTGCAAGGGGCTTTTAATGAGTTTGACCTCCACAACACGGGGCTCAGCTGGGGCTGTCGCAGCCCAGCCACTGTGCGCTGGGAGAATTGGCTGGAAAAACCTTTACTAGGGCAAATTTGGGGTAATCCTTTATATACGGACCAACACCTGGTTTGCTTATGCCTGGCCACCAGCAGCACCAGGAGCTGCTGTCCTCTCCATGCCCTCTCCTCCTCCCATGTCCACCTTTTCTCAATTAGTGCTTGCTCAGCAGGTGCCAATCACTGCTCCAGCTCCTGCCTTCCCTGCCAGCCCCAGGGCAGGAGGTTGCCTAAAGGTGCTGCTGCAGCTCTGGGATGGAGGTGTCCTCTCGCTAGAGCTCCTGAGCCCTCAGGTAAGAGCCCAGGCAAAACTGTTGTGGTTAAACCTCCTGTTGGTGTTGTGCACCTTGTGCTGGGGCAGGGGAGATGGAGATGCCCTCGGGTGGCTTTGGCTGCTGTGAGTTCCTGGATGGAGAGCTGGCCGCTGCTTTTCTTGAGTCTGGAGTCACTTGGGAGGGCTGTGGGGTGACTTGTGGGTGTGCTGGTGTTGCTCAGAAGGTTTCCTTGTACACTTGTGTGTGGTATGAGCAAGGTTTTGGTGCCCTGATCCCTGCCAAGGCCAGAGCTGAGCTCTGCCTGGTGCGAGCCGGGCGTTTGTGTGGCTCTGCCCTTCCCTTTGCCTGATCTCTCAGCTCCGATGGCACCTTGTACCCCTCCTTCCTGGGGCTGCCCTGAGCTGTGGCGATGCCTTCCTGGGCTCACTGGGATGCTGGAAGCGCTCCTAGCAGCGCTGGGGGCCAATGCAGGCACGCTCGGGAGCACCACGCGATGCTCGCCGGCATCCTGGTGCTCGGCAGCGCTCGGGGATCCGGGGCTCGGCAACAAGCGTCTCATTTCCCTCTTGTCTCTTCCTGTCAGACAAGATTTGAAGATTCAATTAGAGTGGGAGCCGCTGATAGCAGTGGTGCTGGCGTGCTGCTCGCGCCCCGCGCTCGCGCTGCATGGGAACCAGATGAAAGCTGAAGGCAATGCAAGGGGGATGGGGAGAGGAGGGTGTTGGAAAGGGAGGCTCTTTGGCTGGCAAAGAGCCTGGGAGAAAAAGGCAAGAAATGCAGATCTGGGGAGGGGTGAGGGATGGTTGGAGGCTCAGGCTGTGCTCCAGCCCCTGGAGCTGCAGGCTGGTGCCTGCTCGGGAGAGGGGCTCCCTGGGCAGCACCGAGCTGGGGCAGGGGAGACCTGCTCCGAAATCCCCCTGCACGTGCTCAGCAGGGTGAGACTGGGCATCAGGGCAGGGCTTGCTTGCCCAAAACCTCATCCCACAGAGCCAGGTCTCCAGGCCAGTGGTGGGAGTGAGCCGGGAGCGAGCTGCACCTTGGCACCCGAGGGGAGAGCAAGGCAAAGCCTCCTGAGCGCATCAGATGGGCAGCTGCCTTGACCAAGTGGCAGAATTTCAGTCGGGGATTTATTTTTTTCCCCCTTTCTGAAGGCTGCCTCTCCCTCAAAAGCTGTGCTTTGTTTTGCACTAACGCTTCCGAGAGACGTAGAGGCCGTCTGAGCCGTTTGCTGAAACGCCGCAGCCGTGGGTACGAAGCCTCGTGACCGCTTGGCAGGGCACGGGGACAAGGACAGGCTCCGGTCGGAGCCGCGGTCAATGCGAGAGGGTATTAAATAGGGCCAATGTCCAGTGCGGCGCTGGGTCCTTGCACCCTGTCCGGGGCAGCTGTCTTTGTGGGGCCGATGGACCTCTGCTCCTTTCGAGGCTTTATCTGGCCACTAAAACACCCAGTCTACCCAACCAGGACAGTCTTGAAAGGACGATTTCCTCTCCTCTTGATATTTTCTGGAGGTAATAGCAGGTGTTAAGGAAAATGCAATTTTTTTTAAAGATGGGGCAGACAGATTTTTATTATAAATTATATTCAGATCTGGCCAAGTCAGGAGGTTCAGCCGCACTGATGCTATGGCCCCGAGTGGCTCAGCCCTTGCAGACGTAGCAGTTCCCAAAACTCAGGCCGTATTCAGGCACGGATTGATTGTGTACCAAAAAGTCAAGATGCAAGCATTGATCATGCAGGAAAGTGCTGCTCATCAGCCAAAAATAAGCATTCCCCAGCCTAAATTATTAATTCCTTTCTGCACACCAAACGGATTGCGCTGGTCACGTACGTCCCCTCTGCACAGTGGTTGTGCTTCATGCCGTAGTATATTTTCCCTCCAACTACTTGTCTGGCTCTTCACTTAATAAAGATCGAGAGAGACAATAAAAACATTCATTAAAGAGGGAAAAAAAAAAAAAAAAATAGACGAAGCCCTGCTTGTAGCCTCTAGCAGTTGGTTTCATTAAGCAATTGCTTCTCCCAAATGCTCCACGGCAGCTGCCGGTGCTGGTACCCGGCCTCAGGTTTTGGGGATGCAGCACCGGACTGGGAAGATGCGGGACTCCGGGATACTCGGGGTGAAGGCCACGGCCGTGGCACTGATGGGATAACTGAGGAGGGCAAGAAACCGTCTGGGTGATGAAAAAGGGAATTAGCAAAATAAGCTCTTGGGAAAAGCAGATGTTTGGACGGGGTTATGCAGGGTTAAGCTAGTATCTTGTGCTGTGTCGAAGGTGGGGCTGGTCTCCTGCTCCTCCCCAGTCCTTAGCTGCCGTCCTAAGAAGCCCAAGCGCTTTCAGCTGTGGGCACTGAGGGGTGGGAGCAGCCTGTGCCAAGGCTGGGGCTGGGGGGGACGGCAGGGAGGGAGCGGGGGCTGCGTGGGGCCGGCTTTGGTGGGTGTCTCTGCTGCAGCTGTGTCAGCTGAAATACGGCGAACGGTGTTTCTTGGGGGGTTAATTCGCTGCTGGGGGCAGCCAGGAGCCCCCATGTGCAGCAAAGGCTCCGCTCCCACGGCACTCGCTGTCGTGGGGGGGGGGGGGGGGGGGGGGGGGCAGAGCGGGCTCGCTGCCGTCCGAGTGCTCTTCAACAGCGCTCGAGTCTGTACATTGGCCGTGGGAGGCCTGCTCTGCCCCCAGACTGTGACATCCGATACAAAACGTGTGTTTTCTCTCCAGCTCCAAGGCACGAGAAGAGCTTTGGATCTTGTTGCGATTTATCACTCAGCCCTGAGCCAGATGCCTATATGGGTTCAATCTATAGCTCCCAGAACTGATAGAAATATTATCCCGTCTTATTAAAATCACCCACAGCTACTGCAGCTGTATGTCAACAGCAAAACAAATAGCGACTAGTTCCCATCGGATTGGAGCCTCTCCGTTGAGGCTGTCTTCAATCCGCCTCCTGCTAAAATGGTTACAGATGTAGGCTTTTCCCATTACAGCTCAGTGCAGCTCCTGTACAGCCGACTCCAAATCCCATTACCACGCCGGAGCCGTCTTTGGTGAGCATCGGCTTGGCTAAAGCTCCCCCGCTGACATGAAACATTACTCACGGTGCTTTTCCTAGAAGTACCACTAAGAAAGAGAGTGCAGGGTTGTGCTCCCCCAAAAGAGCCCCGAAATGGTCGGGGGCAGCTCTGCTGTGGGGGGAAAGGAGAGCAAGAGGCTGTGCTGGGATAAAAGCGGGGCTGCTCCCTCCTCTTCCTCCTCCTCCTCAGGTGGCACAGCTCCTGTCGCTGCTGGGGGTCTGCTGAGTAATTTGGGGTGCATAGCACCTGCTGCCAGAGGCATAACCGATGTTGCGGTGTGCAAGCCCCCTTCTTTTTGCCCTTCCAAAACCACCACGGCCCTAAAATTCCTGCCGTCACCCGAGCTGTCCCTGCCTCACCCCCATCCCTCTCTCCTGTGCTATCTTTGGTATCATTAGGAGGCCAGGGCTGTGTGTGCGAGGTGAATGTGACCTCATTAGTTTCTTACGCTGTATTGAAATTTCTTCTCATTTACATCCCCAATCCCTAAATGTGCAGCTCTGGTCTCCGGGGTCGCTTGCTGCTGCTTTCCATCCCTCTCGCCAAGGCTCCAGGCCGGAGCCGTGCTTCCTCTCCTCAACCGATTGCTCCACTTCTGTCTCGAAGCTGAACTCCCCCCATGTGTCTGAGGAAGAAAAACTCCCGGCCTTCCTCCCGGGAAGGGCTCCCTGGGGAGACACCCTGGGCTGGGTCAGGGCTGGGGGGGCTCCCGGTTTAACTCCTCTGCCCACCCGAGGTGAGACAGCAAAGCTCTGGGTGCTCCCTCTGCTCCGCTGCCGGCTGAGACAGGGGATGACGACCGTCCCGGCTGGGCTGTGACAGGCTCCGTGCTCTCATCCCTCTAAGATCCACAACCAAGATCGCTCTTCCCCGGCAAGAGCATCCTTATCTGTTTCCTGTAGCACACAGATGCCAAAATCCTGCTAGACTGGTGCTGGCTTGATCCTCCTGACATTCGGATGCTTCCTTTTAGAGGCTACATGGCTCTGTCGAGCCTTCCTTCTTTTCTTGTCCTAGTTGGAGAGGGAGTGCTCTTTGAGACGGGAAGGTTCGCGTCGTCTCTTCTGTGTGATGTTGGATCCCTTTATAGGGCAGGTATCTTCTAAAGCAAAATGTATTCAATTCTCACGACGAGCATAATTCTTGAAAATGTACGCAATAAACAAAACGAGCCAAATGTAATTAAAATGGAGACAGCATATAATCTGGTAACCCACTTAGAGGCTCAAAGCTTCAGCTTTTAAAAAAATGTTTGCTCCAAATCCATTTAAATAAACAGACCGACACACAAAGGCTCTCTGTACATTATCGGCATACAAAGAGAATCGGATCAAAAGCAGCTGTGGCCAGGCTGTACGTATGTAGCGAGGAAATTGCTTGATCTAAGGCTGCACCTTGCACATGCAAATGTGTTTGTGGACCTTTCCGTGAATTGCATTTGTACAACAGCTGAGCTGTTGGGCTACCGGGCTGTGCTCTGCTGGGGGGGCAAAGCCGGTGTTTCCCCCACCGCAGCAGCCTTTGCCGGGGGAGCGAGGGAGCTCCCGGCGTGTCGGTACGTCTGCTTGCGTTGGCAGGAGCGGAGAGAGGGAAAAGACCAGCTGAGCTTTGCCCTCTCCATGGGTGCAGACACTGCATCTGGAGGGGGGAATCGCTCAGAAATGTGGAAAAGAAACGGGAATCACCGTCCTTAGCACCCGTGTTGTGGGTTCTCCGCTCGCCCGGTGTCACACCCGCCATGCGCTGTCACGCTCGTGTCCCCTGGGCTTGCAGGAGGCTCTCCTGGCGATGCGCGGTGGGGTTTGCATCTCCTCCTCTCCCCGGACACTGTCTCTCGCGGTTCTGCGGCAGGGCCCCGCTGGCCTTGAAGTTTTGCCAAGAGCCGTGTGATTTGTCTCGGGCTGGACAGCACAGGCTGTGAATCCAAGATCAAGCGTGGTCCCGGGCCAGCAGGATTCAGCCCAGAGAAGGCATTTTGGGTCAGACAAGAGCATCTTCCTATTGCTGTCGCAGGTGGTTTTGGGCTAGCTGGAGCTCTTGGGAAGGGCGTGCTCATATCTATGTATATAATGGGGGGGGCTACCAGGGAAAGGAGAGAAAGCTATTTCTAAAGTGGCAAGAAATCTTAAGCATTAAGAAGCAGGGCGGGATGTCTGCGCTCGAAATTGGCGGTGTCTGCAGAAAAGCCTTCGCTCCGGCCCCCCTGACAGCAGCTCTCCGGCTTGCGCCGTGGCCCCCCGCCCCGGGGGATGCCTGCGGCGCGGTCCCCGCCGTCGGGGCCGGCTCCCGCCGCGGCCGGGACTCGCACCGGCAGAGGGAGCTCCGGCCGCGTCCTGCGGGCAGGGGGGACCCGCTGCTCCCGCCGTTTTCGGGTGGCGGGTCCCCGTCATCCCCCCCCCCCCCCCCCCCCCGGCCCCAAGCTCGGGGCACGGCTCCCCTGGCAGCTGCTGGCCGGGATCGTGCCCCCGCCCAGCCCGGGGGCGACCTGCTCCGGACGGGGTGGCCCCCCGCGCGGAGCCGGGGGGGGGGGGGGGCACACGGCGGGGACCCGAGCCCAGCAGCGCTGTCTCCGCTCGCAAGCGGTGGGGGACGTGGCGGGGGGGAGCCGCCCGGGGCCCTGCAGCAGGGTGAGGATCTCGGGCAGGGCCCGCCGGTGCAGCAGCGAGGAGCGGAGCCGCGGCCCTCGGGAGGGCGCTGAACCCCGGGCTACCGGAGGCTGGCGTACGCCTCGTTCCCGGCACCGGCTCCTGCTGCCCTCGGCACCTTGGCCCCGGCGGGCCTCCCTTGCCAGGGGCTCCTGCCAGGAGGGCCCGAGCCGGGGCTGTCTCCTCCTGCCCTACCATCTCCCCCCGCCCCATCGTCTCCTCCCCCTGCCCCATCTCCCCCCTCCTTGCCGCTCACCGGCTCCCCCCTCTCCCGATGCTGCAGCGGGTCCCACCGGGGTCTGCCCCTGCCTAACGCAGCGCAGGGCTCCCCCCACCCCCGCCTCCAGCGCTCGGCGCCGCAGGTCCCCCCCGAGTCCCCTCCCAGGGCAGGGGGTGACCGGCCCCGACCCCCCCCCCCCCCCCCCCCCCCCCCGGGCAGCCCCGCCGGGTGCGCCCCGTCCAGCCCCGCCGGGGACCAGCCTGCTCGTCCAGCTGTGCCTCCCGTACGGACATCCGCGACGGCCAATGGGGAGGCGCGGAGGGGCCGGGGGCGAGCTCCTATTGGCGGCGGGGGGAGGAGGAGCCGGGACTTGAAGTTGGAGTGAGGGATCCAGCTGTGCGGAGCGCTCGGCTCGGCGCGGCCGCCCGCGGGAGCATCCTCCGCCGCCGCCCGTCCCCGGGGCCCCGGCAGCACCCCCCGCCCCGGGCAGATGTTGGGGCGCGGAGGGGGCAGGCAGAGGCGCTAGGGCGGCCCGCCCCGCTGGTGGGGGCCAGCACCGGCAGCGGCCCCCCCCCCGCCGCCTCCTCCTCCTCCCTGCCCGCGGCTCGCCCGGGTCGGGCCCCCGGAGGCACGGCGAGGAGGAGCTACGGAGCCCGCAGACGGCAGGGCAGGGCGAGGGGGGCGGCCCGGCCCCGGCTCGCCCGGCCATGCCACCCCGGCGCTGAAGCCGCCCCGCCGCAGCCCCCAGCCCCCCGGCCCCGCCATGGCCGCGCCCCTCTAGGCGCCCTCGCCCCGCGTCGCCCCGGCTCCCCCCGGGGCCGCCGGCCGGAGGATGGACGAGGATGGACCGCGAGCGGCCGAGGAGGAGCCGGAGCCGGGCAGAGCCAAGACTTTCATCCGCCTTAATGACCTGTCCGGGGCCGGGGGCCGCCCGGGGCCGGGGGACAGGGAGGCGGGCAGCGGCGACTCGGAGGCGGAGGCGCTGCCCTACCCGGCGCTGGCCCCCGTCGTCTTCTTCTACCTGAGCCAGGAGAGCCGGCCGCGGAGCTGGTGCCTCCGGCTGGTCTGTAACCCGTATCCTTTGCAGGTGCCGGCGGCGAGGTAAGCCCCGCGGGGCCCCCCACCCCCGGAGCGGCGGGCAGGGCGGGGGGCACCTCCCCGCCGGAGCCCGCCGGGTGATGGGGAAGGAGCCGGGGCTGGGGGGCACCCATCGCCCTCCGGCCCCGGGGTACGGGGTGGGGTGCTCGGCCGGGAAGTTTTCGGGGCTGTTGGAGGGGGATCGCGGGTCTCCCCTTCCCCGGCCGCCCCGCCGCGATGCCCCGGCTCCCGTGGGCTCCGCCGCGCCGCTCCGCGGGAGTCGGGGTGGGAGCCCCGGGCGGCCCTTCCTCCCGCCGGGACCGGCCGGCCGCCGGTGTCCCCGCCCCCCCGGCACACCGAGGGACCCTAACCCCAGTCTCCCCCCCCTTGCAGAACCGTTCTTCCTCCCTGACCCCGTTTCTCGCCCATTTTAGGCTCCCCGGTCCGTTCCCCGAGGGTTTTAAGGGGGGGTGCTGGGGGGGTTGGTTTGCTGCTCGGTTCCCTAAATAATTCACAGCGTGCAAGGCCGGCCGAAGGGCCCGCTCTCTGCAGTCCCCTGGGGGATGCCCCTCGCCTGGAGGGGTCCGGGGGAGGCGAGGGTCACGGTCCCCGGGGTGTGCATCAGCCAAGGGCTGCTGCTTGCCCGGTCCTGGGGTGAGCCGTGACCCTGCGAAGGCATCTGGTCTCCTTCCAAACTCCCTGTCTGCTCCGGCACAGGCTCTGCGTCCGAGCCGCTTTAGTCAAGTTTAAGCTTTTAAAAGAAGGGGGGGGGGGGGTTTGAAATAGAAAAGACAATAGAAAAATTGCTTCTTGCCACGGTCTTGGTGCCTTTAAAGCCTCCCTTGGAGCTGAGTTGCAACCAGCACACGGTTTGTAGCATCGCAAGTGTTTTACCACCCCCGAACTCCAGTTCCATTTATTATTTACAGAAACAAAAACCCAAAATGAAATAAAGCGAAGCGATGTGGCTTCCAGCAGGGGCTGGTGCGGGAGAGGCGGCCGCTGAGCGGCTGAAGTTCCCGGGTCTGCGCCGCTCTGCCTGCGCGAAAGGCGGGCGAGCGTGTACGGGCAGCAACCCCACATCTGGAGCGGGAGAGGCTGTGCGGTAGCGGGGAGGACATGTTCCACGGCACAGAGGGCCAGAATATCCTGTGCGAGTCCGCCGCCGCTCCTGGTGTGCGGGAACTGGTGGGAATTCCATCTCGGCTGAGGTTGGTGTGCCTGGGAAGAGTGGCGAGGGTCTGCCAGAGTTGTGAATATTGTTTTACTTGAGGTTCAGCAATAATTTATCTGATAAACACGCTGCCTTCTTTCCTAAAATGTCCCCCAGGAGGGGAAAAATGAGATTTCTCTTCCCAGTCATGAATACTCCCAGCAGTTTCCCCCCAAACCTCTTTCACACCAGCTAAGCAGTTCAAAGCTGCGTTTATTTAAGCATCTTAGGAAATCCTGCAACTTTGTGAAGCCTTCTGTTTTGGGAAGAAATATTAACAACAGGCTGCGAGTCAGTGTGTTCTTATTGCCTGCTATGACTAATATTATTTATGATTGCTGATTTAAATATGTTTTCAAGTGTCTTTTTTTTTTTTTTTTCCTTCCTAATGATGTTGTTTTGAAGCAGGTGTTAACACCTGCATCTTTTTAGTTGTTTTCGGTAAAATCCCCCACCCCAATAATGGCTTGAAATGCATCTTCTCCTCTGTGGCTGCAAATCCAAGCAGATTAACTTTTGTCCTTGGAAAATTAGTGGTATTGTGGGCACCTGCAAGCACCGCTGCGAGCAGGGGATGAGCATTAGGTGCAGCCCCACAAGCTGGGATTTTCCTTGTTGATTTTTCACTCGTTGCCGACAGAGAAAGGCGCTTGCTGGGAGCCCAGGGGCCACGGGGGACGATGCTGCGGGTCTCCGAGTCGCGTGTCTGCATGCGGTTGCTTGTTTTCAGGGTCACTGACCCAGAATTAGGGGAGTTTATTTAAAAACACCACAAAAAAAAAAAAAAGGCGGTTCAGCCTCCAGATGAGAGGCAGGCAGCGGCCAGCTTGGCACCCACGCTGTGTCCCATCGCTCGCTGGGCCATGCAGCAGAGCAGCACCTTGCTCGTTCCTTCGGCGCTCTGCAGGCCGAGTGCCAGAGCTGAGCCCCTTGTTCATTTATGTTTATTACTTTTATTTTTTTTTCCTTTAGCGTGGTGGGCCAGTAAAGTGGCTCTTCTCAGGCTGTAATCTTCTAGGAATCGTGCCCTGGTGCTAAAATCACATTGCTGGAAAGTCTTTGTTGCCACCAGCTGCCCTGGAGAGGAGTGACAGCGCTTGGGCTCACGTGGCTGGGGTTCGGGGGCTTCGCCGGCTTCTGCCGCTCTCTCGGGTGGTTTTTACCTTTCCGTGGGTGAGGTTGGCTGCCCGTGCAGAAATTGGATGGGAGGGCTCTTGTTTGAGCTGTGCCTGTGGAGATGCATGGCTTGCCGGCTTGGCAAGGCGGGTTTGCGGTGCTCTAGTCTGGCTGATAAACTTTGCTGTCGGCGCGGTGTCGGGAGGAGGTGCTGGAGCTGCTCCTGCACCCACAGCTCCCTCGCCTGCCCCAGGAAGGGCAGCTTCTGCCCCCGGGGGGCAGCTGGAGCTGCTGGGGTGCTGCTCTCCATCCCTGTCCAGGCAGCTTGTGTGACCCTGGTAGCCGAGGCCGGGATGCGGCGTTCGGGGGAGGGTGACGGTTGATGTGCCGAGCGTCCGGCAAGGATCCAAAGTCCTGTCGAGGTGGTTTGTCAGGCTTTTCTACCCTGTTTCCATTCAAAGCATCCTCTGCCTGGGCCAGGGAGGTTTCTCCCTTGCTGTCTGGAGCAGAGACCTGGGGACCTGTGCTGTGCTCCTGCTCCTCCCTTCCCTTATGGCTAGAAAGAGGTCATGAAGTTTGTCCTGATCCAGATATACTCTAGAGCCTGAAATCTTGGGGTTTTAACCCTAAAACTGTATCAGTCCTGCCAAGCTGTCCTCCCCCTCCACTCCCTTGTGGTCTTTGAGTGAAAACCTGGCTGAGGCCAGGCACGCCGTGTGACGGAGAGCCCGGGGGGGACGAGCCTGGTTTCCCACCCGTGTGTTGCCCTTGGCTCTGGGATGAAAGGCTCTGCCCCGGGTGAAGACCACCTGGGTCAAAAGGGAAGGAGCAGGGACACAGGTGGGACGTGTTAAATGGCCACAGTGCTGGGCCCACGGGCTCGGGGCTGGGAAGGGCTGCGGCGACGGGCAGGGCGTCCCCGTGTGCGTGCTGGCGAGGCGGTGAGAGGAGAAGCTGGCTTCTCGGGGGGGGGGAAAAGAGGAGGCAAGCTGGTTACTTGACTTTCACTTATAAAATAAAAGCACCATGAAGGCTGGGAGGATGAAAGGCTGTAGCAGGGGCTGTGCCAGGCTGCTCCTCTGATCAGAGACAAGAAACGAGGCTATTTCTTGAGAATTGTGGAGTGATTGAAGAGCAGGGATGGAGAAAGTGGGGAGGATGCTACTGCTTGGTGTTAAGAGCTCTGAATAGGAAAATAACAGTGTAACTGAAAGGGCCTGTGATCTCTATTGTAGTACTGAAATCTGCCTCTTCCCCCGCGCTGTGTCTGCCTGCAGAGCCCTGCTGCCTGGAGAGCAGCACGCTGGCAACGGCGGGGGGCCGCAAAAAGCTGCTGAAAGGTGCCGTTCTGGGGAGACACCCCCAAATTGGTTGAAATTCCATCCTTTCTTCCTGGTTCAGAGAGTGAAGGGCAGCTCCGTGAATGCCTTTGGTGGGGAGGGAAGGTTTGGGCGGCGCTGGCAGGAGCGCTCCCATCTCGCCTGGCTGCTCCGGTGTGTGGTCCCTGGGATTTGGGTTTCGAAAATGGCTTTAGGAAAGAAACACATCTTGATCCGGTCACGGCAACGAGCCCTGCCTTCTGCCTTTGGTCTGCAATAAAACCCAGAGGGCTCTTCCAGCAGGCTCCTCGCACGGCTCCGCTCGCTTCCCATTAGCCAGAGGTGGATGATCAAAGGCTCCAGCCCGGGGAGCTGCCGAGTGCCCCCAGCTCTCGCTGGAAGTCAGCAGAGCTGCAGATGGCCGGCGGCCTCCAGGAGCGGGCCCGGAGCCCTCGGGGCCTCACGCCAAGGCATAGCTGAGGTCTGCGCTGGGCTGGCTCACGGGATGGCTGGAGCCGCCATCCCAGAGCTCGGCACATCGTGGAAGGCAGTGCTGGCCCTGCCGAGGGGGCCGGTCGGCCCTCTCCCGCTGAGCTCGCCCCAAGCCCCATGGGTCTGTGTGCCGGCACCACTCCGCATCGGCCTGGCTGGATCCAGCTCCCCGGAGGGGCATGTCCGTGTGTCCGGCTGCACCGGAGCAAGGAGCCTCCTGTGTGGTGGGGATGAGAACCGAACCCACTGAGCTGTGCTGTGGTTTGGGCTTCCCAACCCAGGCGGTGCCCCCCGAAGCGCTCCCTCCCGTGGGGATGCCCGTGGTGTGGGCAGTGGGCAAGCGGGACCCCCGGCACCTCGGTGGGTACTTGGGGTCCTCGCCCCCTCCTCGGCTGTGCCAGCTCATGGGGAGAGCCGGGTGCCGCGTCTGCTGCTATTTCGAGGGTTCAATTGTAGCACAGAGTTAAAAATATAATTTTTTTGTTATCAAAAGGGTGCATTTTGAGGGGAGAGCACATGTGGTGTCCTTTAAACTTTGTTACGTTTGTTCCAACATCACTTTTGGGTTTAACAAAGCAAAAAGCTTTGGTTTGAGAGGTTGGACCTGACAGGGATCTCGTTTTGATTTAAAAACCCCACAAAGGAGTCGGAATCCATTTGCTTCACCTGTGTCTGATCCATCCCAGGGCACCTGAACTTGTTTCTCTCCTATGACCCAGTTCTCCAGCTGGTGCAGAGGGAAACACCGCCGTGGCGGCCGACCCTCTGCCGGCTCCGTGCCCCTTCCCCGGCTCCTCGTGGGAAATGGGAAACACGACTTGCCCAGCTGATGCCGGGCTGGGGGGCTCCCTCGGCCCCCCCGGCGGGGACGGGGCATCCTGCTGCTCCCTGGGGCAGGTGCTGGCGCATCCCTGGGCTCCCACCAGCTCCCGTGCGAGGATCCCGGAGAGAAATGGGACCCACCGCCTTTTACCGAGGGCAGCGTGAAGGTGGGGTGGTTATTTCTCTCCTTCCAGGGGACAAATAACTCTGAAACCTCTTCCCTGCTGTTCACAAATCCTTCGGGAGCCCGGCAGGAGCGGCGGGCGGTATTCACTGCTAGGCGCAGTGGCCAGCATCCCTCTCATTGCTGTCTCCCCAGCAGAGCCAGGAGCTGCTGGATCCTAACCTAGGTAATGCACCACATCTCACCCAGGATCTCTGGACCCATCCATCTCCCGGCTGTGCCGGCAGCCGGGCGCTTCCTTGCTCCCTGCTTGTGTGTGTGTGTTTTTTAAGGAGATTCTTCTGCGAATTCCCTCTTCCAGGCTGTTGTGTCACATCTGGAAGTTTGTGTAGGAGTTTATCCAAGCGCTGGAGTACAGCGCAGCTTTTTCTCATTTAAAAATCATAGGCTGGCATTTTGAAGCGGGCTGGCGGCGGGGGGAGGGAAGGGGAGAGGGAAGCTGTCTGCCAAAAAGGAGACTGGAGCAGAGGAATCGTAATGACTTCCAGAAGTTTTCTTTCTTTCTTCCTTTCTTGCTTTCCCTCCCTCTCTCCCGGTGCGCAGACAAAAGGCTCGGCCTCATGCAGTTCATGGTTATGTCATCCCGGCGCGGGGAGCCCCGGCCGGGAGGGGTGGCCCCGTCCTGCCCAGGGACCCTGCTCTGCTCGGGGACAGCTCTGCTTTGGCTCCTTGTAGGAAATCCGGAACAAGGGCTCCCACGCGGGGCGGCGGGGGCCGTCTCCGGAGACCTGCTTTTCATTTGGGGCCAGGAGCCGAGGCAGGGTGGCTGGGAGGGGATCGCAGCCTCTTCCCCAGCCCCTCGTGCCCAGGACCGGGGGGCTCAGACAGGCGGGCGGTAATTCAGGATGGGGCCGGACCACCCCAGCCGCCGCTCGTCCATGGGGCTGATGTGTCTCCTGGCCAATCTGTGCAGACTCGTTGCTCTCGACTTGATCAGCTTTCGTGCTTTCTCCCCTGTTCAGTAGCACTGGGTGTTGGAGCCGGTCTGGAAATGCCCAGGATTTTATGATGCATAGAAAATTTTCTGCTTTCTTCTCCCCCCACACCCCCTGCAGATGTTTTGGCATCGTGCTGGAAAATGCTTCTTTCCCATTTTTACTTTAAACTCTGTTTCACTTTTTTTTTCCCGTGCAGAAAAGACCAAGTTTTTGATTGCCCCAGGTTCCCTGCCCAGGTCTCTCTCAGCTCTCCTTTTCTTTTTCTGCTGGTTTGCTGGAAGGGAGCAGAACCTTTGGCCAAAATGAACCTCACCGATGGCTTTTTCGTTTGGATCGTGAAATCATTTTCCCTTGGAAGAGGAGCCTCGGGGAGCCTTTGCCCCCGGCAGCTTTGCTGGCCACTGCGGATGGGGAGGAGGGTCCGGGGGAGCGGGGCCGTCCGTGGGGAACCGGGGCCGGAGCATCCGGAGTCAGGTTGGGAGGGCTTTGAAGCTTCGCTGTGGTTTGGAGGGGGTTGAATTTCCTAGTTAATTAGGAGGCCTAAGTGTTTCTGGGTTTGTTACGAGGCCAGATCGTGGCTTTCCCTTCCCCGGCGCCTTGGCTCTCTGCTGAGCAACCTAGATGTGAAATACTCCCTTTGGTTGGTGATGCACACGGAGGTTTCCCCCAGCCTGGGTTCATTTGGCTTTGGCTTTCACCAGCCTTGGCCTCTCACCCAGGAATCTGGCCTGGTGCTAAGAAACGAAAAAAGAAAAGAAAGAAATTCTCATGGTTTTATATAACAGTGAGTAACGACTGATCGTGCTTTGGGATGCTCTCACATCTGCTTCCTACCAAAGCCCGAGCAAAGAGGCTTCAGGCAGATGGAAAAAGCACATATTTCAGCCTGAATATTTGCTGAGAGAAACTTTCAGGCTCGATCTGTGTGCTGACTGCCATGGCACTGGTTTCTGCCTTACGGGAAACGGGCTGTCGGGGTGCCAGGAACAGCATCGCGTGCCCGAGGTGCGGCACGGCTGGGCAGGTCCCGGTGTGAGCCCCACGCCTGGGCCGCACACACGTGTGTGGGACCAGGACGTGCCCGTGAGTCAGCCCTCAGAAGTTCACTGGTTAGTCACAAGTGGATGGAAATTGTCTATTGGTTTGGCTCCGGTGCCTGAAACGTGGTTTTGGTTGGGATTTTTAACGTGTTTCCTAGGGAGAAGGGACTGGCTGTTGTTTGGCGGGGGTTTTTTGTCACTTGTGTCCTCCCTGCTTTTTCTCTTCCTCTGCCGGGATGCGAAACCCCAGGGTGCGGGCAGGAGGGGGCTGCAAATGGGAATAAAATGGTAAAGCCGGTGATGGGCAAGAGCTGGGAGCTTGGTACAGACAAGCTTATAAAGAAAAGGGGATTTATTTACCGTAATCCAGACGCTAGCCCCACACTTACAGGGTTCCTGATGCAAAGCATCCGTATATTTATCTCTAATTTGGGTCTCTTCCAAGAGATTTCCCCCCGGCGCATCCACTGAACCAGCCTCGAGATGCTCACTGACCCCGGGGCTGAAGGCGAACCCGCAGCTGGCGGCGGAGGAGCTGGGCGAGGGGGTTCACGGGGATTCACCCACCTTGGCAGCCCGACCGCCCCAGCGGGGTTTATGTCTTCAGGATTTCCTATGATTCCTAACTTAATCAGGTCAGGTTTAGCACTCGCTCCTCCTCCGGCGTTATGGACTGCCTCTGCGTGCTCCCGAGATGCTGGTGGCCAGAGCAGCCCAAGGCAGAGCCCTCCCCTGCCCAGATGGCGAACAGGACTTGTTAATGATTTGTTAATTCAATTAGAAAGTGCTCATTAACCCATGGCGAGGCTGAAGCTCCCTTCTGGAGGGCAGGGCTCGCCCCCATGCCTGCGACTCCCTCTGCCAAAACATTTATTTGGTGTTAAGCTGCCAGCCACGCTATGCAAATATAGATGTTAATCATGAATAAGGTTCATTTTTAGCTCTGGGTTGAGACTAGACTTGGGAGGAACCTGGCTCTGGGGGGGTGGTGGGGAGCGATGCCTTCGGCAGCGGGGGGGCACAGCCCCCGGGGCCAGGTTGGCCGGATCCTGCGGGAGGGAGCAAACATCTCGGCTCCCGCTCAGCCCCGGGGTTTATAGGAATAAAATGTTCCTTCTGCTGCGGGTTGAATAAGGCTTTCAACGGCATTTGATGGGCTGCACTTTAACCAGCCTCCTCCGCATCGGCGTTAGCTGCTAATAGCATGAAACCCAGGTCTGGGCTGGCGGTCCCCGTGCCTGTGTCGGAAGCAGAGTATCTTTAATTCGGGAACCATTGTGTCTAGATAGCCTGGCTGTGGCAGTTCTACCTTAACGGGAGAAAACAGAAAGCCCAGTAAGAATGATAAATAACGGGGCACTGATGCTCCATTGAATTAATGCTTATTTGGGCAGACAGGGAGGAGAGGAATTAAATTAATATCTGACTTGTAACTGCTACTGTATGTGGTTATTGACTTATCTTGCTTTGGAGGACCATAAATATGCCTCAGGATATACCCCTGAGACCATAATCTGCTCGGGGTCACGGTGCAGGTCTGTCTCTGATGCTCCTTCAGAGACTCATCCTGACTGCTGGGGTCAAAAATCCAAATTCCTCTGACAAAGGACCCAGCCACGTGCGGAGGGGAATGTGTTTGCACTTCACTGTGAGCGTACGGCATAAATCTTGAAGGCCTCTGCCTCGCATAAATCGCTTTATTGTTTGTAATCCTCTGGCCGGCTCGGTGCTGGAGGGCGCTGAGCCCGATTCGACTCAGGGGGAGAGGCACGGGTGAAGCTCCTCGGCTCCGGCGTTGGGATGGATCACAGCTGGAGCCTTGTACTCTCATCTGCTCCCTTTTTCCCTCTGCCTGGGATTTTGTCCCCCTTGGGCAGTTGTTTGGGGTTTGAGGATGCCTTGGTGAGATAAGCTGGGGGGTCTCAGCGTGCCCCGTGATAGCCCTAGCCAAGGGGTTGGGGGTATCCGTGAGCCTGGGCAGAGGAGCGAGATCTTCTCGATGCTCTGGTCTGGATGACCCAGTGGATGCGATGCCAACCCCGGGCGAGCCATGGCACCCCAGGAATGCTGGCCGTGGGGCTGGCATGGGGCATTTTGTGGCTCAGCCTGCCTGGGTGGGTGGGCTTCTTGGTGTCCCAGGCACTGGGCTTGCTGTAGCCATGTGTACATGGGTGCACGTGGGGTCAGCAGCTCGGGAAGCTCGTGGTTTGGTGGTGGCGTGGGCCAGCCTGACCTGTCGTGGTCCCCTCTCTCGTGAGGCTGGAGCTGGTGCTGGGACGTCCCTGGGTGGCTGAGCTGTGGCAGTCTGTCCTTCCTCTAGCTAAGGCGGACGTTTTCTTCCCACCTTTTGGGCTCGGTTTCGTGTAGGGGATAACTCGCTGCCTCCGTGACTCTCCTTATGGCAGTGCTGTTGACCTGGTTCTCTGGCACAGCCCATGTTAGCGGAGAAGTCCCCAGGCCAGGCAAGCTGTGCTCCGAGCCCCAGCCCTGCCCATTGCCCATTGCTCCAGCCCCTGGTGCGTCCCCTTGCCTGGGCTGGGCATCGCTACGGTGAGGGTATTTATTAGGATGCTTCTATTTTATCCTCCCTTAGGATGGAGCATGTCCTGTCCCCTCCCACAGCCCCTTCCCCGGGCTCTGCCTCTCCCCTCCAGCCCTGGCCACCGACACGCAGCTCCCGTGGGAGCAATTTCCCCTGCCATGGGCAAATCAAAGCTCCTTCTTCTTCAGAAACTGCTCGTGGCAGCAGCGCGGGGGAATTCTGTCTTTTACCAGGCTGGAAAACAGCGGAGGAGCCCAAGGCCAGCGCAGGGTACCCGCAGCGAGGGTGGAGACGCTTCTTCCTTCGTCTCAGTAAATGGGCTCTGGCTCCTCCAGCAGCGGATGTTCAAATCTCGCAGCTGGGTTTTGGGCTTGGCTTTTTGCTGGGTTTTGTTTTCTGTTTTCTCGTAGCCCCATGAAACTGGGCTGCCTCGGCTCCGGGAGCACAGAGGGTTGGGCAAATGGCGGTCAAGCTGCAAATCTGGTGGTGAATTGGAGGACAAAAGGATGCACCGAAAGCGCTTTGCTGTGCCTCCTCCTCCTCCTCCCCTCCCCCAAATCCCCTCCTTTCATCTGCCAAATACCTTGATTTTTCCACCTCTGTTTTTTTTTTTTTTTTTTTTTTTACTATTGCCTGGGTTTCGCATCGGGGGCGGGATGGAGGTTGGGGGGGTGTGTGTGTGCGCGCGCGATGAAGCTATTCGAGGAGTTGTGATCTCTGCATTTCATTTTGCAGTTCAGCTGGAAAGATCTCGTTTCCAAATACACCCACACACAGGCACAGCAAGAGAGAAAGCAGGCAAGGGAGCTGCTCAAGGGGGATGGGGCGGCGCAGGGGAGGGCTGGGGGCCGGGCAGCGCTGGGGCTCGGGAGCCTTTCCCTGCATTTGGCGGATCTGATTCGGAGCGGTCCATGGCCTTTATCTGAGGCCAGGAGATGGTACCCTCTGCCTCGCCCCTATATCTCAAGGCCATGCAGGTGCTTGGCTGCACCCATGGGTGCCTGGCTGCTTTAGTCCAGAGCAAAGGGGGAGCGGGAGGAGCGAGGGTCCCTGAGCAGAGCCCTTGCCCTGAGCCTGGCAGCAGCCCTGAGAGCGGCCGGGGCAGTTGTAGGGTTGGACACGGTGAGTGTGTACGTACACCTGTACCCACCACGGGCTGAGCAGAGCCCAGGGCATGGCAGCGTGGTGGTGAGCCCTGCTTGTGCAATGGAAGAAGAGCAAAGGCACAGAAGGGAGTCACAAAACTCCTCTCCCAGTGACCTTCAAGCCGAAGTCATCTTGTTTCCAAAGATGAGCCGGTGCTGGAGTGGCTCTTTTAGCCTGTAACCCCCCTCCGCACCATCTCCCTCCAGCGCCTTCCCTGCCAGCTGGGTCCCGACTCCAGCCCTGGGTTTCTGGAGGAGCTGATGGTGGTGTGGATGCATCCCCCAGCGCAGGGAGGGATGGGGTTAGCAGAAAGCACGTGAACCTTCATCCTCGTGGGCATCTGGGCGTGCAGCAGCAGGTAAACGCGAGGGGCTGGCTGGGCAGCCGAGCAGATGGGGACTCGGTGGTGGTGGAAGGTTTTGGAGAGACGCCTCAGCCTGCCCCGGCTGCAAGCCGACAGCAAGCTTGCCTCTACGGCAGCGTGCCAGGGGGGTTGTGGGATCACCTGCCTGAGCCCCCGGGTCTGGGTCCTTCCTTCGGGGCTGTGGAGCAGCTCGGGGTGCTGGGGTGTGCAGGGGAGCACCCCCTCCTGCAGGGTGCTGCCACGGGTTCCCGTGTCCCCCCCACCTCCCCTCCAGGCCCCTTGGGTGGATGCTGGTGGCACGTCTCTCAGCTTGGCCCCCGCACACCAAGTCCTCCCGCCGTCCCTTCGGGGTCAGCGCGTGATTTTTTCCATCACTCCGAAGAGGCTGAGCTCATACAACAATATTCCCCGGGCCAACACCGCTCCTTTTTGAAGTTCCTTGTTTTGGTATTCCTCAAACTTCGTAACCTCAGGCATGAAACCCAACACCCCTTGGCACCGGCGGCTTTTCTCCAACGCCGTGGCTTTGGTTATCCCCAGCATCCCACCGCCTGGTGAAACCACTGCCCCATCCCCGAGCTGCTGGCTGATGCCATCCCCTCCCAAACTCACCACAAGTCTTAAACGGTGGTAAAATAGGATCCTCCGGCCACCTTGGCACGCCGCAGCGTGCTGCCCGGGCTGGCGGGGGAAAGGCAGCCACCAAACCGCGCTCCCGGCAGTGTTTGTCTTAGCCGGGGGCCACGGCTGGAGCCGGGGCTCTGCCAAGCAGTGAAAATGCCAGAGCAGTGAGTTTATCCCACGGTGTTTGATTTGTGGTCGTGGTGGAAGTCAGGTCAGGAGTAAATGTAGAGGATGCGGCAGAAAAGAGCCATTTCGAGACGGTCACAAAAACATCTCGTGGTGCTAGAAGTTGGGATTTTCTTTTTATTTTTCTTCCCCCCGCTGCTGGCCGCACTGGCTGTGAGGTGAAGTTTATGGGAGAAATAGCGGTGGTTCCGGGAAATATTTTGCCTAGCTCGTATTGTTGAATTTTATTTTCTTTTGCTGGCAGCGGATGGAGGAAATGGGAACGCAAACAGCTTGGCTGGTGGGTTGTTGGTCCAGAAATCAGCCTGACCAGCAAGAGGCTGCTTCAGCAGGGAGAGAAAATGCTCAAAAGCGGATGGGGTTTTCATTGCTTTCGTTCCTTTCTCTTCCCGTCCCCGCTCCCGGCCGGCTCTTAGAACGCTATTAAACGAGGGGCAAAGGCATCTGAAGGCAGAGACTGTTAATGCAAGGATGCGCATTGATGCTTCTGGCCCTCCTGTGCGTTCTCGCTGATTAAAATCTTAAATTCTTCCATTTTTGACAAGATTTGGGGTTTCTGTGCGGAGCTGGAGAGTCTCTATGGCAACAGCTAAAGGCAACTTTTATCCCTAACCCTTTTTTTCTTGCAGAGGGGGAAGAGGACGAGTACACAATGCTGGGGCACCGATAACTATTTGAACCCCCCTAATATTTGGGGTAGCGAGTGCTGGGCGAGGGGTGGGACCGTTAAACTGAAATTCAGAGTGGCTTTGTGCCTATGAAGCCAAGGGGCTGGGACCAGCTCTGCCCCGGCTGGGACCCTCTCCCCTCTGCCAATAAAGGTATTTTTTGACTGTGGGAGAGAGCGGGGTCGCGTCCATCCCTGCGTCCATCCCCACATCCATCCCGCCCCAAGGCTGGGGGTTTCCCACTCGGGTTTGTTGTGTCCGGAGGAGTTTGGAGCCGTTCTCGGAGAGCGATTGCGGCAGCGTTTCAAGACGCAATTAAAACCCTAACCTTTCAGGAAAAGTCTTGCAGCATGTAATAGAAAGGAAACCAGCGGGGCTCGATTGAAACATAATAGGTTTGGGGAGTAATTTTTAGAATCCTATACTGTAGGTCTTTCTAGAAAGATACTATACAATTTAATAACATGTTATATTCCTATATGTTATATTTAAATCATCCTATAGTATTGTGTAGGAGGAATCTAATTTTCCGCTACAGGGTAATATACCTTTCTATAGGTTTCCAGTTGTGGGGTTTTTTTGTCCAACGGAATTAAATGAAAAATTATATCCTTCCTAGAAAATCTAACAAAATGATGAGAAAATAATACCTTTAATTTATTTAATAGAGCGTGTAAGTATTTTCCATATGGGCTTATATGGCTGCATAGAAACCCACTTTGAGCTTGTTGGGGAAGTGGTTTAGCGATCGGATAGAGATGGGTTCCACTGCGGTCCCAGCCGGGCAGCGCGGGGGCTCTGCAGCGGGGGCCTGGGCCTGTCCAAAGAGGGGAAAAATAAAAATAAATAAAAGCCAGGACTTTCTTGCATCTGTACTTCCCCTCCTGGAATGCAATTAGAGAGAAGATGGAGCGGCAGGTTCAGGGCTGTGACCTGGGCTGGGGCATGAAGCTGCACTTGGGAGCTGGCGAGAGCAGGGTGAGGCTGGGGGCCAGATCCTGCGCCGGGGTCTGGGGGGCTGGTAGCCCAGGTGTTTGCAGGGTCTGGAGAAGGGAGCAAAGAGATGTGATGAGAAACGGGCTTTGGAAATAGCAGGCAGGGGCTGTACCATGCTGCGTGGCTGTTTGCAGCAGGCTGAGGAAGGCAGGAGGAGGGAGGGAAGGGCTGAAAATCTGGCCGTGGGGATGTCAAATGAAGCTATGGGCGGTTGCTGTGCTGGTCCTTAGTGAGTAACTGGGCAGCTCTGTGGTCTCGGATGGTCCCATGGGAGCCTGCTCTGCTCGGCACCGTGTTCAGGGTCGGACTCGCTCCCGTTGCCGGGATGGCTGCAGCCGCGCAAAGCATGCCCGGGGTAAAAGGAAAAGCTGTCGCCTGCAGCAAAGTGGGGTGTCTAATCCCAGATAAGCCCCAGCCCCAGGATCCGACCTTTTTAGCTTCAGATCCCCATGTGGGAGTCCAGGTTAGGGCTGTCTGCAGGACCTCGGGGTGGACGATGCTCTGATATTTATTTTGTGGCTGTAAGGGCTGAGTCCCGTTGTGTTTCTGCCTGGAAACACGTGGTTTTGGTCATACAGTCGTCTCCAAAGCGGAGCAAAGGTGTATCTGTGCTAATAGGAGGTGTGACAGGGTTCAGCGGGCAGATGGTGACTGGGTGCTCACCTTGCGTGCCAGGGGTTAGGGTCTCTGTCAGCTGTAACCCCACCAGTAAATCCCCGTTGCTGGGCTGCTCTGCTCACGTATGGGTAAGGCACCCCAGGGGCTGGGGCGCATGGTGGCCTGGGGGGTGATGCTGCTCTCCGTGGGAAAACGTGGGGCTTGGGCTCCCTCTTTATCTTAGCTCACCATGGCCTCGGGGACCTGCGTGGTGCTGGGGACCTGCATGGCCTCGTCCCCACCGGGCTCCCGGGGAGCCGCTGCCATCCCGGAGAAGAGGCGCAGGGGAAGCTGGTGGCCCTGGTCCTTCGAGGTCCCCAGAGGACAAGCGCCTTTTAATAGCCATGGCAACTAATAAGCCCTGCGTGGTGACATCCCCGCCGTCTCCGTGGTAACGGGCCGAACATCACATAGCAACATGTGCCTCACGTACCCATGGAAACGGGCCGGGTAGTTTTTTAGCATCGCTGTGTTAAATCTCCGCTCTGGGGGGTGGTGGTGGGGTTTATCCCAAGGTGAACCCGCCACTGCGGGGAGAGGGGCCCGGGGAGAAACCGGGGGGGTTTGGGGGCTGCGGGACACCGGGGACTTCGCGGGAATCGGGCTTGTAGCGTGACCCGGGGTGCAGCCCGGTGGGACGTTCCCAGGCTGGTGAAGATGGGGAGGCTGCGTTCTGCCTCTGGTTCTTTGGGTTTTTTGGGAGTGTTTTGGTTTTTTTTTCTCATGAGAGCAGCAGGTCTTGGGGGGGAAAAATGATTTGAATGAATTATTCTGATGCGCTTTGGCTTGCTGAAGGGGGAGAAAAATAAGAGGTGCTCAGGGCTGGAAACTACCTCGCTGCAGGCAAAGTGCTTTCACAGCAGGATATTTGCAGGCACGCAGGGTGGCTTTCCTTGCCATGTCTGGCGTCACCTCGTCCTCAGTCGCCCAAGCTGGGGTTTTCCAAGCCACCAAAAATGGGGTGTGGAGGCTAGGAACGTCGCTCCTGGATGGGCAGCATTCAGCAAGGGGGAGGCAGCGGGACGTGCACCGGCTCTCCACGGAGCCCCTTGCCATGGCTTGCTCAGCACCTCGTTCACGAGCCCTAGCTGTTAGGGGTTAATTGGGACTTGTAGCTGTCGGGTGCGAGGGGCTGTGCGGGCTCAGGGCAGCCCCGGCTCTCATAAAACGCTGCGGACGTCAAGTTGCACGCACGTGCTGGGGGCATCATTCGCACCGCGTCGCTTCAGCAAATGCGGCCGTTTCCTGAGTTTATCCGCTAACAGGCTGAAAATTTGAGGAATTCATTTATTTGGAGCTGTTGAAGCGTTTCTCGCAAATGCATTTCAGTCCTCCTTCCCCCGTTGTTGCAAACCTACCATTAAAAACACATTGCACGGACACTTAGGAGTATCCCTGGTTTCTGTAAACACTCCTGCAAATAAATGTGATTGCTTTGGGAAGGTTACAGGTTGGTGGTTTTTTTTTTTTTAACGGCTGTGAACTGAGCTGGCTAATATTTTTTTTTTGGTGAACTTTCAGGCCAACCTTTTCTCTTTTATTTATTTTTCTTCTCCTGGCTGGCGCTCGGTCTGCGGCAGGCTGGGAGTCGTGGTTTGGTAACACACTCAGCAGTGTCCAGTGCCTTTCTGGAGGACTTAAGCTCTGACTTGGCTCAAGCGCTTGGCGGGTGCGACTTCAAAAACGGTCGAGGCTTTTCCGAGTTTTACCCATGGTTTATCCATTGTGGGAAGATAAACGCTGGCCAAGAGCAGGGCTGGTGCTGCGGGAGAGGTGGTTTCTGCTGGCCAGTTTGGGGTCGTGGGTCCGTCCTGGTCAGGCATGAAATCGGTGCAGTGATGGATGGACATTAAAACTGTGGAAAATCTCTGTGCCAGAGCAGCGAAGAGCCACCTCTGCATTTGTTGTGATGTGCCTGTTTTTGCCTGCTTGTTGAGGTTCTGGGGCTTTCAAGACACCGGCAGCTGCCTTCCCCCCCTTCCCAGCTCCATCCCGATGGGAAATCCCTCACCCCGAAATCTCACTGCTCATCTTGCCCTGTGCCCGCGAGAGGTGGCTCGCGATGCCATCGGTCCGGAGTGCTTTGCTACCTCTCCCCTGCTGCTTGTGTTGGACACTTCATGGTTTAGAGTTCAGGAGAAAAAAAAAAAATCAGATATCCACAATAAATGGCAAAAGGCAGGAGCGATTTGGTGTCCAGGTAATGCACCAGTATAACCCCGTTGGCCTGAGCCGTTGTGGCTAGTGGGGCTGCTGGTGGCTCTCGAGACTGTGATTTCCAGCTCATCTTTTAAAGCAGGACTGGAAATGGTTTCATGTGAAAACCGAGGCTGTGCCGGCTGGTTAGCCAGCGTGCCGGGACCGGCCGGGCACCGAGCCTGGGGCATGCCAGTGCTCTGCCTCTCCCCGGGGACGGGGCAGGCTTTCCCCTCTCCTCCTCTGTCTGGTGCTGGTGATTTTGAGTGCAAACTGGGGGAATTTAGTTATCCTTGAGGTGTCTTGCGCTCTGCTTCCAGGTTCTGCTGGAGCTGGTCAGGGTGGATGGTGAGGGAGAGCAAAATACCCGATTTTCTGTGTGTCTGCTTCCCGCTGGTTTTGCACCGTGGAAACCTTCTGTAGACAGCTTGCTGTACTCCAGGCAGAGGGAAAACCCCAGCCTGGGGAGGTCCTTGTCGCAGCCATCTCCCCGATGTCCGTCCCCAGCACCGGTGGTCCCCAGGCAGAGAATTAACCTGCAATTTTGGGTGACTTCATTGGGTGCTCCTGCCTCTGCCGGGGCGCTCGTTTCTGCTGCGCAGAGCTGGTGCTGGAGCTGGGGTTCCCCGTCGGCGCCCACAGCACCCTGCTCCCCTCCTTTAGCATCAGAGACCTGGGAAAAGCTTTCTTTGGGTTTAGTTTAGACCCCAGGCAGAGCTGGGGAGCGCAGTCTGCCTCTCTCTCTCTGACATAATGAAGTCAGCTTTCCGTTTCCAACGTGGTTTTGGCACTGGGATGAAGATCCTGGGGCTCCCTTCGACCAACACTGAGCTGGTGGGGGGCGGGGGGAGAAAGAAAAATAGGGAATTGAGGTAAAATCTCCAATTATTGGGCTTCTTACCCTGACAAGTGTGTGGTGCTTCTGGGATGGGAATTAGCCCCAAGCCATGGACTTTAGCAGGGACCCATGTGGCAGCATCAGGCAGGAGTTGCCCCCTCTGGCTCCCCGGCATCGGCATGGGCTCGTCCCGCCATGTGCGGGAGGCTCAGCGATAACAGCATCAGCGCCAGCCTCGAAGGAGGCTGCAGCCAGCTTAGCGAGATTTAATTAAATCTGAAATCCCGGCCATTTTCTCCTGGGCTTTGGCTTGGGGGGCCACGGGTAGGGAATCAGTGGAAGGAAATAATGAGAATTAGAACAACTTCAAGGGCCGTTGCGTTCCCGGCTAGCAGGGGGCTGGAGGCCAGGTGGGCTGCGGCGGGACAGGGCCACGCTCCTCCTTTGGGATGCGCACGGCATAGATGGGATAACTCCCAAGGAAGGGCTGTGCCGTCGCTCCAGCTGAGCATCATCCGAATCTGGATTTGTTCAAACTGGGAGCTCGGAGCTGGCAGTGCTGTCTCCAAATCCCCCTTAATGACTGAGCGGCTCGGAGCCTGGCAGCAAACATCCCCTGCAGTAGGTGTCTTTTTTTCCCCTCTTTCCTTCAGAGGCATGCTCATTAAGGCTGCGAAGAGCCTGACTATAAATTAGATACAAATGTACAGTTAACGCCGAGTCTCCCCAAGGCCAGTGTAGGTATTCTGGTATTTAAACTAGCAGAGCCAAGGGTGTATGAATCCAGCAAAGGGGAAAAAAAAAGGAAAAGTGGCTCTAATTGAGGTCAGTATTTGAACAGCGAAGACCAATTAATGCTCCTGAATCAATAGGTCTGTGTGACTGAACTAATACATCTCCACCGAGGATTCGTGTGCGTGCAGCGCCCAGGGTGCTTTTGCCAAGAGCCCGCCTGGGGTGAGCTGCTGCCACGGTGGAGATTTCGGTGTTGGCAGAGATTTTGGTGTTTGCAGCCCTGAAGGATGCTGCCGGGCTGAAGCCAGGAACCAGTTGGTGAGGGCATGCCGGCGGGAGCCCAGGCTGGGCAGCTCCTTCTGCCTCCAGCCTTGCAGGAACCTGCCAAAAATCCACTTATTCCCCCCCAAACCGAGGTCCCTACCTGCTATGTTTCCACTGCCCAATTTTTCAGGCCAAAGTGGATTAAACTGGGGGGGCTTTCCCGGCCGGGGCACACTGGCGGTGCTGAGGTGGGGTGCAGCTGAGGTTCCCCCCGCGTTCCCATCAGGGTGTCCTGGAGCCGTGGGCATCCCTCCCCTTGCCTTTTGGCCGTCCAAGCCTTGCCGGGGCGGTGGCTTAGCAAATGTCCAGCATTCCCAGACTCACATTTTTATTCTCCTTTATTGCTTTTCCAAGAAACCTCATGTGTGCCTGGGGAGAGGAGATTATCGCGTTAGCATTAAATACCCCAGAGGTAGGTGGGGAGGGTTGGCTACGTTATTTTTGCCTGGACTATCTTCCAAGGACAGCCGGCCCGAGCAGCAGCACGTGCTTGTGTAATGTGGCACCCATGGGTGCAGCCGTGCTGGGCACCGCGGTGTGCCCAGGCAGCTGATGCCGTCCCGGGGAGTCTGTGCTCCCAACAGACATGAGAGAGCACGGCGGGAAGGAGGGAAAAAAAAATTCTTGTTGTTATTATTCCACGAATTTTATATGCTGAACTGATGCATATGGCAGATGAGATGATTTGCCTCCAGGCGTACAGGAAAAGCGACGTGAGGCAGGATCTTTTTGGCAATCCTGTGTCTTAATCATGAGATGAAATTTTCCCGGGGTGGAAGGGGGGTGGAGGGGCCACGGTTTGTGCACCCATGGGTCACACCGTCCCGGCACCATGGCTGGTGCTGCCCGCAGAGCCGGGTGAGGCTGCAGCTCGCCCCAACGCTGCTGCTTTTTATCCCCATCCTTTCGGAAGAGGAGAGAAAGTCGCTGCTATTTCCACTGTCTCGCTCCGTTTCCAGGTTAGGAATCCAGGACGCGCCCAGGTTTGCCGGAGGGAGGTGGGGGAAAGGCTGCAAAACCTGGCTGCGCTCGGGAGATTATTTATGGCTGGGTTTGGTGCCATGTTTGATACCTTTCGCTGCCTCGTTCCCACCTCCCACGGCCCCGCGCTGCAGCTGGGCTGGAGGAGGGGGAAGGGGAAAACGCCGTTGGCAGTTCCCACGGGGCCTGATCCTGCCCTGCGCAGGCGGTGGGGGGGGGAGATGAGTGTGTCGGGTCTCTGCAAGGAGTGACGCTGCCCGGCGGGGCGGGGGCGGGTGTCCTTCCCATCGCATCTCGCCTTGCCCGGCCAGAGCAGCACAGGGGACAGGGGGCTGGTGTAACCGTGCTGGCACCCTGCGGGGTGCCATAGATCCCGGGGGACCCCCCCCATCCCGCTGTCGCTGCCGAGGGTGCGTGGGCAGACGGGATGAATGAACGCTGCTTTCGGAGATGCTCGCAGCAGGTGCTATCGAGCATGGCTTGAAATACCTCATCACCGAGAAATATGTGGATTTGATTTTGTTTGTAAGAAAAAGTAGAAAAAAAGCAAGTATGCTGGCCAGGAGTGTTGGGGGGAGCTTCCTCCTCCTCCTCCTCCTCCCTCGCCGCCAGCAGTGCCCCACAGCCAGACCGTGATGGTGAGGATGCTGCAGGTTGCGAGGCCGTCGGGTACGAGGGCAGCGGGACGGGCGCAGGATGCGTCCCCCTGTACCGCTCTGGGTGCGGCAGCACGGGCAGGCTGCTGGTGCTGGAGGGATGTCAGGGCTGGAGAGCTGCTTTAGCTGTGCTCCAGCTGGCTCCCCGGGAGTCAGGCACAGCTCTCGGAGGTGCCCGCGGTCTCGGTGTTTCAGCCCCTGTCCTCGGCTGTCGTTTCCCTTCGAGCTGGTAGAGACTCAGTGAACCCAGCACCAACCCAGCAAGCTTAGAAACGGCACAAACAGCGGCTTCCCCTTGCCTCCAGCCCCATCCTGAGCTGCTGATGGGGAACGTGATTTATGTTTTCATGCTTTTCTAGCGATTTCTGGTGTGTTCCCACGACTCCAGCTGCCGGGACAGCCGGGGGAGCAGCTGGCTGGGCGAGCTGGCAGCGCCGGGCGCTCCTCACTCCTCCCGGCTGGCCCACGCCTGCCCAAATAAAAGCTGGGGAGAGCGCAGAGCTTGCAGGCTGGCGCTGGAGGTGTGGCGGGTGGTTTAGCAAACTGGCATTTTCTAAAATTACTGAGGCTGGTTCGCCGCCGGGGAAATCGCTTGCGTGGTGCCGCGGGTGAGCAGGGTGCCCTGCGTCTCGCTTCCCTGGCGTCTCTTTGCTGCCGGAGAGGTTTTCGGCTCAGCATCCTCCCTGGATAGAGGGGCACCGGCGATGGGTCGGGGCGGCCGGCGCCGGGCGCGCTGTGGGGACCCGACGCATGCATGTTTGCGGAGAGTGGAGCGTAAACACTGTCACTTCACGTTATATCACCGCTTGCTGTTGAACAGGCGCTGGCAACTGCCTGCACCCACCCTGCCTGCAACCTGAGCCCGGGCGGCTGCGGCCAAGAGTGGGTGCTGGCCAAACCCCAAACGGCTGCATCGGCCACGCTCTGCGGAGCAGCCTCGGTTGATTAAGAAATGGTTGCGTAACCTCTAACGAGGCTCCTCTCCAGTTTACAGACAGCCACTTGCCTCTCTCCCCTCTAATTAAGCTGGCGCGCGGTTCCCCCGGGTTTACCTTCCAAGGAGGGCTGCTGTGCAGATAACGGGGCTGGGGCTGCTGCGCACCGCCTCGCCCGCCCCGGTTCTGGGTGTCTTTTTAATGCTGGGTCAGTGGTGGGGTTGGGGATGGGGACAAGGCGGTGCCTTATGTACGTGCTGGTGTGGTTGGGGATGCCCTGGGGCATCACGAGCATCACCGCTGCCTTGGCTGGGCGCGGGACGAGGCTGCTGCTGCCGTGGTGTCAGCGGCTGTGGGTGCCCGAGCTGCTGCTCGCCCGCTGAAAATATGTGGAGTTGCTGAGCGCTGCTGCCCGGAAGGAGGAAAAAGCTGAAATATTTATTTTGGAGAGAGGAGAGAGCCAGGAAGGGCGGGCAGGGAGGGATCGCAGCGTGCCGGCGCTCGGCGGCTGCCAGAGGGGATGGCTCCTTTCTGCAGTGACCCTGAAGGATGGGCACGTTCCCTTTGGCCCAAGCCCTCTCTTGCTAACATGCACCGTTGGCACGGGCCAGCTGAGCCGGGGATGCTCTGGGGAAACCTGAGAGGCTTTGGCTTTGCTAGAAATGA
Organism: Nipponia nippon; assembly: GCF_047370975.1. Lineage (NCBI taxonomy): Eukaryota > Metazoa > Chordata > Aves > Pelecaniformes > Threskiornithidae > Nipponia > Nipponia nippon. Next base: position 2,774,552 of record NW_028262330.1, read on the forward strand.
AATGAAATGAGGAGAGGGTGGGGGGGCCCCGTTGGCAGGGGGGGTCTGGCCCTGCTTCCCCGCTCAGGGCCAGGGGAACAAAAGAGGAACCCGCGGTGACATTTCGAGCATTGCACAACTTGGCACAATTGGAAGCGGGCTGGCTTTCTTATGCTGTTCCCTCTACACACGCCCTTCTTCTTCCCCGGCCCCAGCTCTCCTCTTCCTCCCTGGGGGAGCAGCCGGCGCTGGAAGCCTCTCCCGGATGCCGGCCCTGGGAAGGACGGGTCCCATGAGCCCCTTTCCCGCCCGGGGAGGGGAAGATGTGCAATGGAAACCCCTGACTGGGAGGCTGATGGTCCCGCTTTGCCTCCACATGGGTCCTGAGGGGCACGGAGGGTAGTGCTGAGCCCCACGGGGCGCTCGCTCCTGCCTGGGGGTGGTGGCAGGGGGGGACGGGGACATCCCTGGCGTGGTCCCCGTGGGGCTGAGCCAGCCCTGTGAGCCTGCTCCCGTGGGGTGGGCGTTAGGTGGCTCTGTGTCCCCCATCCTGCTGCTGCAGCCCCCTGAGGTCCCCACAGCTCAGCTGGGGGAGCCCCATGAAAGCAGCTTTGGAGGGGGGCCGGCTCTGCTGGCTTGTCCCGCTGTCTCGCATCCCTCGGGCAGTCCCGCCGGAATGCTTCCCTGCGTGTGAGCAATATTTGGGGCGGGTATCTCAAGGGATCCATCTTTGCACTGGCAGCTCCCAGGTGATTTGGGGTGGCAGGGGGCTCAGGCAATCCCAAAGGTCTGTCCTGCCTCAGTTTCCCCATCAGTAACGTGGGAATTGCAGGGGAGAGCATCATTCCCCAACGACAATGAGAAATGAGTATTAGGAACTGGCAGCTCTCTGGCTTCTCTCCCACCGCTCACGACCTTCCTCTTGCTCACGCAGACAATTTTTGTATTTTACTTCTTAAAATACACATATACGTATATAAATATTGTATCTTGGCAGCCACTGTTCCCCAGCACCTGCTATTTCCCCGGGTGGATGAGGATTCGGTAGCGTAACAGCCTCCCCACTCCCTGGGGCCTCGTAAACCCGGCTGTTTACGGCTCCACGCTGCAGCGTGCCCGCCTGCCCGCGGCTCTCGTCCGCCAAGCATCTCCCCAGCCAGACCCTGCTGCAGCGGCACAGGCTCCTCTGCGCTCACCTTCCCCTCGTCCCCACTCGGGATTTGCCAGGGGCTGCTGGCTCTTTGTGGTTGTTGAGTTGTTTGAAGATGCAGGGCAGGGCTGGTCCTGGCTCTGTCCCGCTGCATCCCCTTGGCCGGCCACCCCAGCGTGCCCCTGAGCATGGAGCTGCTGCTTTGGGTTTGGATTTTAATGTCTTGCTGGCTTCTAGTAATAATTGTGGGGTGGGCTCAGGGTCTGCACGGGCGACCTGCCGAGGGCACCGCTCTGGGTTTTAGTAATGGCCAAACTCGGGGCTGGGGAGGCTGCGGGGGGCGGGGGTCAGCCCCCTGCCCCGCTGCTGGGGCGGAGGCGTTGCGTGGGCTCCGCATCCTCACCGGCGGCTTTGCGGCTTGTCCCCGCGCTGTCCCTGCTCTGCCTTCTGCCATGGCTTTGGGACCCTCCTCCTCCTCCCGCTGGCACCCACGGAGCTGGGGCAGCCTCTGCGATGGTCACCTTTCCCTTTGCTGCTGTGGTGGGGGCACGGGGCATCGCTGTCTCCCTCCTCTTCCTCTCCGTTGCTGCTGGGGTGAATGGCCGGTGGGATGCTGGGCCCCGGCGGGGGCAGCTCCTACCCTTCGCCCCCCACCGCTGGGTTCCCAGCGTGGCCCTGTGGAGGGAAAGCCCAGCCCAGGGGCGGCTGCAGGGTTTTGTAACCCTGAGAATGAATCCCAGCAACAGCCGTGGCTCTCGGGGGAGCGGGGTCACGTCACTGCCCAGGAAACCGCTCCCTGGGAGCGACAGCTAGTTAAAAAGGGAAAGACACCCGACGGGGCTGGGAGCGGGGGCGCGGGAAGGCGTGCTGGCAGCGGGCATGCTCCCGCATCTCTTGGCGCGCGCGCTCGAGGTTCCCCTCCACAACGCGGGCGCGGGACCACGGCGTTTTGGGGGGGGATTTCATTGCACTTGGAGCACAGCGATCCCACTTGTGTGGCTGCGGAGTCTTGGGCTTTGTTGTTTGCTCCCACGTGGGGTGGCTCTGCTTTGAGGGACCCCAAAAAGTGATGCGGTGGGGGGCGAGCGGGTGCCCCGGGCAGGGTGCAGCAACCCCCGTTTGCTGTTTGCGTTTAACTGCGTTTGAGCCGTGCGCCATTGCGTCCCGGTTGCATCGCGCCGGCCCATCGTCTCACGCCTTGCGGCTCTGCTAATTAGGAAGTCATTGGGCTGAGGAGCGATGGCGGGGGGCGGTGGCAGCCCCGTGTGGGCACCGCTGGCTGGTTGGCACAGGGCAGGCAGAAATCCTGGGGGTCCCAGGGGCAGGCGTGGGTGGGAGAGGACAGCCTGTAGGGTGATGGGCTACGTAAGACCCCGACTCCCCCAATCCCTCCAAATAGACAAGTAAGGCTGGGGGTTAGGGTCTTCAGGGTGCCTTGGGGGACACGGCAGTGCCTAGGGAAGTGCCTGTGTGTCACCGGCAGGGATGTCCCCGCTTTTGGGGGAGCAGAGCCAGGCAGTGGGACAGTAGGTATGGCCTCGGAGGGGGACACCGAGGTGGCAGCGCGGAGGCAGGGTGCTCTGCCCACCCTGGCCAGTCCCCACTGTGATGCTGTACCACCAGTGACCCAGATGAGCTGGTGACCCAAACGAGCCGTGCCCTCGGCTGTCACCCGTCATGGGAACACGTGTGGCCCTCGGCACTCAGCACGATGTCCCCAGCCTCCATTCTTCCTCTGCTTGCTCCATGGCCAGGGTGAAAACTGCCCAAACCCATCCTTGCTGCACTGAGCCGAGCCCTTCCTGGAAGCACCGGCAGCAAATGCCTCACCGGGGTTTCTGGCTCCTGCCGGGGTCCCTGCCGCGCCGGGCTGCACACTCAGCTCCTCACGGGGATGGAGAGCCAGGCGAATAATTCATCCTGAATAATTCATCTCGCTAATTTATTAGCTGGATGGACGTCACTGCATTCCTTCCTTGGACTGCCCACCAGCAGATCCCAACCTTCCTAAACTGGAGAGCATTCCTTCCCCCGCCGTTTCCGCTGGTGAGCTCTGGCTCGCTCTGTTTATTTGCAAATAGCCCGTTTGCGTGTGTTATTTGGATCGCTCTGATTGTGCCTGCCTTTGATTTGGACACGTAGCTCGCTCCGGGGGTTGCTGACCCCCGACGGGGTGAGATGCGGCTCTGAGAACCAGGGCTTTGCCACGAGCAGCTGCAGGTTTTTTTAATTCAGAATTTGTTTTCTGCAGCCGATCCCTGATTTTTCTCACCGCTGCCGTTCCTGCAGCCGGGAGGATCCCGTGGGAAGCGAGGGGAGAGCAGGCGGTGGGGATGGAGTGAACTGGGTGGTGCATGCTGGGCTGTTCATCTCTCCCCAGCTGGTTTTGGTAGCGGTTGCTGCTCTCCCGTTCCCGACGCCGTGAGATATGGGGCAGGCAGTGCCGGCATGGCTGGAGCCGTTCTTCTCCGGAGCAAGCGCTCTGTAAACCCTCTGCTCGGTCCGACGCTGCCGTGTTGGGGTGCAAACTGCCCCAGGCTCCCCATGCTCGATACCTTTTCCAGGACTTGGGTTTGGGTCTGTCCTTTCCAGTGCCTGGGGGATCGATTTGCTCATGAGCCTTCCCGGAGCGAGACCAAGGCCAGCTGGGGCCCCGCTCCACTCGGTCCCGCTCGGGTACAAAGTCTGGGCAGCGCAGGGGGTCTGGGCCCATCCCCTAAGGTATTTTGGGCTGCGTTGTAGGGCAGAGTCCCCGTTGCAGGTCTGGGTGTGGTGGGGGCTGCAGACCAGGAGTCCAGCAGAAGCAATAACCCAAGAGGATGCTGCATCCCAGTTCTCAGGCTGGGGTCCATCCTTAAAAATACATGCTGGAAGCGCAGGTTTCTGTAGAGAAGAGCAGCCTCCCCCATCCTGCGGGAAGCATAAGCTGTCCTGTCCCCTCCAAAGGCAACCCCGGGCCAGGGAGCGTGGAAGGGAAAGCTGCCAGAGGAGGGAAAAACCCCAGGCAAGCTGGGAGCGAAGCAGCCAAGCTGCTTGCCGAGCCCTGGCATGGGGCACTCTCACCTTGCACACAAGGACTGACTAATTAACTATCAAGATTTGGCCGCCTCCTTCTTCCAGTTTGTTGCCACTTATCCTTTATAGCCAATTAATCAGACAGAGGTGTTCGGAGCTGATGGGTCTAAGGGCCGTGGGGGTCTGTGCTGGTGGAGGATGGGATGGGATGGGATGGGATGGGATGGGATGGGATGGGGGGTGGTCGTTGTTCAACAGCACCTTTTCTGAGCCAAATCTTCCCGCTGCAAGGAAAGGTCCGGAGGTTGTTCCCTCTGCCAGGATGGCTCTGGGACACGTCTCTCCTGGCTGGGCGGTGGGAGCCTGTCTCCCTCAAGCCTTTCCCAGGCAGCTCTTGGCCTTGGCCATCACCTCTGTGCGAGGAAGGGGTGCAGGACAGAGCCCTTTGCCTCTGCCCAGGTTTTAGGGCAGGTGGTTTCCCCGGCCGGCCGGGCAGCGAGTCCTGGTCCTGCCACGCTGGGCTCCAGCGGGTGAGTGGCAGCGGCTCTAATTGTGCCTGAATTCCTCTGAACCACAAGTGAAATCTGCAGAAATACGGAAAGTAAACAGCTCGGGGCTGAAATTCCCGGCGCTTTGGGGAACCTTCCACTAGGAAAAGTTTCCGAGCCGCTAACAAAAAGTCTGCTGCTCCCCCAGCCTGCCTGTGTGGGGACCCCCTGGACCGGGAGGGATGCGGCCGCAGTGCCGCAGAGACCGTGCTGGGAGCCCTGCGGAGCCAGGCTGGCTTCGCGCCTTGGAGCAGCTGGAATAAAAAGCTCTTCTTGGTTGTTTTTTGGTTTTGTTTTTGTTTTTTTATTTATTCCTCTGCCACTCTCATCCGCTGAGCAGGGAGGTTTTAATCTCTTTCTTGCAGATTGCAAGAACAATTGCGCAGGACGCTGGAGCGACCTTTGCCGCACATGTAGGAGATAGGAAAATGGCAGTGGGAGCCCCAGTTGCAGGTGCTGGAGGGGGGCAAAGGGCTGAGCAGCCCCTGCCCGTCCCTCCCTGCGCGCTGGCAGGAGCTGCCGCATGTGTGCTGTAGGTGCTGGGGCAGACGCTGTCCCCTTAGCATGTCCCCTGGTGTGGGTGTGACTGTCCCCAGGCATGACCCATGCTTACCCCATCATCCCTGCTCGCCGGTCTGGTGCCTGGCCCCTGGGTTTCCCCCCGTGCCATGCTGACCCTGAGGAGCTCTGCTCGGGGCTGTGATGGTGGCATGGAGCCTGGAGCCCTGCTGCTCCGTCTGCACCTGCGCTGGTGTGTGTCAGCTCCGTCCCTGGGGAGCTGGGCGGTCGGCTGGGTGCTGGCAGCCTGGGACCCAAAATGGTGGTAAATTTGGGTGAGGAAGACCAAGATGTGCACATGAGCGCACCAGGATGCTTTTGGGATGCTCTCCATGGGAGAAGCCCGGCTTTCCTGGGAAGCATCCCGCCACTAGACCCGCTCTCCCACCCACGCGTGGCCGATTCCCAGCAACCCCTTCCCCTCCGGCAGCTCCGGTTCCCTTGGCCTCTCCCTGCGGGTCAGGCCTTTCTCTGGCTCCCCTCCAAGGTTTCGGATCAGCTCTCGGAAAACTAAAGCCATAAAGTTTGCCCCAGCTGGAGCACGAACCCACAGCGGCTGGCTTGGGAGGCAAGCGCCGGACCCAATGGATATTTATAATGCAGCAGCAAGGTTAAAAATAACAGAAATTTAAGCTCAGGAAGTTGTTTTGGAGGATAAGAAACTTTTACTTTGGTGTTCGGATGCTAGGGCTAGTGCTGGCCATCCTCCATCCCTGATGTCCCTATGCTGTGGTCCCTGGGGCTCCATGGGTCCCCTCCACCTGGTGTGTTGCGTCCTGTTTTGTGGCTGTGGGGATCGTCCCTGTTCCCGGAGGGAGCAGGGGCACCGTGGGAAGCCCTGAACACTGTGCGGTGCCAAGCGGGTGCTGCAGGGCCGAGCGGCGGGAGGCAGAGCGGGGCTCTGCTCTGGGCTCCCAGCGGCTGCGGGGAGAGAAGCCTGTGGTCACGGCTCCCGTGCGTCCCACCCGGTTGCTTTTAGTGTCCTTCCCTACGGCCGTTTGTTCTCTTGCCAGGGGTCAGAGGGGTTCCCAACCCCTGCTCCCGGCGTCTCCACCACCAGCGGGCACATCTGGAGCTGCTGCTGCTGCCTGCACCCAGAGCCCCTTCAAAGCCTCCCGGGGGGCTTCTGCAGTGCACCCGCCTCCCCTCGCTCCCTGGGCCGGGAGGGTGGGAGGGGGACGCTCCCCGTGCCCACCCCTTGGGAGCTGGGCTAGGCTCTGCCGAGCGTGATCCTGGCACGGCAGCTTTGCACAGGGAGAGCCAAAGGGGCTGCTTTGCCGTCCGAAAGCCCGAAGCCCAGCATCTCCTGTGACCTTCTCTTCCAGCCCGCTATGGCTGAGACACCAAACCTTCACAAACCCCTGCGCAGGCACGTTTCTTGGCGTCGACGTCTTATTTTGGTTCGGCTCAAACCTTCTCCTTGTTGACACAGCGGCAGCTTTGCTCGAGCTTGCCAGGCCTGAGCAGGGGTGACCTTTCCCGTGTTTGCTGTCTGGGCTCAGGATCCATCCGTGCTTCGGGCTGCGGCTCTGCAGCCCCCAATGAAGCCGGCGGGCGATGGCGAGCGCCGGACAGAAATACTTCCCTGCTTAGAGCGGACACACAGCGGGTCCGGTGCCACCTCCACCTTCTCATTTCTCTTCTGCTGGCTTTTGGCCCCTCTCCTTGGACCCGACTGTGCCTTGTTTCCCTGATGCAGAGCCATGCTGAGTGTGTGCCGGGGGCCCGGCTCCCCCAGCACCCACTCCTCGGAGCCGGGGCAGGACGCAAGTGTGGCCCCAGCCCGGGCTCCCCGCAGGGGATACGTTTCCCAGCGGAGGACTGGAGGGAAGGGGCTGATCCATCCCATCTCTGCATAGCTCCCGGCAATATAAACCCCTTTTCCCAGGAAAAAGATCCCCTCTTTAGGAGGGCTCTTCAAGGGTTAACCTTGCAGTCCTTTCCTCTGCGGGAGGGTGCCTGTCCCCAGCCCAGGGGAGGTGTGGGGCACCCGGTCCTGCCGGCCTGGGTGGAGGAGAGCATCCTCCTGCCTGCCTGGGGAGCAGCCTGGGACCCGCCGCTGGTTCCTCCGCTGCGCTGCACGTTTTGGGGAGCGGAGCCCACGGCTGCACGGCCGCTTTGGCAGGGTTTCTAGCAGAGTGAAATGAGGCAGGGATGGAAACTGGAGATGAGCTGGAGGCTCCGTCTGTGACAGCGGTTCCTGCGGGATTCGTGTGGCCTCGCCTGTCTGGTTCTGGGTAGCAAAACCGATGTGTCAAACCCTGTGGGGGCTGTTCCAGAGCATCCCCATCCTCTCGCTTCCCACTAAACCCAAGCAGCTCGTGAGCCCAAACTTTGCCATTTATTATCTGCAATGAAGTGAACTTGCTAATGTTATTTTTTGGCAAAGTCTTGCTGAGAAGTCCTCGGGGGTGAAATGAAACGGGGTCACAGAAGGGTTTAATTCGGTACGTTGTCCTTCAAGGGAAGGAAAAGTCAGACAAGAAGTTTTAAACATTTTATAAAAATATCCACATGTGCTCAGTGCAAAACTCACCGTCTTTACCTAATTTAGAAAATGACTTTATATGGAGAAAGATTTAACACTGCTCCATGGAGGGGAAGAATAATGAATACGTCTGTACCAAATCGCGCTGTCATCCCAAGATCTCCAAGTGCTTTCGAAAGGGTTGGAGAGAAATAATTGTTCTTCTTTTCCCTGGTTTTAGAAACTGAGGCCTGGGATGAGAAAGCCAGAAAAGTGCAACTTTCCTGGCTAATTTTAGCCATTTGAAGTCCAGATCTAAGCACCTAAATAAATGACCTGATTTTAATAGACTGCAGGTCTCTGGGGTAAAACCTGGAACAAGTCTGGCTCCGTAGGTCTGCAAAGGTGGCCTGGGTCTGGAGAGGGAGCCCCCTTCCCTTCATTTGGCACTGACACCGCGAGCCTTGCTAAGATCTAGGAGCAGATGATGAAGCTAACGAGAGGGAATTTATCTGAATGTCTTTGGACTTAAGAGAAAAATAAAGAGTTTCTGTTCGGGGCAGCTGTGTTTTAGCCAGGTGAGTTCAGGGCCCTCGGTAGCGCTGGGGCTGGGGGCTGGATCCCTTGGGATCTGGAAAGCAAAAGCAGATCCAGGCTTTTCAGCCCCGTTATCACACCCCAGCCTCCGAAATTTGTTTAGCAATAAACAGTGGTAAAGGCAAAGAGGAAACAGAGGTAACCGAAGCACCCGCGTTAACCCGAGCAGCTGAGCTGCGTGCAGCTCCTCGGATGGGGAATCGGCGCCGGGATGCTTTCTGCAGCGCGGGGACCATCTTCCTCCACAGCGGGTGGTGAGGCTGAAGCTGCTGCTCTCTGCTCCCATCCTGCTGCTGCCCAGTCTGCTCCTGCTGCCCAAATATAAAGCAAAATCCCTTGAAAGGAAAACACTATCTCACTTTCTCAGCTGAGCAGTCTGCTGGGTCTCCAGGGTCAATCTCACCAGGAATAAGCGGTGAAATGCTTGCAGAAGTCGAGCTTTGAATTAGGTAGGCTTAGCTGGGATCCTAAAGCTAAACAAGCTGGGGACAGGCATGGGCTGGGGGGTCGCACCGGGCGGTGGGAGCAATTTCCAAAATGCCTGCCCAGGCTGGGAAGCTGCTTCCCCGCGGCTTGCAGCACAGGCGCAGCGGGGACCCATGGGGAGATGCTGTGACAGCCCGGCCCCGGGGAGGTGCCGGCAGGCCCGCGGCAGCGTGGCGATGCAAGGAGGGGGAAAAATATATGTCTTTGTGTTTTGCCTCCTCGTACGGAGCAGAGGTCACTTGTGCTCCTCTGCTCTGGGCAAGAACAAATTATAATTTTAATTATGCGGATACGACACCAACCCCTCCTCTGTGATCAGGGCCTGTCTGCGAAATTGGATGAGTGAGAATTGCAATAAATGTTTCCTGGGACTGAGGGCTGGTCCCAGCCACAGCACCTGCATCTTCGCATGCCAGAGCTTGCATTATTTTGGTTTTGTGCCTGGCTTGTCCTCCTACAAAATCACCTCCGTGTGAACAGGACTAGCCAGGCTGAGCATGTCCAGGGCTGGAAGATGCCCACAAGACTCCTCCATCCCAAATCCGCATCGCTTTGGGATGGAGCTTGCCGGGTGACGGGACAGGGGGGGAGCACGAATCCAGCCCCTCCGGTTCCCGCTGGCATCACGCGGTGTCGGTGACGGCAGAGTCCTGGGGAGCTGTGGTGCGGGCAGCGCGCTGGGTCAATGTTTGCCCGCAGTGGGAGCGGGGTGCTGGGCACCCGACAGCGCCGGAGGGGGAAAGGCACCCCAGGCTTTTACATTTTGCCTTCTGCTTGCTGCCCGGTGGCCCTGTGCCTGGTTTTTTGCTCTCCCGGTTTCGGCCAGTCCATGACACAATTCTTCATGCCACAGGACCGTGGGCATTGCCAGGAAGCAGGAGCCGTCCCGGGGGAGGCGAGCGGCCGGGCTGCTGGCCCTCCCGGTGCTCGGTGGGGAGCCGTTCCCCTTGCAGGTGGCTGCTCTCGTGGGAAACCCTCCCGCTTTTGCCCTCTTGTCATTGAGAGATGTCACCTCCCCAGGATGTCCAAAATGCACCTCCTGGCCTGCTGGCCCTCAGGGTGGCAGGAATCGTGGCCGCAGCACAGATGGGATGGGAAAAGCCAGATCAGGGGAAAATGAATTGGGACGCGCAGAAGTACCCTCGATCGGGACAGTAACCTCTAATCCGGCTCAGTCTTCCTTATTTACAGTTGCCGAGAGCGAAGGCAGAAGAAAAGCAGCCTGGCAAGATGCACAAAGCCGATCTCCTTCCCCCCAGCTGCTTTGCTCTCGCTAATGTATTTGCTGGCAGTGCTTGCCGTCCCCGGAGCATTTGAGCGCGGTCGGAGCAACTGTTCGCAGCCAAAGGCAGGAGTGTCGGAGCAGGCACAGGGCTGGAAACGGCTGTGGGGGGCGATGGGAGCCCCCAGCCCCTCAGCATGGGCTGCACGTGGGGAAATGAAGTGCTGAGCCCTTCCCTGTCCCTTCTTTGGCTGGCAGAGATGCAGGCAGGGAAACCTGGCAGGCCCCTGCCTGCAGCAGTGCCCCAGGCTCTGTGCTGTGGGCAGCACCCGGGCACTGTTTCTGGCCGTAGCACTGGGCAGAGGGAAGGGGCTCGGTGCTGGGGAGGTTTCCCTGGGCTGTCCTGCGTGAAAATATTCCCTGAGAGGCCCCAGGGCTGTTTTTCTTTAGCTCAGCACTCAGTAAGAAGAATGGGGACATCTGAGAGCGCTGCCCTGTATGGGGACACGAGGAAGGACAGAGCCCTGAGGGGCTCGATCTGGTTGCACCTTGCAGTGTTGCAGAGGAGACCAAAATCACCCCCAAATCACCTACACCATAAAACAAGGCATTTGATCCCCCTGGTTGTAAGCAAGCGCTTCCCTCCTGAGCATCAAGTGCTCCCGTAGCATGCGGGACCCACGCCGCCCGTGCCGTGCTGGGGCAGCAACACCCCAGCCGGCCGCTGCAGAATATTCTGGCATTTTTAATAAGGGTTGAGTGCGGTCACTGCACTTGTTCCAGGCAAAAGCAATGAGAATTTTATGAGGTGTAAATGGATTGTGAGTGCCTGAAAGCATCCGTGTCCTGCTCCGCTCCATGCATGCATGCACTTCTGCGCCTCTTCTTCTTGGCCAAAATATCTTGTCTCCTTGCAGGCTTGGAGAAAAGATAAATATTAGCAGCATGAGATGCTCTAATCCGAGTTTCTGTCCGTGTTGCTGCTGTTGTGGTTAAAAAACCCCTTCTTTTGGCTGCAGGATTCATTAGGGCCCAGTCTCTGTGGTTCGGAGGGAAACCAGAGCAGCTGTTAATGAGGGAGCAGTAATATCTAGAGCTCGTTTCAAAGCAATAATGGAATTAGGCAGAAGACAAACACAGATCAGTCCCGTGCCTGATGGCTTTATTTTCGGCTTCTTTCTTGCTTTTCACTTTATTTGTTAGAATTAGAACATCCATTTTGTATTAGAGGGCAGATGATGAAATCACACGGGATCAGAGAGTTACCAGTGATGGGCTGAGATGGGGAAGTTTGAGCTTTCGGAGAGCTTTCGCTGCAGATAACAGAAGTGAAAAGTGCAGGGGGAGCAGGAGGGGGCGATGAGGCTGTGATGGAGAGGGAGACAGGACAGCGAAGGGCAAGAGCTGGAGCCTGCAGCCTCTTTAGCGAGGCTTGTAATATGTTATTAATGGAAAAGAAACTGCAATTTTTATTTTGTGGAAATTCTTTTGTTCCACATTAATTTTTAAAGCGCGCTTTGCTCCCATTACAGCCTCCTGCCGGAGCGCGGTGCTGACTGGGAGGAGCTGCCCTTTGAAAGGCTTTGGGGGGGCCCGTGTTTGTGTCCGGGCTGGGGGAGCGGTGCAGGGGTGCGGGTGCTTCCCCAGGGCCGGCACCCCAACCCCACCGCTCCGGTCGCACCCGCTGAGCATCACCCAGGCCCTAGGGTGGAGGACGTGGAAGGTGCCGGGGCCCGGCTGCGGTGGGCTGTGTGCCTTCGTTAGGTGCTGGGGCTTGATGAGGGCTTGTCTACACGCGGAGCTCTTTCTTAATTAACTCCATGTGCGGAGACACGTGGATCCTGGAACAGGAACAAGGTGCCCTTATTCCCCAATAAGCTTGTCCGTGCATGGGGTAAATCAATAGCAGCTCATCAGGAGCAGCGCCGCTGGCTGGAGGTGCTGCCTAAGGATGAGTCACATCCAGAGAGGGGGGCAAAAAAAAAAAAAAAAAATTTAAAAATAGCTGAGATTTGAGTCCAGAGCTGGATCTTAGGAATGGCCATCGTGTTTCTGGTGTGCCAGACCAAAGGGCTAGCTTTGTAGTGTGTCCTCTCTCCTGCCTGGTAAGCCTTGGGGGTGAATTTTGCAACTCGAACCCACCATTATACGCTGGGATGGGGGGTGGCTGAATATCAGGGCTCTTTGTGACTTTTAAATTGGCTGTGGGTTGGTGCATCCACACCAAGAGCTCTGCAGCAAGCGGTGCTGGGGTTAGGGCTGCCGCGGGGCTTCTGCTGGCCTTCTCCCCAGCCTGCCATCGCTCATGCTGCTGGCAACTTTTCTGCAAGGATTTGGGGGTTTTCCCCATATCCCCACGGATTTCCAGCAAGGAGGTGATTGAGTGGGCTGGGACCAAGCAAATCCAAGGGTATTTTGGGTTGTCAAAGCTTGTCCTTTTTGCTTTTCCCAAGCCAAAGCGAGCAAGGCTTGGGTGATGTGCGGGAGATGGGGAACCTGGGGGGTTTGGTGCATTTTTCATGAAGTTTTTGGAGAAATCAGAAGCATTAGAAATCGTTTGGTTTAAGGCTCCTGAAGTGGCCAAATGCCCTGGCTGGGGCTTTTCCAGAGCAGCCTGGGGCTGTGCCAGGACACAGAGGTGTGCAGGGCCGGATCCAGCCCTGGGAGCAGGGCTTGCCTTGCTGCCGGGGCCGGATTTGGTTTAATAAAGGTTTTGGAGAGGAACGGACGGGGCGCTGCTTACCGGGGACTGTGTGCCGGAGCGTTTCCTCCCTCCATCCCAGCCTGGCGGTCGCTGATGGCGAGGGTCAGGTCATCTGTGCCGAAAGTGCCCGGTCCCTCGGCAAGGCTCGCAGCAGGACACAGACTCCCAAAGTGACAATTTCCACCAAAATGGGCTCAAACCGACCTCGTTCCCAGCCATCTCAGCAAATGGCCTGAGATTTGGAAGGGATGGGGAATATCGAGCCTCTGCGGCTGCCAGGGTGTCTCTACCCGGTTTCTCGCTGACACCGAGCAGCTCCCAGGGCAGCAGGGGCCCAGCACCCTCTGGAACTTATTCTGCCGGAATGAATGAATGGAATATATCCATGTTAAATGCCAGGTTGTGACACCGGTGACAGGCACTAGAAGACGGCGGCAGCTCGGTCCCTGCTCTCCCTTCGTTGAGGTTTGTCTCCGGTGGCATCACGCTGTCGGTGCTGCCGGTGCAGGGGGAGCCGCAGATGCCAGAGTCAGGCCCTTGCTGCCGCGCCGGAGTCTCTCCGAGGCATCACGGATGACGTGCCGTCCGCTCTCTGAGCTTCCTGGCTTTTGTCAGCTGCTGTTGAAGGCTGATGCTAATTAAATGGGGTGTTTTGTGTTTTATAGACTCACACTTGAGTCATGCTGGGTGGTGGGTGCTGGCTGGATCCCCGCCGGCGGCACTGTGGGGTGTCAGCATTGGGGTGGTTCCCCCGTGGGTCTTCTGCACCCCTCAGCCCCATGGGTGCTCTCCTGCACTCTTGTGTACTGCTGCACCCTGCACCCCAGCAAGCTTTGCTGATCCTTGGGAGGAAAAGCCCCTTGGCTGGGTTAGCTGCACTTTGGCATCCCCAGAAAGATCTGGGGATCACCCAGCTGGAGCTGGGTGAGCATCCCCGGCCAATGACCACCCCGTGCAGCGACGCCATGTCCCATCCCGTCCCCGTCCCTGCCACCGCCAGGCAGGCGGCCCCGCGCACTTCCCGGTCTGCTCTCCCTTCCCGTCTCTGTGAGGAGACATCAACACGCTGTCACTGAAGCTGAAAGCACCAAAACGGTGCGATGCCTCAAACCCCCGGGAAGCTCAGGAGAGCTGCCTGAGCCCTGCCTGTTGGGAAGGTGGGCAGCTGCCAGTTGTGCCTCCCCCTGTTCTTTGGTTTTCTTCTCCTGGAGGGGAGACCGGACTGACGTGCTGGCTGGTTTCCCCTGGGAATGCCAGGATCGTGCAGAACACAAACCTGGGCTACCTCCAGCAGCAACCCGGGGGCCCGGGGGGCCCGGGGAGCATTGCAGGGGTGGGGGAACGCGGGCGCAGACCTGGCCAGCTCTGGGCCCTCCTCTGGCCGAGCGGGTGGCAGTGTGGGATGCAGGTTCCCCAGCATCTCCTGCAGTGGCACCGCCGTCTTCACCGTCACCTCCTCTTGTACTCGCCTGGCGAGGGGAAACCAGGGGGCTGTGCCATCCCTGCCAGCAGATTCCGTAGGATGCAACCTTAACCTTTACAGAAAAGGCTTTCTTTTGTGGTCTTTCCTAGGACTTGAGATATTTCATCTAACTTCCATCACGCAAACTCTGCTGTGAAGTCCCTGTCTGCTTCTTGGGGTTGTACATCTTCCCTCCAGGTCTACCTTTGGTTTTTTTGGGCAGTAGCAGCAGGCAGTGGGATGTGGCACGGGTAGGACGTCGTGTCTGAGCTCAGCCCAGGGTTTGGGCTGGAGCGATTGGGGTTGGTCCTGCTTTTAAGCTGGTCTTGCCCTGTTTTGGGCTGGGCTGCAGCTGTGCGGATGCATGAGGCTGGGACCATTTTGGGGTGGCATCTCCTACCGTGTCCATGCAAGTGCCATGGCAGAGCTCAGCTCCGCAGCAGGGCATGCTGAGCACCGTCCGGACCTTATCTTCCTGCCTCTTCCTCCTTCTGCCACCTCCCTCCTCCTCCTCCACCAGTGAGTTGCTAAGTCATGAGTTCCCAGCCATGGCTTTGCATGCAGGGGGCAATTAGATCAAGCGCATGGGCAGGCACTGGGGAGCAAGCCTTGCCCGAGCCGCCCAGCCTGCTCCAGCCCGCTCTCCCCGTGATGGCTCAGCCCTGGGGTGAGCAGCTTGCTGCACCCAGTCACTCCACATAAACCCTGCGCCCGTGACGGCTTTTAGTCACATTTAGTCACTGCCGTATTTTGACGTGGACGTCAAGATGTTTCAGTTCACGCAGACGAACATCAGCTGTAGACGTTTCAAGAAATGAGTCAGGTGCACCAGCACGGGCGCAGCTCGTGGCTCCAGCAGCTCCCAATGCAGTCGTGAACTGGCTGCTCCCTCCCTGCGTGCCGCGGGCAGGAGCCACCTCTTCCGTACAGGGAAAAAGGCAGCGGGCTGGGGGCCGGGGTGGCCTTGACCTCCATTTCCCCACCTGCAAAATGACCTTCTTAACACTCATCCCCATTGTGAAAGCTCTGCGTTGCTTACACTGAAAAACACTATTTTTCTTATTTTTTTTTAATCATAGACTTCAAAATCCGAAGCGTGTAAGATGGGTCCTGTCTAATTGAGTACTTAATCTGCAACAAAATATTGTATTTTACATTGATGTTTTTTTAGAAAGGAAATGTTGGTTCCGTTTCTAAGTGAAACACTGAAGCAGGCCAGTTGGAAAATCATCATCATATTCAGACTTTGTAAACGTAATTTCTTTAATATTTTTTTTGTTCCTAACTTGAAGCCAGGTAAGAAAATATAGAGAAAAACTGGTGGGTAGTTTGAGTTGCCCCAAAGCTGTATTTCTTCAGCAAAGCTTTGCATGGAAAGTTATACCCAGCGTTGGCTAATGCAAACCGTTAAGTGGAAAGGGTTCGGTTCTGCGGTGGTCGGGCACGGCTCCTGCTGGTGCCCGGAGAAGGGTTTGCCCCAGAGGAGGCCATCGCCTTGGTTACCCTCTCTATCACAGCAACTCGGGCATTGCCCTGAGAAGCTCCTGGGAGCCCCCCTGGCCGCTGTCCCCACGTCAGGGCAGGACACTGGTGCCAGAGGAGGGGAAGGGAGAAGGTGTGGGGACACGGGGTCTGTTGTCCCCCAACTCTGCTTTAACTGGTGTTAAGCTGTTTGCAGCCTTCAGAAGCAGCGATACTGGTTCCTCCAGCCCTTCTGCCCTGTTTCAGTCCATAGGGTTAAAATGATGCTGGGTTTGTCCTTGGGTTTGTCCTCTGAGCTTTTTGTGAGGCTTGGCCAGGTTTCCTCAGGGTCTTTGAGCTCGTACCCTTCTGCGATTAAAATACTGGGCTGGGAACGAGAAGGGCCCAGCTGTGGCAGATGTGGCTGGGAGCCGGGTGCTTTCAGCTCATCCTGGAGCCGGTGCAGCCAGGAATCACGCTGTGTCTGCCCCGTCTCTCCCCTTTCCCTCTGCTGAGCCCCAAGCTGCCCATTTATAGAGTGTAAATGGGCAAAATCCAGAATTTGAGCTTCTCCAAAGGCCTTGGAAGGTGTTTACCTCGGTGTGGTGGACACGTTTCCCTGCTTGGTGGAAGAGAGCAGGTGGACGGGTGTTTTGAAATGCCCCCATGCCCGCTCACCTTTCTGGAGATGTTGGTAATGACTTTGTGGGTCTGGCAGCCGCGGGGTCTGCTGGGCGAGGGCTGTGCCGTGCCGCAGGGTGGGATGCTCCGCCGCTGCGGGAGGGTTCGCTCCGGTGCATCCCTCCTGCCCTGTGCCCCGATTTCCCCGTCTCCCAAATCCTGCCCGTGAGCATCCCTTGCCCGGGTGTCTGTGGATGGAGGGGAACAGGCTGTGGGAGGGGCGGGGGTAGAAACCGGTCCTGTGTCTCGGATGGAGATGGAGCTCATTTGTAGAGCTTGCTCTTGCATCTCTTGCGTCCCAGCTCCTCGCTAACAGCTCTTCCCTCTGAGGTTTCCCCTGGCCCTCAGTCAGCAGAGGGAATTCCCTCTCCTCTGCCCGAGCTCCAGCTGCAGCTGGGATCGCTGCGGCAAACGCGAGGACGGGCTGTAATTGCCGCCTCTCTCCGGGTTCGCCGGGTTTTGTGGTCCTCGCTTGGTTACCGTGTCTCAGTGCCATCCTGCCACCCACTTGTTTGGGTGATTAGGGAAGCGCTGAATTAATCAGCAGCTGCTGGTGACCCTGCAGAGCTGTCCCGTCTCCTGCGCTCCCCGCTGCAGCTGCTGACATCCCCTGCCCCGATGAATCTTTCATGCCCTCGCCTCCTGTATTTTTAATAGGCTGGGATTGGGTTCGAGCTCATGCTGGGGCTCGGGGGGCCGAGAGGGGCTGCAAGCCGTCCCCCGGCGGGATGTGGCTGGGGGGGACAGAGAGTGGTCCCCAAGGGAGAGGGGTGTGGAGGGAGGCAGAGAGCCCGCATCACCGGCACCGGGCATGGTGCTGATGCTCACAGGGAATATTTCGGCTCCACAGGGATGTGCTGCCAGTTTTCCTGGCCAAGGGGGGTTAACCCTGGAGAGGTGGGAGCAGAGAGCCTGTCGAGGCTTCCCGGAGCATGTCGGGGATGGTAGGGGAAGCGGAGGAGCTGCCAGGACAATTAGCACAGGCTTGTTCTCACCAGCGCGTCCCTGGGATGGAGCAGGGCTATAATCAGCCTG
Source organism: Nipponia nippon (assembly GCF_047370975.1). Classification (NCBI taxonomy): domain Eukaryota; kingdom Metazoa; phylum Chordata; class Aves; order Pelecaniformes; family Threskiornithidae; genus Nipponia; species Nipponia nippon. The sequence continues at coordinate 2,791,917 of NW_028262330.1, forward strand.
TCGCTTCCCTGGCTTTATTAACACATTGATTTTTTGGGGGTTTTTGGCTCTGCGCGGCACGGTGCTTGCCAGCAAAGCCTCTGTGGGGAGAGGGGGATTTCGAGGTGGTGTGTCTCTGGGCATGGCAGTGTCTCATTTTGGAAGCTGTTCAGGCTTCTTCCTTGGGGACCGATGGAGGAGGAGGAGGAGGAGAGACATCCCCTCCATCTGTGCACTGCCCTAGGAAGGGATTTAAATCACAGGCTCACGAAAAAAGAGGAAATGCGACCGTTTTGCAGGCTTTGAAGCCTGCAGGAGCCTCCCAGAGATGTTCCCCTTCCCCGTTCAGGGAGGTCTGGCTCGGAGGGGATCTCCTTCCCTGGCCGTGGAGGCAGGCACTGTCTGCCAGCGCCGGTGTGGGCTCGCAGCTCCGTGGCCTCTGTCCTGGCCGGCTTCTGGGGCTGGGGCAGCAGCACGGACCCAGCTGCCCTCCTGCAGCTCCCAGGCAAGGGCAGGGAGGAGGTTTTCTGTGCCTGGGGTCGGTACGCTGGCCCCTCATCTGCCCTCTGCTTCAGCAGTGAAGGGCAAGAGATGCTCTCCATGGGAATATATAAATAGAAAAAAAAATATTTAAAAAAATATTTTTTAATATATACATGTACGTTTAGGGCAAGTTTTATGCCGCTCCACCTTCCCATGTGTTTGGGATCTCCTCCCCTCTGCCTTGCCCTCTCATTCTTTCCTGCTTCGGCGTGAACCCGCCTGCCGGTGCAGCATCCCTGGCACGGCAGCACCGGTGCCACACGTGTGGCCATGCAGAGCCATCTCTTCAATTCCTTCATTTCACCAACTGTTACATAAATCCGCTTTTATACTCAACTTGTGGACGTCACTGAAGCTCTGTCCATACCCATAACATCACTGTTTCCATGGGAACCAGCGTACTTCCAAGGGGGAAAAAGTAGAAGGATACTAAAAAAAGGACAAAGAAGGAACAAAATAAGACAAATATGTGACATATCCCAACTATGTGTCGGTGTAGGATGTTACAAAGATTTCACTGCAACTTGTTTAGGAAGCCTTGCATAACGGTTTTTGTCTTGAGTAATGCAGCAAGCCGAATCAGGGGTGGGAGAAACTTAATAGTATCCCAAATATCCCGAGTCACTTAGTGCAAGAGAGGAGTCTCTGGCAACTCTGCACAAGGTGTCTTTCTGCCTGAGCATGAAGGGAAGATGCATCTGGCCGTGTTGCAGCGTTTCCCTGCGTTTCTGTGGGTTTTCCTCCGTCCCGGACCACGGCTGGGACCTTCCATCGCGAGGGGGTGGCACTGCGGGGGGCTGTGGGTTCGTCCCGGTGAGCAGCCAGCACCGCCGCTCTTCTGCTCCGCTGAGCTTTAAGGGCAGGTGCTATTAAGGGACAGTTTACAGTGAGTCAGTTTAAAAATATATATATTTGGAGGTTAAGTGTCTATCCAGTATGCACTTCATAAGGCGTGGTGGGAGAAAAGGTCTTAAACGCATTATTGAGCACCAGCAACAGCTTTGGCATATTTAGTGTATTTTAACTGGTAACCTCGGGTCCCTCCTGCAGAGGAGGAGTCCATTAGGGAGGATTTTACTGCTCACAACAACATCTTCATTAATGCCACGCGTGAGCTGCTGGGAGGGAGCGCATCCCCGGGGCTCCGTCATGGGAGGCGATGGCTGGCGCGGAGGCTGAGCTGGGAGCGGGGAGGAGGACGGGGAGAGGCGTGTGCGTGCTGGGGCACGCTCCCACCTCCGCAGCCCCGCTGCGGTGGGGCGAGTGGGCGGAGAGCCCATCCCTTAGCCATCCAAATGTCAGCAGAAGGTGCTAAACCAGTGACAGGAGTGGAGGGAGAGGGAGGTCGGGAGGAGCTGGAGCTCCGTCTGGGCGAGCAAGGCTCCGCAGCTTCTCTGCTCTTTCAGTGCGGGGCAGCGAGGGTCGGGCTCCCGGCCTTTGGCATCAGTTGGTGAAATGGCTGGTGCTGCTCTGGCCCCGCGGGGCTTCCACCCCGCCCGTCCTGCTTGCCCAGGGGCTGGGGGCCGTGCGCTGCCCTGGCCCCTGCCCTTTGCACGAGGCCATTTTTGAGCTGGTTTTTTGGTCTCTGCTCTGTGATGCTGAGACAGGCGTGAGGAGGAAGGAAGGACTGGGATGTGAAGCCAGAATAAATTCAGCCTAAAGTGCTCTTGCTTGACATTTTATTTTATTTTATCTTATTTTTTTAAAGCATCCATCCTCCCAGATGCTGGTCCCAAGGCCGGGCTGCCAGCAGCCGAGCCCTCCCAGCTCAGGAGTTAATTGCAAGCGATATGTAGGGCTTTTCTTGAAAGCTCCAGCTCCTGAAGTTTGAAGATTATGCAAGACACTCAGCTTGCAGGATTTTTTTATCTTCCTTTTTTTTTTCCCCCTCTTTAAGCAATAAGATTTTAAACCCTTTTGGTTGCTGGAAAAAAACTTAAAGTACAAATCTAAAAGGTAACAGGGAAACAATTCCGAAACACTAAAGCAAGTAAGAATCTCGACAAGATTTTTTTTTTTTTTGACAAAGCACCTTTTTTTAATCAAGCTTCATCCCCTCTAAATACAGCATCATTCTTTGTTTCATCACCTGAGCGGCTGAGCAGGGTTCCTCCACGCTGCTGAGCAAATCCTACATCTCCCTTGAGAGGCGGCTGCGTTTCCGAGGCAGAGGAGAGCATCTCCTGCCTGCAGCCGACAGTGCCGTTTTTAAATCTTTGGGAGAAAAAGATGATTAAGATGATTACTCCCCCAAATCCCTTTTTTTCTCTGCTTTTGGGCTTTACAGTCGCCGTTGTGTGTTACGGGGTGTTTGGGGACTGTCGTGTGGCCGTGGCCCCACGGTCCCGCCGGGACAGGAGCGCCGTGCGGCCGTTTCATGGCAGAGGGAAGGAGCTGCCGGTGCATCCCCTTGAACAGGAAGAGAAAATAAATTAGAGGGGAAATTTCCAAAAACACTGGCATGAATAATCGTCCTGTTTTGGTTTCTCAGGTTTAATTGTGAAGCTGCATGAATTAAAATAACCTGCTGGGTCTGCCTGCGCTGTGAGGGAAGCGGTTTCGAGGAGCTGCAGAGCAGTGACGAGGCAGGGATGCTCCCCACCTGGCTTTTTCCCGGCTCGGAGCCTGTGGCCGGCGATGTGCTGGGGTCGTGCCGGCTGTCGGCAGCGTGTCCTCAGGCTGCCAGATGTGGTGACCCGGGATGGGGCCGGCGTTGGGCACATCATGGAAATGCTCTCTGAGCAGTGTTTGAATTTTTAACCCCCTTTGCCACAGCCCCACCGGAGGAGCGCTGCTTGGCTCTGCTTTCCAGGAACGCCCTGGCGATGGGACTCGCCTGGCCTGAATCCCTGCGGGCCGCGGGGCAGGAGGCGCGCGTTCGCTGCCGTGCCCGCGGTGCGTTATCCACCCCACCAGGAAAAAGCAGTTTCGCTGCCGGTGCGGTGCTGTGATGCTGCGGCACGGGCTGTAAACCTGCTGCATCTTCCCTGCTTCATCCCATTCTTGCATTCCCTGGAGGGAAGGGAGGAAAAAGCCTGGAAAAACATCTGGGAGGGCAAACCCGTGGGGTAGAGACCGCGTCGGGATCACACCAGGGCAGATCCCTGCCAGCGCTCAGCTGCAAGCCGGGCAAGTGGATTCAGCAGGTAAAGATGCTCTGAGAGCACCTCTGGCATGCAGCATCCAAGGGGATGCAAATGCTTCCTGCAAATGCTAACAGCAGAAGATGGGTGCTGGTTTGGTTTTCAAAGGAATATGGTAGGGGAAAAAAAATCAAATCAAATGTCCAGGATTGTGATGGGAATTCTATAACCTTTCAGCTGGGCATGACATTAAGAGCCTTTTCTTGTCGGCCTGGTGCAGTCGGAGGTGAAGCTGGGAAGGGGTTATTATTTCCATCCATGAGGCAGATTAATTCTGAGGACTTTTAACTTCCCTTGCAAACGGCCTGAATTAATGTTTTAGGATTTTAGTGCCTGCCTCCTCCCACCCCCCCAAAGGCCAGACCCTGGAGGTCCCATTATGCTCCTGTCAAAGGGGCTATTTCTGGAATTGATGATATGAATGAAGCCTAAAACTCCGCTCTCATTAACGTCTGCAGCTTATCCCAGTGTCACGCCTAAGCTGGTGGGACTTGGTGACACTGCAGGGGAAGGCTGTCATTTCAACCCAATTTTCACATCACATTTGCACAAAAATTTCCAGGCCTCGCCAGCGCTTTTGGCACATTTGTCAAATACCAGGCGCCGTCCTGGCGAGCGAAGGCTTTGCCTGGCACAAGAGAAATGACTGCAGGTGGTGATGGGGGACCTGATCGTGGCCGTGGCCATGGCCCATGAGTCTGAACAACCTCTCCTTGCCCTAGAAAACAGGCAGCGGAGCGGAGCCCAGGTGTCACCTGGCCGGACCCAGGCAGTTCGATGCATTTGTACAGTTGGGTTTTATTGCAGGATACAAGCTTGCAGCCCCCGGTGCTGCAGGGCTGCTCGGGCATTGGTCGCCACCTTGCCCGCAGAGCCCTGCTCCCCATTGCGCTGGCTGTGCTTTCAGGGGGTCCCACCCCATCTCTCGGCGATGGCAGGACGGCAGCATGTGTCCTTGGAGCCGGTGCTTTGCTGGAGTACTGGCACTGCTTAGGGAGAGCTGGAGGAGGGGGTCAGGGAAGGAGCTGGAGAGGAGAGAGAGGGATGCAGGGAAGGAGGAGAGGGGGAACAGTGGAAGCAGCAGGGCAGCAAGGGCGGAAATAAATATTAATCCCCCAGAGGAGCGTGTGTCCCTGTAAAGCATCACCGAACGCTGCCCTCCCTACCCGGCTCAGCTGTCGGCAGCGGTGCCCGGCGCCCCGGGGAAGGGACCACCATCTCTGGGACGGGCGATGCTGCGTCACAGCGATGCCCGCTTTCCTCATCCCCAAGCCAAAGAGCACGCCGAGAGCGGTGTGAGTGTTCCGGCTCGGCGGAGAGAGCCCGGGCTGCTGACGGACCGAGCATCGCACCCGCCATCCTCTTGGTTGCCGCTGCCCTCGAGCAACAGCTTCCCATTTAATTCACTTGCTGGTGAATTTGAGCCAAACTTCTGCAACCAAATCATAGCAAGCATAATGCAATATCTTTCTCTTTTGATTATATTAAGCTGGGTAGTGCTGGCTAATTGAATCTGGGGCTCTTGCCTCTTAATTACAAAAGGTCAGGCTCTGCCGAGCATGGGCAGGTAGCACGGGGATCGCTCACGGTGGGAGGGGGGCTGAGGGCTCTCGCTCTGTGCAAAGGCTCCTGTTCGTAACAAGTGACTGACTTCTGGATATTTTCCTTTTTTTTTTTTTTGGTGCTTTTATTTTATGAATTTTAAGAGTCAGGTTATAACAAAAGTCTTACCGGATATTTCTGTGTGGCAGAAATATATTTTTCTAATTAAAAGAATCCGTGAACGCTTTGGCTGGCTGTCTTGGCCAAGTTGATGGTAAAAATGTGGATTTTTGAGAATAAGCCGGGGCGAGCAGGTGACCCTGAAAAGCGGTGACTCTTTCTCCTGCTCGGGGCGAGGAGGGGGCAGGACCCCCAGGGCCAGCTCCATCCCGGTGAGTATTCATCTCATACAGTGTGGGCTGTGGGCTCAGCACCGGGGCGAGAGGTGGTGGCAGTGCCACCGCTGCCCCTCGCCCTGCGCGTTTGCCTCCTCTTCCTCCTCGCCTTAGCTGCTGGCCGAGGACCAGCATCGTCTCTGGTGCTTCCCAAAGCCCCTTTGCCCCTTCGCCGCCCGCGCAGCAGCAGCGAGCGGCATTCAATAAAGCACCTTCTGCTTTTGCTAATTGAAGAGTTTCCCTTTGTCAGCCTCTCGGCTCAAAGGAGGGTCGGTACAAAGCCGTAGCCATCAGCACTTTGTGTGCCTCTGAAAATCCCATTAGCAGAAGAAAGAGCTTGAAGTTTCATTCAGCTGGAAAAAAAAAAAAAGCAAAAAATATAAAATAAACCTCCCAACCTTCTGATCTATCAGCTGCACATTAACATACCGCCCTCAGCACCGCCGGGGTCTCTGTCCTGGGAATATTTAATCAGGGTGAAGTGTTATATTGGACTGAAATGCATTTGCTTGAGGGAGCGATATGCTGATAAGTGGGTCTGCAGTTAAAGCTGGGGAAAAAAACCTGCCATCAGCAAATAAAATCCCCTCCCGCTCCCTGGGTCCCCCCCTTCCCCAGCCTGTTTTTCTGCCTGCGGGATGTTTGTTCCAGCAAGGGCGTCGGGGTGGGAGGGCAGGGACCAGCCCTGGGCTGGGGGGACGGGACGGGGGGACATTCGCCATCGCCTCGCTGGGGAGGGCAGCGGGGGGCTGTGCCTGTGCCAGCACCTGCACCAAGATGGGGGGTGCTGGGGCTCAGGGCAGCAGGGCGTTTGGGTAGGTGGGTCCCTGCCTGGACCGTGGGGGGACCCTTTGGTGGGTGCAGCCCTGGCGCTGGTCCCCACATCTCCCTCCCGGCTGCATCTCGTGCCCCAGGTGCAGCCGGTTGTGGCGTCTCGGGGGGCTGCGCTCTCCTGGCTGCCCTCCACTTGCAGTCAGTCACTGGTGCCAGTGCCGGCACGCTAACAAGCATTGAGGGGCACCCACGGCTTTGCCATCTGTGGCGTGCTGGCAGAGGTTGGGGAGGGTGCCCTCGGTGCCATCCCGTGCTGGTCCTCCCATTTCAGCCACCACTCAGCCCTTTGTGCTGGACACGGGGCTGCGGTGAGCTTGGATCTGCTCAGCTGCCCTGGGTGGGCGTTTGGGCTGCTCCAGGTCTGGGAGAGGGAGGAGGTGAGATGGGAAGTGGCTCCAAGCAGATGCACATCATGGTTGTGTGCCCATCTCTGCTCGCAGGGGAGCTCGTGGTCCCCAGCCAGCATCCAAGCAGCTGCCTGCCATGGCAAAAGCATCATCCAGGTCCTGTGCCCAGCTGAGATGGAGCCCGTGGAGAGGAGCCAGGCCCAGCATGGGGTCTTCTCCACTGCCACGAAAGATTTTGCACAAGGTGCTGCCTGTCTGGGGAAGCATCTGTCTGTCTCCACAGGTTTTCACCTGACCAGGCTGCTCCCGAGCCTCCTTGCTTCCCTGCTGAATATCTCGCACAGCCCTTTCAGACACATGCTCATTCTTTTTTTAATTCTTTATGTTCTCAAGGGCTTTGTAGTTCCTCGCTGGCAGAGCCGTGGATGCAGCTGGCTCTGCAGAGGGATGCTTTCCAGCCCCCCAAGCTGGGGAACGCCCGCGGATCCCCCACAGCTGCTGCCGGCAGCCGCCTGCCCCCTCCTCCAGCCCACCCTCCCCGCCTGCCCCCGCAGGACTATATTTGGGCTAAATATTCCAGCCCATAGCCCCAGCCTGACAGTTGGAATGTTTATCCCGATATCTTGTAAACATTTCTTCCGATTAAAAGATCCAGATTGCCGGTGACCAAGGGGTGACTCAGCCCCATGTGATTTCCCAGGAATTCACCCAGGATGGGTGGCGGGAGCTGCCAGCTCCAGCCCCGCGCGCCCGGCGGGGAGGCACCTGCTGATTCATCCTCACCTTCTTCTTCCCCAGCCAGATAACGCTACAGCACGGGCTCCCAAACACCACCCGCTACCGCGTTGCAGCGAAAGCTCTTGTCTGACAAGGGCCACGCTTATTTTCCTAGAGCCTGGAAGCTGCTGCCTGCGCCCAGGCAGGAGCGTGGCCCTGACTGCCTGTGGGTCGTGGCAGCCGATGGGGTGTTTTCCGTGCTAGGCTGGAAGACGTCCCTGGCACCGCGTTGCGCCGGCTTCTGGATTTCACCTCTGTGTGCCCCGGGCAGTCGGGAGCTGGCTGGAATGCCCCCTGGAAGGATGCAGAAATTGGGTACCAGGTTTGAACCATCCCTATGAGGATTTGCTGCAGCAGCACACTTTATTCTTCCCCAAAAGTAACAGCATCCAAAGTCTGTCCTGGCAGCTCAGCTCTTTTAAAATCACTCCAAGAGGCAGCAGTCGGGGTAGGGGATGGACTCTGCTGGCCCTTGCAATTTTAAGGCTTTTAGGCAGTTGGTTAATGGTTTTGACAGTCTTAATTTGGACTGGGAATGAAAAGTTCAAGCAGTGACGTCAGGGAAACGCCCCTGGGATAAGCCATGACATGGTTAATAGAAAATTGTAATGTTCTCAAAGTGCTTTTCTGTAAAATATCAGGAGAAGAAATTAATGGTGTTTGGTTTTTTTTTTTTTTCGTAAAAGTTGATATTCTTTAATTTAATTTTTTAATCCATCACATGAGCACTCAGCACTCTTGCCATGCAACTTTCATTTTATAGTGGTTTTTGCATTAGCTGTAGACACTGATGTCAGCGTGGGGAGAACGCATCATGGGTTTGCTGTGCAGGTATCTAAACAGCAGGCAGGCTCTCCATGCAAAACCAGAAATCTGACCTAGAGAAGGTGGCACGTGCCTTGCTTTAAAGCCCAGAATAACCTTCCTGATTCAGCCGTGGCCACTCGCGGATGCTCGCCTGGGTCCGTTGCTTCCTTGACGGGGTGGCGTGCAGGTGGTTCGAGAGGGTGAGCATGCTGGTGATCCTGCTCAACTGCGTGACGCTGGGCATGTTCCACCCCTGCGAGGACATCGCCTGCGACTCGCCGCGCTGCAGGATCCTCCAGGTACAGCTCGGCTGCTGCTTTTAGCTGAACGGTGGCCCCGGATCGATGGGGAACGGGAAGGACCGAGCTGTGGCAGAGCTGGCTCCAGCCGTGGCAGAGGTTCCCTGGGATGGCCGGGTCCTGCTTGCGCTGGCTGTCCCGCCAGCACGTAAAAAATGCTGATTTTGGTGCTGGGATGCAAACGCATGGTGTTAGCAGGCAAAGCCCCTGCCAGGCTGTGCCAGCCCCAGCATAGCCAAGCCTTGCTTGAAGTGCTTGGGGAGGGTTAACCATTGAGTTTATAGTGAAAACAGAGCCCAAAATATACTCCTCTCTTTATCCCAGTGCTGTGGGTGCTGTTGGCCAGGCTGGGTGGGGGGCGGACACGGGGCTGCTCCCAGTACTGCCTCTGCCCAGGGATTTTAGCCCTCGGTGGTGCAAGAGGAGACCTTGTTGGACTCAGGTCTCTAATTCCCTCCGCCGGTGCGAATGTGCAGTGATGCAGGAGCATCCCTCCTCCCTTCCTTTCTTTTGCAGAGCTTTGACGATTTTATCTTTGCCTTTTTTGCCGTGGAAATGATCGTCAAGATGATCGCACTGGGGATTTTTGGGAAGAAATGCTATTTGGGAGACACGTGGAACCGCCTGGACTTCTTCATCGTCATTGCGGGGTAAGGCTGGCGTGGCGGGTCCCCCTCTTCCCATGCCTCTCTGTTGTCATTCATGGCATCGCTTGGAAAGCATTGGATTTGGGGGAGCAGCTGCTTTGCAGCGGTGAAGGCTGGGGACTTGCTGGGCATTGGTGCCATCGGTGTTGTCTGTCCTGGCTCTGCAGTGGGAATCACCGCCTGGACCGCAGCAGTCCCTCTGGTCCTCTCCATCGCTCGCGGGAGAGCTGATGCTCAGCTCATGGAGAGAGCAGGGTAGGGTGACAAAAGCTGTTTGCGGTGGATTTTGGCCAGCCCGTGCCCTGAGGCTCCTCGCCGGACGCTGGGCTCGGCTCTTATCCCTCCAGCCCCACCAGTGGTTTCAGTTTCCATCAGGCGAGGTGGTGGCGGAGCAGACGGTTGGGAGCACGGAGCAGCGTGCCAGGAAGGACAGTTCACTGAAATGTGCGTGATTGCCCTCATTATTATACTACCTTTTTTTTTTTTTTTTTGAGGGAAAGCAACCAAGTTCGCTTTTTGAGTGTTTTCCTTTCAGAGGCACCTGGTTTGAATTAAAGACTCTTCCAGCACCCGAGAGTCTCCTGGCGGAGGCTGGAAATCCACATGAAAAGTCCCTGGCCCCCGGCCAGCGAGCTGAGTTTCTTTGACACACAAATCGCTCGCTGGCCCTCGCCTCCCCTCCCTGCTCCAAGAGCCCAAAGACCTTTGGGAAAACGGTGTTTTTTTCCTCTTTTGATAGAGCTAGAGATCAAATTTACTGGATTTTCCTGGAAAGGAGCAGGGCTGTTTACCTGGCATGGGTCTGGTGTGCCCCAAGAAGGGGCAACACCATAGTGGGTTTTGCTTACGGTCCATCGCAGGCCCCATGGGGTCATGGCACACACCTCTGCCAGGCAGCTGGAAGAACCAAAACAGTGGCCCAGTAAAACCAGTAAGGAGTTGCTAGGTGCCCCAGCGCATCCTTGGCCTGGGAAACTCATTGCCACAGGGTGCTGTAGAGGCCAAAAGATGAAGCGAGGCTCAAGACCCAGACTGGAGGCAGAGATGGAGGGCAGAAAGGCCAAGAGCTGTAACTGTCCCCATAAACCCACCTTCTGCAGGAGGCCACAACCTCGTGCTTTCCAGCTGCACCAGCGTCTGGCTCCTCGGGTTAGGAGAGGGCTCAAAGTTTCCTCCTGAAGTGCCTGAGCAACATTAGGGGCTGCAGCGATGGGACGTTGGATGAGGTGGGACCCCGGGTCCAACCAGCTCTGGTAGGGTTGTAAACATCAGCAGCACAGTCAAGGGCTGGAACCTGCTAAAGCCACCCTGTGTATTCTTTATTTCTTCTTCTTTGCTATTTCTTATACTAGAATTAAGTGTGATGAAGAACCAGACGCAAGCAAGGCCAGGCATCCCACCTGGGGGGGCTTAGGGAGGCATGGTGGTGGGTGCTGGGCTGCTTCCAGCTCTGCTGCCCCAGGCTGCTGCTGCACTCCCCTTCAGCCCGGTCCTGGCCTTGCCTGTTGAGCTTGCAAAATCTTTGGAGTAACTACTACGTTGAGTAGTTACCCTTGATGTGCTTCTATGGAGACCCCGCTGTGATGGGACCTCAGTCTAGAGGGATATCAGCAGAGACCACCCTAATACCTATGCCAAAATACAGCTGCGTTTTCCTTAAGCAAGCGTCCAATCTCCTGCCCACCTACTGCACCTGGACGGGCGTTTGGGCGTGTGAGAGCCGCCTCCTTCCCGGGCAAAGTGTGGATAGCGGCACCGACCTCCCCTCGGGCGCAGCCTCCTTCCCGCATCCCCAGTGCACGGACGCATTTATTTGCTGCAGAGGTTTTGCAGCCTCGCAGCTTGACCGCTCCCGTGGCTCCTGCCAGGTCGGCTTTGCCTCTCGCTAAATGATGGGTCTTTCCTTCGTGTGCGTGAACTGTTCCCATCTGGGCCCCATCAAAACCAATTCAGCTGACAAAGGATCGAACTGCCTTTAAATACAAAGCAGAGCCTCTCCTCCCCCAGCGCCCGCTTTCTCTGCTCCCTTTCGCACCCTTGCACCCTCCTCCAGCCCTCGCCCATCCAGCCAGGAGTGCTGCATCCCACTCGGAGCATCGCTGCCGTCCTGGAGGGTCCCTCAGCCATCCCCGGCAGCACCGAGTGCCGGGGAAAGCCAGAGGGGCTGCAGGAACGGGCTGCTGCCATAGCAGAGGAAAAACGAAGGGACCAGAGCCCATTACTAGATTAAAGATTTAGGTAAAAAGCACAGTAAGGATTAGAGGAAAAAGCACTCCAGGGTCAAATCCCAGCCAGACAGAGGGAAATTCCTCCAGCAGCGCCTGAGTGTGGTTCCCACGTGGGCAAATTACCTCAACGAGCATCCAGACCGCGGTGCTAACAGCGGAGCATGGGAGCAAGGGACGAGCCGAGCTCAGCGTGGAGGCATCTTGTGCCCGAGCGGGTGCGTGATGTGGGGAAAGAGGCCAGAGCCGAGCTGTGGCCCTGGAGGAGAGCGTGCGCTGGGGCGATCCCCAAATCCCTGCTGTATTTGCTAGATAGCCGATAAAGTGCGTCACATTTTTATGTAGGTCTCACATAAGGGCTTCAGCCGGGTTCCCCAGTGAAATGATAGGGGAAGAGACCCACAAGCTGGTGTTTCCATGTGGCCCTGGTGGCCGCAACAAAGCAGCTCTGCTTCTGCCTTCCCGCTTTTTTCCTCCCCTTTTTGTGCAAGAGGTGGAGGGGAGGAGGCAGCAGTGGGCTCCTGCTCTCCTGCTTTCCCTGCCGCTTCCCTGCCCGTGGGCTGCAGAAAGCGAGGGCAGGGGGAGAGGAGAAGCAGCAAACCGTGTCTGCGGGGCGTCGGGTGGGGAAGGCGCGTCGTGCGGGGGGCACGTGGGACATGCTGCGTGCTGGGGCTGTACGCGCCCACGGGCAGGCCTCCCATAGAAAGCCTTCCCAACCACCACCCATCTAGGAGGGGCTTCCAAAAAAACCCCCAAACCCTGTGGCATTTCATCCTCCCCATTCCTTGAGAAGTTTCTGGCCCTGCGACGGGTTTAAATCATAAAGAAACCCTTTTGTGTGTGTTTGCCCCAAATCTGCCGCTTGCAGAGGGCTGGGAGAGCTGCTCGGGTGCTGGGCTCGCTCCCGCCGCGCTGCCGGCCGCTTTCGTGGCATGCCATTAAGTACTTCTCAGCTCTGTTAAACTGTCCAGACCAATCTCATGAGCTCATGGAGAGTAAATGACTTCTTTGTGACAATGTAATGCAATTAGTGCTAATTGTAGAGTGTGTAATGTCTGCAACACATCTCTGTAATTACAGTAAAACTTGCTGGAGATGAGAATAGCGCTGTATTATCAAAACTCAGCTTAGTGAAACATGGCTTTGGCTGTAGGTTATGGAGTTGCATGGGGAAAAGGAGAAAAAAAGAAGTGATGAATGACATAATTATGTTGTGTTATTTTAAAGGAGAGGATTTGGGGCATTCGCTTTTAAGAGAACACTTGAAGGTTAACAGGTGTTGCAAGCTGGCTCTCGCCCTCTAAAGACGATTCAATACGATTTCGACCTCTCCCAGCGTAAGATGCAGATGTATCGAGGATGAATGCTTGTTTGCATCCAAAAATATGCAGTCGTTTAGTGCTGGCTGAGGCTCTGGCTGGTGAACTGGAGCTGTGGGATGGAGATGTGCCCTGGCTTGCCATCTCCCTGGCTGCTTCGGGACCAGCACCCGCTCTGCCTCCCCCTCCTCCGGGCAGGGCGCAGGGAGCTCTTCTCCGGTCAGTCTGTGGGGAGAGGGTGGCCACAGACTGAGCTCTGCTTGCTCCTCCGCTGGACCCATCCCCATCTGCGTTATTGCAGTCCCACCAGCTTCTTTGGACTTTGGTCGGATAAGGACTTCCCTGAACCTCTGCATCCCAGTGGATTGAATTGTGCTTTAAACCACCCTCATAAAAAAAAAAAAATAGAAAAAAATAAACAACCCCAATGGTTAATTGTTTTCCCAGGAGAGATGCTTTAAATCAGGGGATAATTTGGTGCTGTAAGAGCTCACAGGGTTCCTCTCCGCCCTCTCTAGACACGGGGTCGAGCGGGGCTCTGGGTCCACGCCTGTGTTTCTGCCCCCCTCCGAGCAGGGCTCTGCATCAGCCCTGGTTTGAGCTGTGCGGGTCTGTTGTTACTCCGGGCTTAGTCAGTTGTTTGGCCAAGTCTGCGGAGTCCTGTTTGCGCTTTGCTTATCGTAACAGTACCGAGCCTCTTAGAAGACTTTGTAGGAAACTTAAACACTTCTGGAATATTTTGCTTACAATTTGAGACGAGCCGGGGCTGGAGGTGGTTGGCAGGCTGCTTTCTTTAGAAACACAGACACCGTTTCTTTTTCTCTTCGCTTCCTGAACACTTCTTCTAAGGTTTGTTATCATTATTTCTCCCTCTGTTGAAGGCTGTATTAAAGACTTAGCTCCGGTGAAGCCTTCATAAACAACCCTTAAGGATGTCTTGCTCCCTCCTGGTTTTGCGTGCTGAATTTCAGGGATGAAATGTGCTGCAGGAAGCCTTGCTGTGTTCATAGGTGCCTGGGAGAGAAAGGGATGCCGCAGTTCCCCACTCCATCCCTGCTCCATCTAAAACTGGATGGTTTCCGAAAAGCTTTTTAGCTCAGAAATTGGGATAAGGGCGATGCTGCCAGAGCGGTCTCCGCAGGGAGCAGGGATCCTGGGGCTGCGTTGGGCGAAGCTTGCAGCGCGTGGCCTTCACCTCGCAGCACCGGTTCGCTTCAGAAGCAGGCAGGGCTCTGCTGAAGGGCACTTTGGCCGTACGAGGCTGATCAAGGGGCTGTTCCAACTCCCCAGTTCAGATGCGAGGAAGAAAGCACTGGTGTGGGGCTGCCCACGGGGGTCCCTGCTGCAGCCTCCCACTGCAACTGCAGGCAAAGGCTTTTATTTCCCCATGTATTAGTCCCTTCATCCCTTAATAAATAATAAAATAATAGAGAGGCAGGGATGAACGTTGCTTTTTCATCCCCTCTGCCTGCCTGTATTGATCCCTCTAGCACCGAGGAACAGCACCTTGGAGACGTGGATGCGCGGTGCCCTCTGCGCTGCCTATGGGGTAATTGCCCGTGTAAGTGGCCGATTTGCACACGCAATGACCCAATGTGCAATCACAGCCACAGCCCTTTTGAGCTGCAGCAAAAGCTCCACCAAACCCTCTCCCAGGAGCCTGCCCCTCTCCGGTGCTTTCAGGGGTGGGTGCGAGTGTCCTGGGAGCCGGGAGCCTGCTCCCAGGGCCCTGCTGTGTCCTGGCTCATCCCAAATTAGGTGCTCTTTGCTCCGAGCAGAAGTAGCAGAACCACACCAAGCCAATACTCACGATTACAAACCTCCAGGGGTTCAAAATCTGGGGTCAAGCTTTGCAATTTGTTGCTTTCAGTGACTTTTGGGAGGATGAAGAGCAGCTGAGCCCCAGGGCTGGTGAAGCCCCCGGCTGCGGACGCTCTCTGCTCCGTGCCGCCTTACCGCAGCCTTTGCAGCCTTCAAAGCAGATCATCCTGAGCAAGCTGTGTCCCTGGCTCACAGAAACCTGCTGGGTCAAAGGAACCCCTCAGCAGCCTCCCTCGCAGCTGAGCTGACTCAAACCCACCTGTGAAAAGCCTTGTTTTATGAAGTTTTAGGACTTTTTTAAAGAGAATTCTTTAGCTTCTCTCAGTTCTTCAGCTGAACTTGCTGCTGCTTCCAGAGCTTCATTAGTCAAGTGTCCTGGCTGGGACACACGGTGCGGCCGGATCCAGCAGGCTGCAGGGTTCACACTCCCTCCAGTGCTATCCTTTTTATTCCGTTCAGCTTGATTAAAATGAGTATTTTTAAAATTAAGTGACACCCACGAATGCGGTGAGACTCATGAGGCTTAAAAAGCAGCTCCTGAGCAAAAGCGGAGCACAGCAAAGCCAGCGAGGGCCAGGAGGAAATTTCATTCCAGCTTTCTGAAGATACAACACTGCCTAAATAATTTCCCCTTGTCTTTTCCAACACGGATGGCTTAATATCATCCACTGATTACTGCACTTTGTAGATAAAGGGTGCCTATATACTCAGTTTTGGAAACCTTTTAATGCTGAATAAATCTGAGCCTATCTTTTGCCAGCAGTGAGCGGCGGCTCTGTGCCTCTGCGGGCAGAGGGGTGGGCAGCTCCCGGGGATGCTGCCCTGCCTGCAGGCGTTGCTGCTCTGCTGTGGGTTCCTTATGTGACCTTGGTCATGTCCCCTGGCTCTACAGCATCCCCAGCACCCATCTGTGAAAGGGGAGAGCTCAAATTCTCATCAGAAAGCACCCTCAGCACAAAATCCATGGCTCTGATGGCTCTTCACACCATCTTCTACTTCCTGAGCAGGAGCGATCCCGGGGATGGGAGCGGAGCCAGGGCTGAGAGCAGGGTGGGTTGGAGAGGCGATGCCAGGTGGGGAGGGCTTTGCCGGTATTTCTGTGCTCTGTTAGAGGCTCGCTGGGTGAGAAGAGCCCCTTCAACCCCTCCTGTGATGCTGCTGAGCATCACTTCTGCGAGCCCTTTTCCACAGGCAGGGCTGCTGCCGGACGTTGTGCTCACGAGATCCTTCCCCAGACTTTGGGTTTATATGAAAGAAACCCCAGCTTGCTCTGAGTCTGGCTATCTCCAGGCAGAACAGGAATGAATTTCTGCTGCTCGGTCCATCCTGAGCCATCCCTTGTGTCTGTCTGGTGAGTCCTGGGAGTCTTCCTTCTCAGAGGAGCGTTTGCCAAAGGTTTGCATCAGCTCTCTCTCTGCATCCCACCACCAGCCCGTTGTACGTCTGGCTTTGCAGATGCTCCACTTTTATTCTTAGAAAGTCCTAAATGTTTCCGCTTTCCTTCTGAATAACTCCAGCCATCGGGCGTTGCTGATCACTCTGGTGAGTGTCAGCATTTGCTATGAATCCACCCTATTTAATGCTGAGTATTTTTCTGAGCCTTTAGCTTGGCTGGGCAGCCGGGTCAGTGGCAGAGGCACTGACAGGCATTGCGCTTTTCCATTTGAACAGAAATGACATTTGAGTTGAAGCTTCATCGGGGGCTTTTTACGCTGCAGATTTTCAAGGTGTAAATGTTATATATGCTGGTAAATGCACCTGTCACCTCGCCAGTTGGTGACATCCTGACATTCGCTCTCCCTGGGTATCTTCCCTTTCCAGGGACGTGGATTGATTCCTCCCATGCATCCCCTTGCCTTGGGACGTGACCTTTGAGCTGGGACGTGGTGGGGTTCTTGCTGGACTTGCTCTTTAGGGACTGATTTTTACCCCCGTTTTCTTCCCCCAGTCCTGGGTTCTCTCAAGGCTCTTGAGCTGTTGGTTCTCAGAGCAATGTGTGGATCTTCTGGTCTAGGTCTGGGGCTGAGCTTGCGGTGTGGTAACGCCGGCGCTGGTAGCAGTGTTCGGCAGCAGGGGTACGAGAGCACCTACCTGCTCTTGGTCTTGGTGTTAAAGTGTTTGCTCAAGCTAGTGGGCTGTGGGTTTATTTTTGTTGGTTTGTTTTCTTTTTTTAATGTGGTATTATAATTGTTCTTTAATATATTAAATCAAAATGCATTTTACAATATGCCCTTTGCTGATTACAAGCACATGCAGCTCTGGAAGTGAGTCTAGGGCTGTCATTAATCAGAAAATGATTTGTCTTGGTGCAAATAACCTTATGCTGCTCTGAATTTTGCTGGTAGCCTCTGTTTTAATAATGGATGAAAGAAAAGCTTTATGTTTGACATGGGCTTTTTACCTGAATCCTGCAAACCATACAAAAATCTTATTTTCAAACAGCGAGTGACACCTGAGAACTATTAAAGTCCAGGGAAATCGTTGCCCCTCTCCTTACTGCAGCTAAAGCTCACGCAATGCGGTGAGTCCCGCACACTGCGGAAGGGGCTGGTTTTGTCACCGGGGCCAGGGGGACTTTCGCGGACACCCTGCCTTCCTCTCCGCTCAGAGGATGAGAACAAACTCCTAGCATCCACACGTGTCTGTCCAAGGTTCGTATTCTGGGACTGTCCCGTGGGTTGGGTGTCAGCTAAATGTGGAGGAATACGTTGAGCTTATTTTCGTCTTAGATATGGTTTGATCATCATCATCCTCCTTAGAGCCTGTCAAGAGAAATGGGATTAAGTGTCACTGCATCAAGTGCGGAGTTGTGTATTTGGGGGCTGGAAAGAGAAAGTCTTCTCCACCCTGGGTTCTCCTCACCTGCCGATGGCCGGGAGGGAGGAGAGTGGCTTTGGCTGATCACAGCAAGATGCAGCGTGCTGCAGCCGTGGCAAAGCTAACACGGCACTGATGGATCCTGCGGGATTTCCAGCAGGGAGGGAGGGGGCAGCACTGATGCCTTTGTGCAAGGCACCAGCAAAGCCTCCTCCAGAAGTTTGTCTAATCAGGTACAATTAATTCAGGCCAGGGCAGGTGTGCAGAAGGGTTGCAGTTGGGAAGCAGAGAGCCTGTCTGCGAGGTGGGGCTGGAAGAGCTTGGTTTGTTTGGCTTTGCAAAATCAAGGCTGAGAGGAGATGTGATTTGTCCTCTGTAAATACATTGGGTGAGTAAACACCAGGGACAAAGAGCTACAGAAGCTACTTAAAAGACAGCGCTGGCATAAGAACAAAGGGATATGAGCTTGTCCTGAATAAATTCAGGCTGGAAGTTAGGCTTCCAACCACCCAACTAGCTTTAAGGTGGAACTTGATAATTTTCGGAAGCGATTAATATCCTGTGGTTGCCTGTGGCAGCGGGAGCCCAGCTGTGCGGGGAGCCTCGTGGTCCTCTTCCTTGCCTTTGCCTGGCTCTGCCTCTTCAAGAATGCTTTTAGGCAGAGATCTTGTGTTTTCTCATGGCTGGAGGGCAAAGTCCTGGTGGTGACGTGACTGATGGCCCCGCTGTGCTTGAGCAAAGGTGCCATGAGCCGAGCAAGACGGTGCTGGGCGTCCCCAGGGATTTGCAGCAGGCCAAGTGCATCCTCAGATTAAGTCATGTCAAGGTTGCACCTCGGTGTCCTGAGCTGTGAAATGACCCCACCAGGCACAGTGCAGGAGCACCGGGAGTTTCCTTGGTCCATGTTTGCCCCATTTGTTATCTACAAGTGTCATCAGTTTTGATTTGTGTGCTCACCCATCCACCTGAGTCCCAGCTGCCAATGATCTCTGCTGGGTAGAGCTGGAATAGCTCAGTGTCCCACACTACTTGCCTCCTGCGCCCCGTGGAAAGGGTCTGCACCAGGGGATGCTCCTCTGCTTTTCAGGGTTGTGGTGGTGCTCAGCACAGCGAACCCAGTTTCTTTACAGTGTCTGTGCAATTGTTAAAAAAAAGGGCTGTGTCTGAAAATTGCCCTCCTGGAGTGTGCAGGGATTTTCAGAAGCTTCTGCCCTGGACCTGTGCAAAACCAGTAACCAAAGCAGATGAGACAGACAGAAGATCTGTGGCTGTGTGAGCTGGTGTATCGCGTTCTCGCTCATTGACTTTATTCTGATATGCAAACAACTCTTAATTAATTCCTCTGGCAAACTTTCCTGATGGGAGAGATGCAGTAACAAGTCCCTCTGAGCAGCTGGCATATAGTGTTTGATTTATCATGTTTGATAATCTAACATTGCTCCAGAAGATCCTTGACACTCCTCTGCATTCATGTCTTTCGCAGGATGCTGGAGTACTCCCTGGACCTGCAGAATGTCAGCTTCTCAGCGGTCCGCACCGTCCGCGTCCTGCGGCCGCTCAGGGCCATTAACAGGGTCCCCAGTAAGTCAGCTCCTTATTCCTCCCAGTTGATGCAAGTTCTTTGTATCTGTGCCCAAAAGATGGAGGAGCAAACGCAGGTGCTTCCCATCTTACATTGCAGCTCAGACGTTCGCCCACGCCCTGGTAGTGCGAGGTCCTACCACCACTCTCTGGTTTCCAGTGCCTGCCACTCTCCTACTTTAAATAATATTCCTTTTGACACCTGTGGCATCAGAGATGAGCCACCAGTCAATACGATATCCAGGACTGTCTTCAGACGCCTTTCTTTCTCATCTGAAGAGGGTCTTAGGAGGCTGCTAAGGTGAAGGCATGCAGGCGATAGGGATTAACTGAGCCAACAGCCTTTGCCAGGCAGCAGGGGCAGAGGGGCCTGAGCCATGCTGCTCCCACCCTCCCTGCACGACCCCATCCTTTCCTGGAGAAACTGGGGTGAGGAAATCTTGTCGTGCCTGGAGACAACCCCCCTGGACGGCGCTGAGGAGCCTCCTCCTGGAGCATCTCTTGCTCTGCTCCCCCGAGCCCGTCCACACAGCCCCAAACCCCAACACCTCCAAGCAAGCCTGGGTGGGATGGGAGGTGGCTATTCAGTGCTGGTTTATCAGGTCATGCGTGAGGATCTCAGACCCCCCTTGAACAGCAATGGGTGGCATTGCCTGCTCCTGCACAGCAGCAGGTGACGGCAACCCAGCCCTGTGCTCGGAGGGGCATTGGCCATCGCAAACCCAACCAAACTGCCCAGGGAGCCGCTCCTGCTGTGCCTTGCTGGGCAAAGCCCGGAGCGCTGCAAGAGGCGCTGAGCTCCGTCCCTCTCGGATGCTGTACGGATCAGGTGTGATAAGAGTAAGTACAACTCCATTAGAAATCTCATTTTCCTGGTCCTATAATCCTGGGTATCGAATCCAGCATTGTTTTAGCCAAATTAAATCCATGTCCGAACTCCCGTATCTGAACTAGCCCAATGCTGTGACGAGACCTAATCAGCTTCAGTTCTGTCTGCGATGCTGGAGGTGCCTGGGCTCTATTTATTTTTCTGGCCCTGACTCTTGAACTTAATCTGGCTTTGCTGTTGCTGTTTCAATCATTGTGGTAGCTTCAGAATGCTGTTTGCAATGTTTCTTTATCCCTGCTGAACTGATGGATGGCTGAATTTGCCCGCCACTGACTAACTGGGGATGTAATTCACTTAATGTATTTTGAAATCCCGGGTAATTTATCTTGGCTTCTCTGCAACGTAGTTACAATGGGATAGAAATGTAAGGTGGGAAAAGAAAAAAGAGAGTTTTGCATGATGATAAATGCAGTAACCACAGAAAGTCATTTCAGTTAATTAGGAGTTGATGCAAGGTGGTTGTTCCCCAGCAGAGGAGTAGAAGAAAAACCCTGACAGAGGAGGTGACAGCATCAGGAAGAGAGAAAAAAGTCGTCTTGCAGTATCAAAGCAAAGGGTGCAACAGTAAAGCTTGCTTTAAATGAAAATCAATATAAGCGAGTGAGAGAATGCAGAAGATGGGGAAAGAAGGAGAGCGAGAGATGAGCAGAATATTACAGAGACGTCAGATGAAATCAATTTTTTTGTGTGTAAATGTCAAGTTGAAGTCACCATCAATTTGTCTTTGTTACAGAACTGGCTGTTCCTGAACTTGTGAGAATTAACTGCCAGGGAGAGTCCTGTATCTTAAGGAAGAGAGGGGATTTAGGGTAGATGAGGGGAATTAGGGAGGGAAGGGAAATTTAATATATACTGAGTGGGGAAAGAAATACGACTGAGCAAGGAAGAACATCAGAGTTTGGTCTCAGGGAAGAAAGGAGACATATAATTGCTAGAAAACTTTAGGAGGAGAAGAGGACTTGAGATGGGGAGTGAAGGGAGAGGAGCAGGAAAGGTAGGTTGTGTGCCCAGGAGCAGGGCACGGACAAAGGAGGTATCCCAGGGGCTTTGGGGAGAACCGGAGGGGACTGGGGAGCTGCGGGTGTTTGCAAGCCATGTGTGGGTGACAAGGACAGTGGTTGGGGAGGCAGCAGCTGTCAGTGGAAGGAAAAGTATGGATGGAAAAGAAAAGGTCAGGAGGACATAGCTGGAATAAGAAAATTCAGCATGGAGCTTTCCTCTTCCCCGACTGCTTTGTCTTCGCCTCAGGTATGCGCATCCTGGTGACACTTCTTTTGGACACGCTGCCCATGCTGGGGAACGTCCTCCTCCTCTGCTTCTTCGTCTTCTTCATCTTCGGCATCGTGGGAGTCCAGCTGTGGGCAGGTTTGCTCAGGAACCGCTGCTTCCTCCCTGAGAACTTCAGCATGTGAGTCTGCGTGGGCAGCAGAAGTGTCTCTCCAGCTCGGGCGACTCTGTCCCTCCAGGAGACAAGGATATCCTCCATTAAAAAGCCCTGGTCTTCTGTAAATGCTCCCTGCTCCTAAATGCCACCACAGCTCCTGCCCAGGCACGCATGGCCGGAACAGAGCGAGCTGTGACAGTTTGCCGTTCAAGTCCTGCAGGGCTGTCCTTAACCCTCAGCCAGCACTTGAGAACCGCTCTGATTGATAAGAGTCGCCAAAAAAACCCGAGAATAAGAGTTCAGGCTTTCTAAATTCAGTATATCATTAACACATGACCTTTCCTGCTTTTGTTGAGGTCTGAATCCCGTTCAGCAGCTGGTGGTGATTATTGGTATGGCACTTGTAGTCCCACCTAAACCCCAGGGGAGGCTGATGGAGCTACCACACGTTTCAGGATGCTAGATCCTTTTCAGTCTCAGAGCAAGAGATAGTCCCTGTCCCAAAGTGTTATTTTTCACAGATCCCTGGATTTTAAGGCCAAGAGGACTATTGTGATCAAATGGGGTTTTGTAGCACCCAGTTTCCTGGCCGGCCAGCTTGCCAGATGTAGGAATGTTTGAACAGCGGTTGAAACATTCTGAGGTAGCTGACAGCTACCTCGGTTCTGGTAGCTGTCAGCCTCTTTCAGACAAGGATTTCCATACCTGCTCTCCTACCTACCTGCTTTTTTCCATGACCTCCCTCCCTTTGAATGCTAGGAGAAGGGCAGGTGACTGCAAGCCCTTGATGGCTGCTCTGCTGAGCTCTGGCACCCCGTCACCTTTCAGTGGATCGCTTTCAAATGTTGACTCCCCAGATCTGATCTGGCTAGATCCACACCTGGATGGAGAAATCCTGCAAGCCCAAAGCCTCTCTCTTGAACACAGCAGGACTGTGATGCTGCTGCTGTGGCTGGGCTGGCTCTCGGGTCTGGAGCTGGCATGATGCACCTTTTATCCTCTCCCACACATCCCCTAATCAACTGCTGCCCCTCTTGGAGGTCATGCCCTCAAAGGGCAGTTGGGAGAATCATTACCAGGGCACATCCCCGTTAAGTAAATGGCAGCAGAGCAGAGGGCCTGCTTCACCACTGAGTAAATCCAATAGAGCCACAGGTTTGGGTGCTGTTTAATTGAGCCAGAATTCCAGGGGTTTAGATAAGCTTTGAAGGGTATTAAAGGCAATTCTGCAGGAATTAACCGGGCTGAACTAGGCTTAAAAATATCTTTGCAAGCTTTAGTGGGAGTCCTGGCAGCATTAAGGAGATAGCTGTGTGCAGAGCAAGAAGCCAGTTTCTGGCTGGCCATGGGTTGTTTCATCTCCCTGAAGAGTGTTCTTGCTGGTTTGCTGTGGTAAGGCCACCCTCAGAGGGAATTTAGAGCTTATCTATGGGCTGAAGAGGCACTGTGAAATGCAGATGAAGGCCCTGTCTCTGGTTCTTAGGAAGCTTGGGAGGTCCTTGTACACAGAGTCTTCCCAAGCCATTCTCAGCATCTCCAGGAGGACAGGAGATACAGGAGCTTAAACTGACTGATTTCCATCTTACCGCAGCAAAGACATTTCAGAGAAGCCCTGCGGGGCTGAATCCTGTTCTTAGTCCCCCAAAGCCAAAATCAGAGCACTTCCAGATGGAGTGACTCTTCGTAATGTCATCAGAGGGGTTGCTGAGTGGCTGAGTGCACTGCCTCAGTTTCCCAAAACCCAGTTAGAGACATCATCTCACCTACTGGGGCTGCAGAAAGTCTAAGGGGATCCCTTTTAAAAAAAAGCTTTAAGATCCAGTATAACAGATGTCAGACTTTGCTGTTACAGTTCTTGCCTTGCCAGATTGCCTGCAGTCGGTGTGCAAACCCCAGCCCTGTCTGGACTCTTTCAGCCCCTACACGGTAGATTTGGAGCGATACTACCAGACGGAGAATGAAGATGAGAACCCCTTCATCTGCTCCCAGCCCCGGGAGAACGGGATGCGCTACTGCCGGAGTATCCCAACACGGAGGGAAGAGGGTCTCGAGTGCACTCTGGATTATTATTCCTACAATGACACCACCAACACGTCCTGTGTCAACTGGAACCAGTATTACACCAACTGCTCTGCCGGGGAGCACAACCCTTTCAAGGGAGCCATCAACTTTGATAACATTGGCTACGCCTGGATTGCGATATTTCAGGTGAGGCCTGTGTGCAAACTGTCACAAAGTGAGGAACACAAGGCCATGCCCCGCAACGTGTTCCCAGGGGCTGCAAAATCCCACTCCGGGGGACTATTTTGCACCAGCAAGCACCTATGTATTAGGGCAGGGGTGCTCAAAATGTCAGGGATACAATTTGATGCCTTCTTTGAAGATGCTTCCATCTCACATGCATGGACAAAACCCGTCTCCAAACCCTGTGTGTGTGCCAGAAGACCATCCTGATGTGGAGCAGAGCCTAGAGCCTGCTCTTCCCTCTGCAAAATGCAGTAATGGGTCTTAGATCCAGCTGGAAAAGAAGGGCTGGATTCAGCCTGGGCAGCTGGCAACGTGGCTGTTGGCACTGGTGGGAGCAGGATTTGGCTCCTCGGTGTCTTGTACTGCACCGAGACCAGCTGTGGGGTGTCAGAAATGACCCAACCAGGAGGAACGTTGCTTGTGCGCTTGGTGTTGTAACTGGGCCTTGATGGGTTCGTTTTCCCTTCCCGTCTCCACCAGGTCATCACACTGGAAGGCTGGGTGGACATCATGTACTTTGTCATGGATGCACACTCCTTCTACAACTTCATCTACTTCATCCTCCTGATCATTGTGAGTGGCCTTAGGGGAACGTGGGGGTCCTCCTGGCATTTGGGGAGGGCAGAGACACGTGACCCAGAGGAACGGGGTAGATAATACAGTGAATGTAAAAGCTGGTGCCACGTAGGAGGGGTAGAAACCAGCCTGCTGGAAGACATGCAGCTTCAATACGGCATTGCATCGCAGCTGCATTTTGCTGCAAATATGAAGGAAGGAAAGAAAGATGTGCTTAAGCTATGGTAGATATGCTTCTGTTGCTGCTGTTTCTACTGCTTCTCTCCTTGTGCCTCAAGGTCCTCTCCCTTAGTTGCCACCTTGAATTTAAGTTCAAAAGTAGGCAAATTTCCCCTGGTCAGGTTTTGAGCTCTGGAAGGGGAGGAGGCTGCCCAGAAATTCCCCCATATTGAAGAACCCAAGTGGCTGGGTCCTTGGTGCAGAGGGGACATTTCAGGAAAACAGTCCCAAACTTCAGAGAGCACATTAAGAAAGGAGGGAAGAGCTTACTGCCCACCGCCCACCCACGCTTCGCAGAAGCATCCGGGACCACCCACAAAGGACCCGACAAAGAATTTCTGTGGGGTGGGCTCCACGATGGGCTTGCTTCATGCAAGCAGAATTGTCTACGGTGACTGGCTGAGCTCGTTGTCTAGACTCCCTTTATCGTCAAGGGAGAAAAATAGGTGCTTTAAGGGGGTGATTCATCTCCTCTGAAGGTAGACATCCAAAATAAATTAGATGCGTTGCAGACTTGATGTGCCTATTTCTCTCTTGACTCTAAAGGATCATTAGGTGCCTCACTCAGATGTATCTGAGATAAGTGAGATGAGTCCCTTTCTTGCTGTCTAATTGGACTAAGTACAGCAAAATAGCTGCACGTCGTCCGTTAGGCCATTGTGGGGATTTCTGCTCCTCATCAAATCAGGACAAAAACCCTGATGAGAAGGTAGGAGGTTGTTTAGTCCACGATGCTTTTTCTGGTTCATCTATTAGCTTCCCCAAAAAAGAAACAATCCCTTGCTCTCAGCATCCCCAAAACAACGGAGAGGAAGGGCAAGCAGTACTTTTCCAGATGCCGTGCGAGTAACGTTAGCAGCCTGTGATAGCCCCTTAGCACGTCAGTAATTCTCTGTGACCCAGGCTGGGCTCTGCAGAAGGCAGAACCTCATGAAACCCTGGTTGGAAATAAAACCTCCAAGCTGTGGGTACAGGCTGCTGATGCCCTTGCGTAACAGTCACCCGCAAATCCCGTTAGCAGGGGAAAGGGATCTGCTCGCAAGCTGCCCACACACTGCCAGAAAAAACGCTCCTATCAGGAAGGCTCAGTGCATTCATCGTAATGCCACTAATTGTGATAATTACAACCGCTGTCTGCGGAGAGAGAAAAACACCATCTTAAAAGAGCAAAAGCTTTTTGTCAAAATAATCTTCTCTCGTCTTTGATCTCTGACATCCTCTGTGGAGCACTGGCGTGGGAGTCCCCGGGGCAGGGGCTCGGGGGGTGAGTCAGCCCCTCCACGGTCCCGGCCAGTGGTCCCTGCCGGGGGACGCAGAAGATGGGGCTGGCTGGGGTTTGCCCCCGGCTCCTTGCACCGGGGTGCAGGGTGAGGCTGGGCTATGGGGTGGGCATGGCCACTCCGAGGTGGCTGATGGCTCCTGTCCCCTTAGGTGGGCTCCTTCTTCATGATCAACCTCTGCCTGGTGGTGATAGCAACGCAGTTCTCTGAGACGAAGCAGCGCGAGAGCCAGCTGATGAAGGAGCAGCGCGTGCGCTACCTGTCCAACGCCAGCACCCTCGCCAGCTTTTCGGAGCCAGGCAGCTGCTATGATGAACTCCTCAAGTACCTGGTTTACATTGCCCGTAAAGGCAGCAAGCAGCTTGTGGAGGTCTACCGGGTGGCAGGCGTGAGGATGGGCTTCCTCACCAGCCCCGCGAGCAAGGCGGGGGCCAGCCGGCGCGCCGGGAAGCGCCGGAGCAGAAAGAGGTCCTCTGTGCACCACCTCATCCACCACCATCACCACCACCACCACCACTATCACCTGGGCAATGGGAACCTGCGGGCGCCCCGCGCCAGTCCGGAGATCAGTGATGTGGAGACCAGCTCGCTCCACAATGAGACCAACCGGCTGATGCTCCCCCCTTCGGCACCGAACCCCCACGGGGCTCCCGGTGCTGCTCCCAGCAACACTGAGTCCGTCCACAGCATCTACCATGCCGACTGCCACTTTGAGCCAGTGCGCTGCCGGTCGTCCCTCCCACAGCCGGGCCTCGGCTTGCCGAGCCCAGAGGGGATCCCCAAGAACATCGTGGGCAGCAAGGTGTACCCCACGGTGCACCCCAGTACCTCCCACGAGATGCTGAAAGAGAAGAGCCTGGGGGAGACGGCGGTCGGTGCTGGGAGCAGCACCCTGACAAGCCTCAACATCCCGCCCGGGCCGTACAGCACCATGCACAAGCTGCTGGAGACGCAGAGTACAGGTGAGCCTGGGGCTGGACGTCGGTCTGGGGTTGTTTTGCAGAAATACGAGCTATGACCTAATTTCTTTCTCTTTCTGAATCGTTGCAGGGTTCTTTTCAGTCCACGTTACAGAGAAAGGCGATGGCTTTCCAGGTGAGGCCAACATGAATCTTCCAACGTACCTAAGGCATCCTATAGCCAAAACCAGGAGAGAGGTTTCAACCTCCCAGACTTCATACTTGCAAAAATCCAAGGGCAATGAATGTTTTAATGAACCCATCTTCTTTCCCATCCCCATGTCCTCCCAGTCAAACAAATTTATTCTGCAATTACAGGGAACACTCCCCAAATCCCTGCACTCCCCAAATCAGCTAGAACTGGGCTCAGTGACGCCAAGCAGAGCTGGAGCTCAGCCTGGCCACTTCCAAATGGCCATAGAATCATAGAATTGTTAAGGTTGGAAAAGACCCCCATGTCCCTTCCTTGCTGAAACACAGGGGTTGGAGGTGGCTGCGTTGCCTGCTGCTCGCTGCAGAGCTTGGGGATGGAGACCTTCCAGATCTAAGTCCCAGCACATCCCTGGGCACTGTGTAGCTCCGCTCCCCGCGGGACCTGAGGCTTGGGGAGATTGAGTGTCTGCTTTGTACGAGTGTTCAATGGCAATCACAGATGCTGAGTATTAAAAATCTGCCCAAGTGATTTGCTTAGGAAGCCTGTAACAGAGCCAGGCTCTGAATGCAGCTTTCCCAGATCGGGGGTTTCATACCTTCACCACAAGATGCTCTTTCCCCCTCCACATCCTGAGGTTTGGAAGCTCAGGCCAGTCTAGTCCAAACCCTTTCAAGCCTCCAAGAAGCGTTTCTGGCCAAGCTTTCCCAGGCGGTCGATGCCTTTTCCACCCCTCCACTGTGGCATTGACCTTTCCAGCAGGGAAGAGACCAAGTCCTGCCCCCAGCCCAGAGCTGCCCAGAGACTGAACACACAGAGCTGGGCTCTGAGACGGTTTAGCGCTGGGTTTTTATTCGTGCTGCTGTGTGTGAGTCAGGAGTGTGCTTTGCAGATAGTCTCTCCCCTGGCAGTCAGCTGGTGGGATTTTGGGGGAATATCCCGCTGGTATTGTCACCCGGGAGCCACCTGGCAGCTGCCGTTGGGGGCAGCACGTGGAGGGGGAAGCTGGTGATTTCGGAGCATCAGCAAACAGCGGGAGCAGGAAAGGAGGCTGCTGGCAGCGGCGCTCCTGCTAATTACAGCCCGGAGCCTGCCAGGGCCAGGGGAGCTGATTGCTTTCTCCTAGCCGTAATGGCCAGAGGTATAGCGAGCTGGGCTAGGGGTCCTGGGCTGGTGGCAGTGTCTGCCTGGGGGCAGCGAAGAGGGCTTTGTAACTGGGGAGAAGGCACTCGGGGAGCCCAGGTTTTAACCCAGCAGGAGCCCTTTTCCCCTTAGGAAATTCCTGTCCTGTCGAGGGCAACAGCTTGGTGCTAACGGGGACTGGGGGTTGCTCCTGTGGCCACCCGCAGCCTCGCCGTCCTGGCTGACGGGCTGCCCTGTCCCGCTGGCGTTTCAGGTCCCTGCCAAAGCTCCTGCAAGATCTCCAGCCCCTGCACAAAGCTGGACGGCGGCTCCTGCAACCCCGAGAGCTGCCCTTACTGCCTCAAGGCGCTGGCGAGCGAGGCTGAGCTGACGGACAACGAGACGGCCGACTCGGACAGCGAGGGGGTCTACGAGTTCACGCAGGACGCCCACTACAGCGACCAGCGGGACCCGCAGCGGGGCAGAGCCCGGGCCAGGAGAGCGAGCCGGGTGCTGGCCTTCTGGCGCGTGGTGTGCGAGACCTTCCGGAAGATTGTGGACAGCAAATATTTTGGCCGTGGGATCATGGTGGCCATTCTCATCAACACGCTCAGCATGGGGATCGAGTACCACGAGCAGGTGAGCCCTGTCCCAGCAGCTCCCAGTGCAGCGGGGCTGCAGGCGGTGTTATGGGTTTGAATCTGGCTGCTGGAGGGATGGTTTGGGGCGAGAGGCATTGGGTTGCTATAGGAAGGATCCCAGGACAGAGCAGGGCTGATTTTTCTCCTCTGAGCCTGCATCTAGCTTGCAGGCAGAGGCAGGCAGTGATCACCCTGGCTGGTACCCGGCTGCGTGAGCTCCCGCATCCTGGCCCCGCCAGGGATGCTCAGCACCGTGCCGAGCCCACCGTCATGCAGGCAGTACCATGCGTTGCTGGTTTCTGTGGCGCAGGGGCCAAGGAGAGGGAGCAGCCATTTGTCGCGGGGTTTGTGCCAGCCCAGCAGTCCTAGCGGGGTTGGTGCAGCTGCAGGCAGAGAAGTCTATTGAATTTGCAGTCCCTGGAGAGGAGGTAACAAATGCCTTTGCCTCCCCAGTGAACGCTCCAGCAACAGCACACTGAGTCCAAAATAGACTCGTTGCTGGCTATTCCTCCGCTCGATTATCTGAGTCCTTGCAGGCAAGAGGCTGCCTCTGCTCCAGCCTCTCGCACACTTGTCACCTAGCAGAGCTTTTCCCTATATATAGTCATTACGAAAAGGAGTTGCCACGTACCTCTTCAAATGTCTCCATAAGGAGGACGAGCTCTGCTTTTAGAGAGGCTTTTGCATGGGCTGCTCTCACGTAGGTTTTGTGGCTGCCGCCGGCGGCAAGCCTGGCGTGGTGCCCTCGGTCCTGCCGCAGGCATGGGATGGCTTGGTGCTGGGGGTGCAGGCTTCATTTGGATTTGGGGGAAAGAGTTTATTAGCGAGGATGCTGAGATCCTGCAAAACCTCGTTACATACCCCTCTAATGCTTGAGGGCTCCCAGTGGCCAGCCCAGCACGGTGCTTCTCCCGGGATGCCAGACCTCTGCCCTCCCAGACAGGCACGGCCATCCCTGTCCCAGCATCAGCCTTTCTTGGGAACTCCCTTGCATCTCGAGTCGTGGCTGTTTACTTTTCTCCCTTCCTGGCACGTTTTGTATTTGCAGAGTCACTCGCAGTTGCACGCAGAGGCGTTTCTCCCACAGATCCCAGTGGCAGCAGTGGTGGCTGCAGACTGGCTCCAAATTCCCGTGTCCTCCCGTGGCATTAATGCCTCAGTGACCGAACGCCAGGGAGACACGGCTGTGCTAAATGTGTCCCTTCCAGCCAGCGCCTTCTCCCTGACGTCCTAATACAGTCTGGCTGGCTAACCCTTGTTTTCAGTACACATTAAACAGCGACGTGCTCTGAAGTCCTGCAGGTTTCACCTTCACATGCTGCCCTTGGTGGGAGCTCTGCGGGGAAGCTTGAGTGATTCCACCTTTATTTAATAATATCAGGAAGATCATCTCCTAAGAACCTGGGGGGAGGTGGCTCAGGAAGCCAACAAACAGTTATGTGCCTCCTTTGGCTGAGAGGTGAAAGCAGATCCGCCGTGTCTTTGCTGCCACTGTCCAAGCTTGCTTCCCTTTATCAGGAGCATCTCTGGGAGATGCTGGTGTAGGCTCCTGTGCGCGTACCAGGGGCACCGTCCCACCGGGGATGGGTGGCCAAGCAAGCACCCATCAGCAAACACCCTAAAGGCAACACAGCTCCTTAATTCTTTGGCTCGGGGGAAATAGGGCAGCAGGGTGCTGGCCTCTGCCCCGGCCAGCGGTGCGTCCCAGCAGGCAGCTGGATGGGAAGAGGCAGATTTTTGTGGTGGTTTTTGGGTAACAAGGTGAAGGGAGCTGATAAGTGTGGGGGGACTCCAGACACTGTGGGTGGTTGCTTTCTTTGACGGTATTTTGAAGCTACTACTGTTCCAGATTCCTTTCTCCCAGGCATTTGGAGTGAATAGCGGAGCTTGTTTTTATTAGTTCATCTGCTCAAAGTGGCGGCAGAGAGCAGAGAGGTGTTTTTCTGTAAACTTGGGAGTCTTATAGTCTGCAGTTTCATAATCTGACAGTTATGAGAGCAGGAATTAGAGGGGAGAAATGCTGGACTGGGCCTTTCTGCAGATTATAAACACTGAAACATATGATTTTTTTCTTTTAGAAGAGCCTTTCCTAAAAGTGCAAGTGATCAGCCACGCTTATCTTCATAGGCTCATGTTTGCAAAGACGTGAGGGGGCTTGAAGAGTACTTGACTCCATGACTTTCTATATTAAGCTCTCTCTTTATTTAATGAATATTTACCTCTGGGGCTTTTCACATGAGGCCACCCTGGGCACTCCGGGCTATATTAGGATAAATACTTTCAGGACATGTTTTATGGTGCCATGTCAAAAGCCTTGTGTTGTTTACCAGCACCTTGCCAGAACGGGGAGGACATGCTAGCAGCTACTGTGTGAGAGGATGGATGGGCTCTGGGAGGAGGAAGGCTTCTGCCCTCCCATCTGTCCCCAGCAGTGTTGGGTGGGATTCAGCAGCTCTGGGACCACCAGAGCATCCTGGACTTCAGAACATGAGCTGGTCAGCTGAGGTCCTCGTTATAGCCAGGGGAGAAAAGTATGCTCCTCTGGAGGCTTTGCATCTCACCTTGGGACAGGCATCCTGGAGAGACCTGCTTTTCTCCATGGAAGATGCCTAGAAGACTGAAATGGCCTTTAGAGTCATTTGCTTAACAGAGTCATCAACCAGAGAAGGCCAAGTTGGGATATTTAGGATGAAAGTGGTGGTTTGAAGGCACATCAAAATGAGTGGAAATTTGGAGTGTGTTGAAAACACTGGCCCCCACCTCTTGCTGTTTATTTGCATTCACCCATCAGTCAACCTGGCCAGACTGAGCACCCGTGGCCAGGGGTGCTGGATGCACATAGCAAAGGTAGCTCGTGTTCCCAGGAGCTCATTTCCTACCTTAGGACCTTCCATCCCAAAGCTCTTCTCCATAGACCACCTTCCACAGTAAAGTCATTGTCAACAAATATTTTACCATCGTATGGCTGGGGGTTCAGGAGATGGCTTTCCTCTAAGCTCCTGACATGAGCTTGCTGACTTTCTCCCTCAGCATCAGGTTGCTTCCACGTGGTTCCCGCATGTGCATGAGCCGTAGGTACACCTGACCGGGCTTAACTCTGCCTGTTCAGCCCGTCCTCCCCACCCGTCCAGCTCCGACTCTTGCCTTGCTCACAACTGCTGGGTTTAGTGGGAGGAAAGCAGAGTGGTTTGAGGTGCACATAGCACTCACCATGTCGCTGCTGCTGGGCAGCAGTGTGAAATTTTCCATCAGGGAAATGACAACCAGATTGCTGCGGATTATTAATGTGACTGCTAAATAGCTTGTTTTTCTACGGAGATGAAGCAAAATGCAGGTAGAAACTATTAGCTCTGGGTAGAGGAATATAAAGGTGATTTAAAGGTAGACTCCGGGGGATTTTAAATACACTGTTGAACCAATTGACTGATTCGCCTTAGGGAAGCTGAGATTCTGTGGCGCTGTGGGTTCAAATGGCTAGGGCTTTGCAAAAGCTTGTTCTGCCATAGAGCGGGAGTAAAATGTGCTGCTAAACCAGAGGGTTTCTGTGCTGCTTTCCCCCAGCCCTGGCTGTAAGCCAGACTGTGTTCCATAATGTGCTGCTTTTTTTTTTTTTTTTTCTCCAAATCCTTCCTTGGAGTGAAATGCAAAGGCTTTAGTACAAGGCGTGATGTTGGACTCCTCAGCAGGGGAAAGAATTCAGCAAGGGCTTCCTTGAGGAAGGGCTTTGGGGTTTTGTTTTTGTTTTTAAAATCTGGTTTGCATTGAGCTGCCTGGCTGTTCCGATTTTCCTTGTCTGAACTCACATTGTACAAACTATACCCTACATATTCATTTGTTTAAATAGCGCTTGAATTTCAGCCGCCGTCTCTGCGGTGTTTTGCCATTGTTAACATAACAAGAGACTGGAGAGTCCTGCATTGGCCTCCCCAAAGCTGCAGTCAGTTCAAATCCATGGCTGGAGCTTGTGGGGACGTGGATCTAGAGTGGCCCAAAACTCTGGTGTCTCTCAAGGAAAGACGAGGAAATCGGTTCAGACCTGTAGAGAACCTTTTGGTAATTCTTAAAAGCAAATTGGAGAGATGACGGGGTGAATGGGACAGCACCCAAGGAGAAAAGCTCATCACCCATGGGAGGCAATTCTTCAAGGAACTGGGAAGAGGCGATGCCTGACATCCCCCCAGCAGGAGGGTAACTGGTGGAGCACCCCCAGCTGCAGCAAGGCGTTGTAGGAATCCACAAAGCAGCGGTGCCCCAAGCCAAGGTGTGCAAACTCCGTCTGCGGAAGGCAGGAGCAGCCTCAGCCCATGGCAGTGTCTCAGGCTGAATTCCTAGTGCATCCCACTGCAGGGGCCCAGAGTGTACACGGCACAGATGATGTAAAGTTGTCACTGGTAACATTACAATCTAATGGCCGCTGCAGCATGGAAATATCAACCATCTGCGCCAGAGTGTCAAAGGAAAGCTTGCTGGCAAAATGCATTAAAGTGTCTATTTATGTAAACAGTCGAGGCTGGAGAATATGGGAGTCTTCCTAATCAGCGTCAGAGGACGTGAAATTTTCAGGTGTCCAGGATGATCGAGAGGGGAGGTGAAGGGTCAGTAACTGCAGCAGCATTAGAAAACCTGCCGGCGTGGAGGAACCATTAGGCTCCAGGTTCGAGCATTAATAATAGTCACCCAAATGGTATTTATGTACTTCTGCTTCTGCCTGAATTCAGTGTGCAGGGAGGAAGGTAACTGAAAATTATTAGCTGTCGTGACACCCACTGATTGATTTCTCTATGCGGGAGGAAAATTTGATTGCTCCATGGAGAAGTGGTGTAACGGAGCTGGACAGTGGGGATTTGGCAGGCTGGTGCCCCAGATCTTGGGGTGCTTGAGCCTGTGCTAGTGTCCAAAATCCTGGGCAGGCTCAAGGGGAGCAGGTCTGGATCCGTTTGTGAGCACTGCCTCAAGAAATAAGCGTGTTTTGGGGATCAGAAGCACTTTACTCCCAGGACTTGGTGGTCAAGAGCATCCTAATCTCCACCAGTTTCAAGCCAAGTTGAACATTTTGCTGCTGGCTGCTGGGGCGGTGGAGGGCAGCTGCAGATTTGTTGGGCATATGGAGGCTGCTCCTTTGACATCCCTATGTGCCAAAATGAGATCTTGCCAAGCGCTCATTCGCCTCCCGAGGAGGCTGTGGAGGATCCGGGGATGAGCTGCAGCTCGCAGGCTGTGTGCTGCCGGGCTCACCCTTGTCTGGCTACATAGGGCGGTCGTGGGCAACACCGCGTCCCCTCCAACCTCCGCGGTTCCACATCAGGTCGATCCAGGACATCTAAATTTTGGCTTCTTTCATGTGCGCAGATTTGTGTCAAGCCTCCAGGTCAGGAAGGAAGGGAATCCTTTTTTTAGAAAATATTTTTGTTCTCTCTTGCACCTCTCTTGAATTGTTCCCTGTGGGTGCAGGGACTCAAAGACCTGTCCCACATCCAGGCAGCAGCTGGTGCTGCACCAGGGGCTCTCTGCATCACACACCGATGCAAACCGGTGCTGTACCCCCTTAGCCCTGCACCCCGGCAGCTTTATTCCAACCGTGGCCTTAATAGTCCAGCCCAACTTTTCTCCGTGGTGAAATTTCTGATTTGATGCTTCCCTGTATGAATCTGGTTCATTAGGCTTTGATTCAGGAGGGCACTTAGTCATGTGTGTGCAACCCTTTTCCCAGACAACCTCCATCTGCCCCAGGCTCTTCCCGGGAGCTCGCAAGGTCCCGTGTTCATGCACCGTCTTCCTAGAGGTATCTCCACTTCCACATTGGTCCATATCCCATGTCTCTATTTAACTCCATTACACATCTCTCCAGCCCTGTGCCAGCTACTCTTAGCCAAGCGATCAAAGCTTTGGCAGCGCAGCGAGGCTTTCCCTCCCTCGGCATCTGCTGGCTTTGCCCAACGCAGGGCTTGTAGCTAGCGTCAACTTAATTTCTCCGCGCTACAGCTGCATAGGGCACTCCCACGGTAGGAAAATGAGGTGGCCTATAGATTTGCACGTGCTGTATTCAATTAGCTCCTGCTTAAGCAGAAATTACTCTTATTAACGGTTTGTTGTTGGAGACTGGAGGAGTCAAGTCAATGCTAATGGAAGTCATCGGAGCTGTTAATCACTGCGATCACTGACTTCAAAACCAGCTCTCTGTTTGTTATTGGGGGTAGTTCTTTTTATGGACCTTGGGGATTCTTCCGCTCCTCAGTGATTTGAAGGGTTTATGAGGTCTTGTAGGAACTCGCGTGTTTTAATTGACTCACTCACGAAGCTCTTTTAGAGTGTCATGCAAAATACAGGGGTGCCACGGCCCTCACAGTCATTAAAAAAATGAGCCGTGCCTATAAAGCAGCCTCTATCCTGGTTCTGGAGATGGAATGATTTGAAAATTAAATGAGATTTCATGCAACTGGAAAGTGTATGGCTTTTTTATCAGATAATTCAGTTCTCTGCATACTTTAGGGATGAGCCAATGTGGATTCCTTGACATCTACTGAAGTTTTCTTCAGCTCCCTGGATGGGGAGCCGTAAGTGTCAATCTTTTCCTGTTAATTTAGTTCAGAGGCTGGAAATACTCGGACTGCCTTAGATCCTATCATTACAGCTGTTGTTTCAGCTGCCATCCGTACCCTCTTGTTATCTCTGCTCAGGCAGCGTTGAGAAGAGACTCCAGCTCGGTGAAATGGGAAAATGATGTGTGCTCTTGAAACTCGCTTCATCCCTGCGTGGATGAAAAATCGTTGCTCTCTGCAGATAGCCGGGCATTTCTCTCTGCTCCTTCTTTGATTATTGTGTGGTTGTTCCCCTTGGGTGGGAGCCAGCAAAGTCAGCTAGAGCTTCTGGAGCATCCTCATCTTGCACCAGCAAACGCTTTCGTCTGTAAGCGCTCCTGATTTCTGATTGTCCGTTCTTTTCCCCAGTTCTCCTGGTAGAGGCTGGTCCCAACGCTGGTGGTGCCCATGACTCTGCCCTGCTGCCACCCGTGTCCTCGCAGAGCCCCTTCCCACCCTGCTCAGCCCCCAGTGGGAGCAGGGACAGGAGCCGAGCACTTTTTCCCTCATCTCTGCTGGATTTCAGCTCTTTGTTATAATTGGTTTTTTGCTGATGTTAGGAAACGGCCGGCTTTCCCCCCGTGGACATCTGTCAGCATTAGAGATAGCGTTACCGGCATCAGAAACCCGGGTTCAGCAGAACTGTGCAGAAGCCATACAGAGACAGCCTTTTTCTTTCTCTTTTTTTATGTCCTCCCTCCCCCTGGTACCTTCTCAAGTCCTAATGGGAAGATAAGTTTCAAACTTGGTTTAGATTAACTAGAAATAGAGGGCTTTAAATCTCAAGTACTTACAAGGTGTGACCAAGTGGAAATGCAGCTTTTGTTCAGCTTAAGCTCCTTCAAAACCTGGGCAGAGGGATGAGCCAGTTCATGTTTTTCTTGCATTTTCTGTGATAATATTCATCCAGAAATCTCAAGCTGAGAGAGATAAGGAGTTCAGGCGAGAATATCTGCTGTGCCTCCTGAGAGCGGTAAAGAGAGCCCAGTCCTAGGGCTTGGGGGAGGAGAGCATGGTCAGCAGGTCCTCTTTATGGTCCTGGGCAGGGATAGTTCATGGCAGGTCCCTTCAGGGTTGGTTGATGCGGTTCTCCATCGTGCTCGGGGCTCGTCCCCTCATTTGCACCCTGGGCTCGGGGTGGACGGGAGGCAGAGGTGCATGGGGACATGGCCCTGTACGGGCAGTCGGGGCCAGGGAATTCGGTTGTTGGCTATGGTTGCTCAACAAGGATGTGGTGGAGAGGAAGGTCTTGCACCAGAAGGTGCCATGTCCTTGGGACCCAGCTCCTTCCTTCTGCAGGTGTGGGGTGGGAAGGGACATTTGTTAATTGGAACGGGGAAGAATGGGTGGAAGGTGAGGAGATGAGCGGCGGTGGTGGAAGGGGAGTCCTTCCTGTGCAGGCAGCTCCACTTTCTCTGAAATGAAAGCTGTTTTCCTCCCTTTCTTACAGCATTACTTGCCGTGGCATGAAATGTTCAGCCTCCATTCAGCCTGTAACAAAATCCTCCTTTCCCATGCGGTGATGGGATGAAACTGGACTTGTTTGCTTGTCTGTCAAAGTCATTTCCTTTTAATAAATGCCTATAAATCCTGAACTTCCCAGCAGTCCTCCTCCAGTCCACCGAGCAGCGAGCACGCTGCCCTTTCTGTGTCTCCAGCCCCAGGAGGAGCAGAGCAAAAACTGCTGCAATCCTGCTACTTTCTGAATTGTTTCCGTTAGCCAATTTGGCAAAGGATGAGTAGAGAAAACCTATCAGTCTATCGGGCTCCGATTAAGCATGGCTCAGGTTCGCGCTGCTGGACCCAGGACAATAGCTAAAGCCCGATGCCTTTTAAGGAGCCCCAAAGACAATGAATGTCATCGCTGAAAATATGCGTGGATTGAGTTTCTATTTATAAAGTAACAAGCAGCTCTGGAGCTAAGAGGAGCTGTAGTTACTGAAGGGAACCAAAGCGGGTTTTCGGATGGCCGTGGCTCAGCGGGTGCACCAAGGCAGGGGCAATAACGTGGGTGCGATGAGGGCAGGGCATGGAGAAGACTCGTTGGTTGACTGAGGACATGGCCATGAACTATAAAGGATGGAGAACTGGGTATGGGAGAGGGCAAAAGAAGGGCACCTCATTTTGTTAATCAATAGCTGCTTCTGTTCATCAGAATTTCTTGCATTCTGCTGCAGGACTCATGGTCTGGCTCCCGTTTCGAGGCAGACCTGGTGCGTGTCTGCACCCATGCGGAGGGTGGGGAGGATCTTAATGGAGCGGAGTCAGGTTGAAAATCGCATCTTTGTGTGACCCATTTGATTTTTTTCTTATGTATATATATTAAAAATCTGCAAGTGATGAGTCAGTAAAATATTGTTGGTGTTTCCTATGAAATAGCTGAGGTCGGTATTTTCTTTCTGTGTTATTTTTCCTTAGTTGCCATGGTAATGATTTCAGAAAGGTTTTATTCTGCAGCCGTTTGAATGGGTTAGAAGTTTTCATGGCCTTCTGGATCTGCTTGCAGAAGCAGAGCCCTCGGGATCAGGAAGGATCTGCCTCCTGGCCGGTCACCCCATCCCTCCCTCTGTGCTGTGGCGAGACGGAGTGGTTTTTCTACTTTATTTTATTGTTAGCAAGGTAGAGGAGAAGGACCCTGGGGTGCTTCTGCTCTTTTGTGCTGACATCCCCAGGGGCAGGGGCTGGGCAAGACCAGGCTTGGCTGCAGCCTGGAGCTCGCTCCCTGGGCAAGGGGGAAATGGGGATGGACGGATCCATGCCAGCCGTGCCCACGGCGCTGGGTGCAGGTCTGATAATGATGATGAAGAGCCTGTGCCGTGCCTGTGCCTTATATGGGTCATGGCTGGAGGAAGGCAGGAGTAGAAGCCTTGTAAGCTCTGTGCACCATCTGCCAAGGCACTTGGTTGCATTTCATCACGCAGCAGGGCTTGTCTTTCAGGAATTGGGGAGCACAGCCCCCGGGGCTTGCACTTTTGATGTCCCCAGCCCCTGTCCTTACCTTTTTCCCCACTCATCGCCTGCAGCCTCTCTTGCTCAGCAGACACTTTGCAGCCCCGTGCCCGGGAAGGAGGAGCATGTGCCACCGTCTCGTGCCCAGGTGGAAATGGAGCACGTCCCTTCTGCTGTCAGAAATGTCGCTTGTGAGCTTCTACTCGGGTTAAAAAAAAGAAAAAAAAAGTGAAAGAAATGCGTTACAGCCAATTTTTGAATGCTGAAAAAGGGCAAGGCGCTGGTCCAGCTCTGAGATACCCTTCGAGGCAACATTTAGTGCCTGGGGACATCTTCCCTTGCCTCCTCCTGTCCCCCACGGCAGCGCCCTGCTTGGTGCCAGGCCAGCTCTGCCTGAAACCTCCAGGCAGGGTGCAGAGAGCATCCCCTCCTCACCACCACGGTTTGCACCCTGCCAGGCAGGGTTACGTCTGGGCGGGCGCCCGTGGCTCGCCTCCTCCCCGCCGCCTTCATTTGCCGCGTGGTGTTTATGAGAGATGCTGCGCTGTCGGCTCTTATTTCATGTGCTGCCAGAGCTTGTCAATGTGCTGTTTGGTACATCAACAAATCGACACTACACAAACAGAGAGCTAACAGAGAGTGATTTATCCAGGACACCACGTCTGTGTGTCCAGCAAGGCGAGATGTCCTGGAAACAAAATTCAGTATTTACCGAAGACTCATCAGAAGAGCTGGTGTTTCGTGCCACAGCTGAATCGCGCTTGTATCTCGCTCTTTCTGGGTGTTGCTCGTTTAATCATAGGATGCTTTCCTTTTTAATTAGTCACTGCTGCTGCTGATGAGAGAATTAGCAGACTCTTCTCTTAATGGAGAAGCTGAGGCAGTGGCAGATGTGCTGCAGTTGGGGTGGTGGGCAGGAGGCTTTGTGCTGCAAAGAAACCCCAGGGTCTGCACCTTGGGTTCTGCTTCCCTGCAAAATGCCCTTTGCAGGGGGGTTCCTGGAGGGGTTTGTTTTCCAAATATATCATTTAGTCAAAGAAAGGATGCCACCTCCGCTGGCTGCCGTGTTGTGGCCCTCGGATGGGAACGCTGCTTGATTTTTACTGGTTCTTTTCCTCCACGCCCGGCGAGGACCCGTGGAGCTGGTTGTGGGCCGGGAGTCGGTGACTCCCCCAGGTACATTATGTCTAGAGCTGGTCAATGTTGTTTTGATTAGACAGTTATTGTCAGAAAATGGCAGTTTATCAAACTTGAAGCTGTTTGTGGGAGGGGAGCTGTTTCAGTGAACTGGCTTAAAAAAAAATTATTGAAATACATTGAGATACTTGAAACATCCATTTGAACAGTTGGGGAACAAAAAGTTCCATGTTCTTCTTCAGGCTGACTTTTATTTATGTTTTTTAATTTCAGTTGATTTACAGTACAGAGCAAACGGATAAGGGAATAGGGACTGAAATGGAGGGGAGTGCTTTCAAAATTTTGGGCACAAAGTGTTTTAGTTCGCCAATTCTGAAACTCTGCATTCCTGTTCGGAAAGGGATGACAGTTTAAATTCCCACAGGAGAGAAAAGGCGCTTTCCTGCTGTATTGTAATAATATCTAAGGAAAGATGTCTCAGACACGTTTGTGATTTCTCTAGAGCAGAAGCATCTTATAAACAGTATTATTCTCTATGTGCATCTATGGCTGCATGGAAATCCCGTAGCTGGCATTCTCAGAAGTGTTTGAATCCCCAGTGCCTGGCCGTGATCCCCTTGAGCAGGATCACGATCTCAGCCCACCTCTATTTTTATAAATTTTTTATAAACAATCCCCGGCAGTGCTCGCGGCAGGGGTCCGGGCGGGCGCCCCATGGACTGGCGGCAGCGATGTGTCCCTTGAAAGGGATGCGGAGCTGTTGCAGGGGGCTCGTGAGCTGCCCTGGGGACCCCCACCCCCCCCAGCGGGAGCGCTCCACAGCCGGCTGCAAAATCCTCTGAGTAATTCGCATGGCCCCATCTCCACTGTTTAGGGATGTGTTTTTTCCTGAAGCAAAATAACTCCTCGATTTCAGCTGGGTCTGGTTGTGGTGTGCTTCCAGCAGATGCTTGCCTCGCCCTCCCCTGGCAGAGCTCCAGGCTGCCCTGGAGACCCTCCTCTTCTGGCTGGGTAACAGGGAAGTCTCCCCTTCTTCTTTCAAGCCGTTTTGGCCATTAATCTTAGATTTTTGGATATTAATTCTCACCTCTGGTTCAGGAGATCCCACCCATCATCTTTATTATGGGCACCCAATGTCTCAGATATTAACAACCATTTCCTGCAAGGGAAGTGGAAAAGAGTACGCAGAGGAGGGGGGGGGGCCAGGCGGCTTTTTCGGGGTGAAGCAGGGGGAGATAGATGGATCCGGCGCTGCTGCGGGTGCTGGGCATCACCACGCTGCATGGGCTGAGCCGTGGGCCTCCCATGCTGATGCCAGGGGTATTTGGGGCTCTTGTGGGCCGGGTGGGCTGGGATGGATGTTTCATGGGCTTGGGGGGCCACGGCCCTTCTGGGGGGTGCTGGGGGTCCTGGGAGAGTTGCAGTGTAAGTGCTGTTCCCCACGTGGCTCCCCATGTCACCCAGCTGTGCCCTGCCAGCAGGTCCCATCCCGATTTATACATCCCAATAACGCCTCCAACCAGAAGGTGCTCATGAAGTGTGAAGTTTCATTAATCCACGTTATTAACGTGACATCCCTGCCAGGGCTGGTTGATTTTTCCATGTGAGCCCCCGCGGGGAAGGGATGCCGCGGCTGCGGGAGATGCTGGGCGCTGCTCACGCATCAAGGGACTTAACCAGGTTGCGCCTGTGAGGCAGCTTAGATTTGGCAGAGGGGGAACAGAGGGTGGAAATCAGCCTTCGGGGCCCGGGTTACCGGCACTGATGGATGAGAAGGAGAGCTTCCAGGAACACGTTTCCTTTCCAGCTGTATCGCTGCGGTAATGATAGCGCAGCCTGCCTCGGTGCTGGGGCACTCGTGAATGAGTTGGCATTTTTTTTTCTGACTAATGTAGACTTTCAGCTATTTGAAATTGTCCTGAGGTGCAGCTTGACATATAAGTTCTTGGCCTATTTATTACTTTGTGTCTGAATGTTCCCATAGGTATATGATTTTTAAACCAGGGCTTCGTTTAATATCGGGAGCTGGAGAGTTTGTATTTTAGCTCTAGATCAGAGAGGAGGTGATTTGGGCTGTGTGTTTGGTGTGTTGGGCAAACTCTAGCTAAGGGATCCGTTCCTCAGTGAGGATGTTTAAGGTATAGGAAGTGTTCAACACACCTTTATTTTCTTTTTTATTGCTTTTTCTTTTCAATGCTGCTGTTTCCCCCTTTTTTATCCTGTGACCGTTGCTGTGTCATCACAAGCTCCCACCGGTATTAGTGCGAGTCCCCAGGGATTACACTACCATGCTGAGACAACATCAGACCAGTTTGGGTCCCCATCTACCATTGCACTGGGTTGGAGGAACTTGAGCTGCAAGGGCTTGGCCAGCTGTGCCTGCAGACTTCAACCCTAAGAAAGAAAGAGTTGAATGCCCCCATGGGTTTACCTGTTTATTTCCCAGCATGTATCTGTGAAGCCTTTGGTCGCTGTAGTTTCTTAGGGCTCTGAAATGCAGTTGATCAAGTGTTGATCCTGCCCCTGAGCCATCCCCTTTCCCGGCTCCCGTGGTGTTGGGTTGGGGTTGAGTCACCTCATGGCAAACCCTACAGCTTGTGCTGCAGCATGTGCCATGGCGTGGCAGCTCCTGGTCTGTCGTAGGAAGTTTTTGGCCAGCCATGAAGGTGTTTCATGTAAGTGGTGGGAGCAGTCAACAGCACGTGTTGCACATTGGCTTCTGCTCGTGGCGTAGCTGCCATGAACCTGCACATCTGGCCATAACCCACCATGGCGCTCAGGCATCTAAAGCCGCGGGTCGTTATACGTGGGGATTTAGAAAAGTATCCGAGTGAGTGAAGTGCCAGACTACCCCTCAGAGGAATCCAGCACCCAGTGTGTGTAAGGTGTTTTGTGAACCGTGCCAGCCCACTGCCCGCAGGGTGCCTCGGTTGTTGACACGACCCTGCAGCCATCTCCCAGCAGGACGCTGTCTCTTGATTTTAAGGAAGCCTTTAAGTAGAAACATGCAGTTGCGGCCATGTGTTGAGGTTAAATAGGGAGAAGGGATCTGGTACTGCAGATTCTGCTCCTGTCTTTGCCACTGACTGATCCTAAACAGACTACGCCACCAGTTTTTGTCTTCTGCCATATGTTTTCCAATAATGCCCGCCCACCCACCGGGGAAAGCACAGAGCTGGGTGTCTGCAGGCATTGTTGGGAACCCTCTATGAAATACGCTAGAAAAACATGAAAGGTATTAATTTA
This sequence comes from Nipponia nippon, assembly GCF_047370975.1. Lineage (NCBI taxonomy): Eukaryota > Metazoa > Chordata > Aves > Pelecaniformes > Threskiornithidae > Nipponia > Nipponia nippon. The sequence goes on from NW_028262330.1 coordinate 2,834,371, forward strand.
GTTCTAAGATTACAGGAAGTCTGTTTGTTAGGTTTTTTCCGTACCTCTATTTTTATATTGCCAGTCTGAATTGCCAGGATTGGGCCCTTCCTCAGTCGCAGTATTCAGGGCTTCCTGATGATGAGGTTTTTTGAGCCATTCCAGTTATACCACCTCAAATCTCTGCATTTGAAAATCTTAGCTTAAATCTTTTGATGAGATACTAAATGAAAAGGCAGGCACTAAAAGGATATTTATGTGAGAAAATGGCCCGACTTTCCCTCCTGCATAAGGAGAATTGGTTTGGAGGATGTGAAAGTGTTGAGGCTCAGTACACGCCACCTCTACATAAACCTCCTGAGGTGATACTAAAGCTGTGATTAATGTGAAGTCCATGTCTGGATTTACCTGCTCAATTTACAACGGATGTATAAACCTTAAATACTCTGATAGTATTTTTCTTCGCTCTCCTGGGCTTTGAGTGAGTTGTTATCATTTTCTTGCTGCGCCATTAGCGCCAGTATTCCTACACTTGCGGTACTGGGGCTTGTATTTCCAGGTGTAATTTTGGATATGCCTAACAAATGGAGCTGTGCTGTTTACTGTGTCCCTTTCCTCCTCTTCTTTCCCCAGCCAGAGGAGCTTACCAATGCCCTGGAGATCAGCAACATAGTCTTCACAAGCCTCTTTGCCCTAGAGATGCTGTTGAAAGTCCTCGTTTATGGTCCTTTTGGATACATTAAGAATCCATACAACATCTTTGATGGGATCATCGTGGTGATTAGGTACAAACCCAGAGCTTGCTTTATGCGTGTTTCCCCTCGTTTGGCTGTTTAATTAAACAGAAAGTAATGGAGAGTGGGCATAAATACCTTCCTGTGAGACTTGATACTTCTCTGCTGTAAATTAATGCACTTCGACACGACTGCTAATACATATCTTGGGGTTATTTTATGGTCATTTTAGAGAGAAGCCCAAGTAGAAAGCTATCAGGCCCAGTGTCCTGGGAAAGTCTGGGATCCAAATGGTACAACCGGTGCCTTATGAAGTAGCTGTCTGGTTTTTTGGCATGGGCAAAGGCTGTAATTGCCCCTGCAGCTGCAGCCACTGATCTGCAGGCGTGTTTTTGACACTCTAGTGGGGCTCTGCTCTTTGCAAGCCTGGATGGAGTCCAGCTCGCTGGGGCCATTGGCAGTGCATCTCTCTCCGCTTTCCATCCCTCTTGTCTCTGAATTTCACCCTCCCTTTGCTTCCTCTCCTCCGTGCCTTTGCGTTAGGCTTTGCCTTCTCACCCTGCAGTGACCTTTTTTCCTCCCTCAGCGTGTGGGAGATAGTGGGCCAGCAAGGCGGGGGGCTCTCGGTCCTGCGGACCTTTCGGCTCATGCGAGTTTTGAAGCTGGTCCGCTTCATGCCAGCCCTCCAGCGCCAGCTCGTAGTCCTCATGAAGACCATGGACAACGTGGCCACGTTCTGCATGTTGCTGATGCTCTTCATCTTCATTTTTAGGTGAGCGCTTCCCATTCCCAGTCCTGAGGTTGCTCTGGGTTTTCTGGGTGGGATCCCATGGCGCGGTGAGGAGATGTGAGTCTCCATACCAGGGCATGGCTGAGCTGAGCAGTGCCAGAAACAGCATCGCTGGCCAGCGCTGGCGATGGCTTGCTGCCCTGACTAAATTCTCTTAACTCTGGCCAAACGAGACATCTGTCTTTGCGAGATGATTTACAAGGAAAATCTTTCAGCTGGATGATTCCTTGACATCACCCCAAGACAGCTGTCCCGTTCCTTACCGACTAGCAGAAAGCCTGGTGCTAAAAATATTGCCAAGGGGAGGGTGATGTTCCCAAAATAAAGTCAGCCATGGTGGTGCTTGTGCTCTCGTATGGCCTTTTCTTCTGAGAAGTGAGGTTTTGCAGTGGAAATGTTAGAAATAGGCTTGGCGTAGCCCTGAATTTTTGGATTTTGGTCTAGATTTTGCGAAGAACCTGTCTCCTGGTAACAGCCAAGTCTGGTGTTCCAGCAATCCAGGCACTGGGAAGGCTGAAGAAAGCCAGTCTCATCCATGGAATGATGTCCCTTCTCCGAGTGGGACGTTTCACTCCAAAGACACCGTTTGCAGCCGTGGTGCTCAGTAGAGCTGTAAATAATTTGATTCTTCAGGTTACTGGCCGAGAGCAGGGGAAAACAAATTATTCTTTTAGTATGAATCTCAAATGAAAGGTATTCTGTCTTCCTGTCAAAATTGAAAAAGCTGGTTTAGGTCCCCTGATATGTCTCATTCAGGCATTTCACAGAAACCCTTTCTGTCTTCCTAATTCAATTTAAGCACATTTTGCTAAAAATGTGTCATTGCAAAACAGAAAGTCAAAACATTTTGTTTAGAAAATGTTGAAACAAAGTGTTTTGACTTAAAAACAAAGCAGAAGAAAAAGAAGGAGCTGGCATACTTTTTGTTTGAAACTGTTTGACAGATTTGACCCAATTTCACAACCGGTTTGCGTGATCTTGAGGTGTGTTTTTCAGCAAACAAATGATTCATCTTTAAAAAAAAAAATAAAAAGAACTGCCCAGGTGAAATCAGGAGACACGGTCAGCCCTGCTGTACGGCTATTAGTTTTTAATAGGAGACTGATGTTGTCTCCTGTTGAGCCCCTGCTTTCCCTCCTGTGCAGCATCCTGGGGATGCACCTCTTTGGCTGTAAGTTTGCTTCGGAGCGAGACGGTGACACGCTGCCCGACAGGAAGAACTTTGACTCCTTGCTCTGGGCCATCGTCACCGTTTTCCAGGTACCAAATGGAAAATGCCACAACTCACGTGCGTTTTGGGGTTGCAAGGGCTGGGGTCATTTTCCAAAGCGTCTGACAGAGCTTAGTGAAGCTCCTTGCCATGGAAGAGAGAGGACCCAAAACCACAAGTGCAGGAACACAGGGGTTTTCAGACCGTTTTCTGGAATAAATCAGAAAGCTAATGAGGAGGGGCTGCCGAGGTAGGAGGCTCTTGCATTTGCAGAGTATGGGCTGGGTTGGTGAAAGTTAGTGTAGAGGATGGAGATGAAGAGGAGGAGATCAGGACCATTTGCAGTCATACCTCGACAAAGAACAGAATCTGTTTTAAGTCCATAATTGATACGTGCAGTTTTTGGTTCTATCAGCTCTGAGCTCTGTAACTGCTGGATCTGTGAAGGACTTTTAGCTCTTCTGGCTGACCAAAGGAAAGGTCCGACCCACGCGACGTTGCACTCCCTTGCGGCTGAATGCGTCCCTTGGTGTGGGTGGGAGTCGGGGCAGTTTGGCAGGGTCCTTACCGGTAGCATGGGTGTCACAGTTACTTTGGTCCTGTCTCTTCTCTGGCTCAGAAGATGGCTTGGGCCAGATTTATTCTCCTTTGGTTATAGCTATGGTGGATACCCCAAAAGTGGGATGCTCATTTGGCCCGTCCAGAGCACAGATACCCAGCCAGGCTCAGGGAAAAGGGCACACAATCCTCCAGGGTCTCCATTTTCCTGATACCCTTCCTCTGCAGATTTTGACCCAGGAAGACTGGAACAAGGTCCTCTACAATGGCATGGCATCGACCTCCTCCTGGGCGGCTCTCTACTTCATCGCTCTCATGACGTTTGGGAATTACGTTCTCTTTAACCTGCTGGTGGCCATCCTGGTAGAGGGTTTCCAGACGGAGGTAATGTCCTCACGCTTGTGCCTTTGCTTTCTTCTAAAGTTTCAGGGCCTCCAGATCCTGGTATTTGATTTCTGAGATGGACAGCAATACGTTTCCAAGAGTGGTACTTGAAAAAAGTGGGGGAAAATACTAGGTTGTCTGTCTTTTTTATTATTTTTTTCTTTCTTAGCCACCGTGCAATTTAATACAGCAAGCCCTCTAAATGAAGGGCTTAAATGAAAAGCATTGTTAGCATTAATGCAGGAGTGGGAATTCAGCGGTGAGTCAGGCACTGCGGATGGGATTGCTGCTATGACAGTGTCTTTGAAACAGTTCTCACCGTGTTTGTCAGCCAGATTAAAAGCCCCTCCTGAAAACTTACCCAGGCTGGTAAGAGATTAGTGACACGGTTATCTTTTTTGATGGTATGTGTTCATGGAGCTCTTCCTGCATCCAGCCCTGCAATGCTCTGCACGTTTTCAATACATGATTTCTGGTCTCTGCTGGCTGCTTCCTCGGCCTGGGAACCTCCACGAGACATCCTGGATCGCTGGAGGCTTTCGTGGAAGGGCAGGGGTCACTTAGCTTTGAACTCAACCCTTTTTTTTCATCCTACTGCCTTCCCAACTGTCCAGCTCGGAGCGAGCGAGCATGTTGCCTAGTCCCCAGAGTGGGGGACCTGCGATGCCCACCCGCTTTCTGCAAAAATTGTCCGACTGTCCAAGGACATCAGTAAGGGGAGGGGACCTTTACACCCTGCCCAGGGGGCTGGAGAGGTAAATATAACCTAAAACTGCTCGCTGGGATCTGTTTGCATAGGCTGCGCTTTTACACAGCGTCTCTGATTTTTATAAGCATTCTGGGGTGACTAAATATTATTTAAGATCTGTTGCTTGTGTATCGTAATATCCTACCACCCTATGAATAGATATGCACAGAACCATTTTTATTATTATTATTTTTGGAGCACAGTTTAGAGGTAAATTAATGGAGTCGTACCAGGAGACAGCAAGAAGAAATTTCTTTTTTGTCGTCTCTCTCCATGTTGGTGCTTTTCTTTTTTAATTGTTATTGTTGTGCTGTTTCTGTCTGTAAATCCCCCCTCCCCCTGCCATTCAGCCGAAGGGAAGGTCACTGCCACGTTCTCCCGAATAGCACAATGTTCCCTTGCCCGAGCGAGAAGAGGTAAAAAGCTCCTTGTCTGCTTGTGATGACGGCTTTGAAACAGAACCTTTGTCTGTTCCGTCTAGCAAATCGATTCTCTGAAGGTTGCCGAAGTGGGACATCACCTGCTGCACCCGCTTCTTGCAGAAGGACGTAGCCTTTAAATGCAGCAGCCCCTTTTCCAAGCCCTGGTCCTCGAGGGAGGCTGACACCTCTGGTCCTTGGCTGAGCCCAGTTTTTCATGCTCGAGCATCCTCGTGCTCGCCTGCTGGCATGCTCCCGCTCCCGCACACCCAGCTGCCGCGCGCCTGTGTCCCTGGGCAGCAATTTATCCCACGCTCGCTTTGCGGCCAGCTGGTACCATGGCATAACTCCCTGTAAATTCATGCCCTGGCTTAATGCGCTGCGATTTTGTTCCAATAACCATGTTCTTGAGGGTACATCTTCCCTGGAGTCAGGGGAACAACCTCCAGCACCCCCCAAATTTGCCTGTGGCTGGTTTGCGCGGCAGGGCTGCCCCATCGCCTGCCCCTGCTTCTCCTGTGCCGGGGCAGCGCCGGGCTCGTCCAAGCCAGCTCCAGCATTTCCCTGTAAGCTGCAAACGTGCTTTAAGTGCAGTGTAACTCGGGGAGTAACTTCTGATTCAGGAAAGCAGTGAGACAGCCTGAAGCCAGCGATGCTCGCGCCAGTATTGAGAGGCGAGTGCAGGGACCAGGATCCAGCGCAGCCTCTGAAGATCAGCCCCTCTCTGGCCAATTCTGCCCAGCCACGGCAATTTCAATGAACTCGCACCAGATTTCTGTGATTTGTGACTCTGATTACAGTGCTATTTTATATCTCAGGCTTTGATGATGGGCATTTTAATAATAATCTTCCTTCCACATCCTTGTTATTCTGCGTTCTACGCGCTCCTCCAGTAGATAGCAATGGGATCAAGAGATCCCTCTGCTCAACCCAAGTTTTCCGCAGCAGACAGGGAGCAAATGTTGTCTGGAGGTCGGGAGCCAGGTCTGGCCTTGCTGGTTTATGTTTATTCAGCTTTGCTGGTGCGTGTAGCTTTGCAAACAGATCTCATTCTGGTTTTTGCTAGCCAGCACACAAAGGATCCTCTCCTAAGCAGAATTAATAGAGAGATCATCTCTCACTGTAAACAAACCCCAGCGTCCCCCTCCCGGGATTGCACTTGACCCTTCTTCTGAGTTGGGGTTGGGGTTTTTTTTGGTGTGGTTTTTTTTTTTCCCCTTTCTCCTTCAGATTTCTGGGCTGAAACACAACCCTGGGGCTGCAGCCTTTATCTCCCTGGTCCTTGAGCGCCTTTCCTCAATCTGCAAGCACCTCGTTAATTTTGGTGCATGGCTTTGCAGCCCCAGTTGCTAGGCAGCAGATGTATATAAGCAGTTGAGAAACAAAAAGGACCTGTTCCAAACTTTAAATACAGAGCAATATATTTTGCAGGGTTGAGTTTCTTTCCCCCCCCCCCCCTTCTTTTTATTTGGTAACCTGCTTCTCTCTTGCAAGAGGCGCGCACAGGATTTTATGCAACGTGGTTATTTTTGACTGTGTGTTCTCCGATTTAACTCGAGCCTGGCGTTGGTGCGGGGAAGGTGAGCAGGGGACTCTGTTTGATCGAGCTGCTAATTTGAAATTGCTGCCTGACCTCTCGGGTCCCTGCCCTGGGGAGTTCTCTCTGAAGCAAGCAATGACTCCTCTTTGTCAGGCATAAAGCTCCTCTCCCGAGGGACTTCCTAACAATACTATCTCCAAAGCGTATTCTTTCATTGGTAATCCTCCTGGTTTCGTGTCCCCTTGTCCCCAGCCATCCTCACTCGTGGGTTTGTTCCTTCCCCTCCTTTGTGGCCCCTTCTTTCCCAGGACCCTCCTCCAGCACCGCCATCCTTTCCCCTGCGGGGAGGACATTACCTCCTCTCTGGAGGTAGCATCCTCGGAGAAATACAGACTTTGACTTCTTCTTGGCTTCAGCCAGAGGGAACAGTCCCTTCTCCCACCAGTAGGGATTTTGGATGGTGTGTTTCTTGTGTCCCTTACCTTTTGCATTCCTATCGGTTTCAGTGGGATTTTCCTTGGGAAGGAAAAGTGTTTCTGTGTTTTCTTTCAAAGGCTTTTCCGTGTCTCTCGCTGTTACAGCGAAAGACTTTAAGTGTCCGTTACATGCCTAGCAAGACACCGTTGGCCCATCCAGATCCCAAAGCTGATCGGTCTTCCTTAAGCTCTTCATCCCAGCCTAGAGTGGGATGAGTTTTGCATCCCATGTAGCAACCGGAGGAAAGATCCATGGCCCTGTAGGCAAGAAATCAAGGTGGTGGGACAAGCTGTGCCCTCCTGCCGCAGCGTGTAACTTCCCGCAGCCCCGCAGGACGGGGTGCGGCCACGCTGCCGAAACGTGCCAAGAAGCGTTGGCGGAGCCACCCCGGAGGACGGGGAAACACAGCGAGGTCACAAACGATGTGTTGCGTTCCCAGTGGGCAGGGAGAGGCTGATTTCTGGTGCTGTGAAGAGGTGCTGGGGCCACTCGTGTGGCAAAGCCCCCCAGGATGGGGCTGTGCCCCCTTGCCCATGGACCCCTGCCGCCTTTGGGCACCCCGCTGATTTAAACGGGTGCCTCCGCTAACGGGGGTGAGGAGAGATCTGAACTCGCAGCAGGTTCTGGTGGCTTTCCTTAAATTAGGTATTTCACCTGGCTGTAAGAGGACTAATATTGTGTTAATCAAACATTCATTAAAAGCCTCCATTGCTGCTTAATGAAGGCATAATAAATAAAGATCCTATTATGCAGCTGCAAAAAAAAATAATAATCATGTTTTCAATAATTAGCTGGTGTTTCATTAGCACAATTATCACTTAGGAGCTGAAGAAAGCTCTGTTCGAAACACTTAATTTAAAGGTAAGGCTGGTCCCTTCGAAAGGCTTCGCTCCACCTGAGATCTTCCACCCCTTCCCTGCGCCGAGCGGAGCGGGCACCCCAGCCCAGCTCTCCATCGCGGCCGCACGCTGCCCTTCTCCCCCTTCCCCTTTCCTTCCCTGCCTCTTCTCATGTGTTTTTTTGATTCCCTTCTCAGTCCTGCTGTTGAAACTGTGAAAATTGAACCCCTCCTTCCCCTTCCTCCCTCCTCCCTCCCCCCATTTCTCCTTCAGGAGATCTCCAAGCGAGAAGACGCGAGTGGGCAGTTAAGCTGTATTCAGCTGCCTGTCGACTCGTCGGGGGTATGTACGCAGCACATCCCACCGCCCGCCGTGGTTGTCTCTCTCGTGGTGCCTGGTCACACGCCGTGGTGCTGTTCTCATTGTAGTAGCTGTTGTTCTTTTGGGGGTTGTTTGGGTGTTTTGGGGTTTGTTTCTTTTTTTTCCTTTCTTTTTTTTTGTTGTCCTCATTGTTGAGTCAGCCTTGATTTTAAGTCCCTTCCTTCTCTGGGGGAGCCAGGTAAATTCAGGTGGGTGCTTTGGGGCAGCTGATGTGGCTCCAGCCCTGGCTCCACCGACCCCTTTCTGGACGCCTGCCCTGGGGAAGGCTCCCCGTGGGGCTGTCACAGCCCCTCCACAAGCGTGGTCACATCCCGGGGACCTCCCTAGGGATGCAGACGGTGATGCTAATTACTGCGCACGCCTGCCAAGCGCTCCCTCCATCACGCAGGCGGAGGAGGGTGCCCGGGAGCGAAGGGACCTGGAATCAAGCCTGTTTGTGGACACGTGTGGGGGGACCCCTGTGCTCGGCAGGACGGGGTAGGACAGTGGCAGCTGTGCTGTGGTGTGTCCCAGAAAGGCTGGCCGGGATGCTGGGATCTCCAGCAAGATGCCGCGTTACAGTGCAGCTCAGGATATGAAATGGTCCCATTCTCAGGTCTGAGGAAGCCGTGGATCTCCGAAGTGCAGCACACTCCAAACTTTACTCTTCTGCCAACCTCATCTTTCTCTTTACCACTCCCTTCCCTTTCTGTCCTTTCTGAGAAGTCTGGCTTTTCCTTCAGCACAAAAGCCCTTTCCCATCGTATCCCAGTGTGTCAGTCCCCTTTGGTACAGGCTGGTTTAGCCGTTGTACAGTCTGGTCCATCTTGATGTAGCCTCATTTCCCAAAAGGATTTTAACTCCCTGTTCTCTCATAACCCCTTTTCTATCCAGAAAGGCAAACTGGGAGTGCAAGAACAGGTAACGGGCAGCAGCCCCGGCTGCGAGATGCTTGCCTGCACCGTACTGAGTCTGGCACGTGGTGTTTCAGAGGGGATGCTTTCTGCCCTCCAGATGTGGGGTTTGGTGCTGGGTAGGGGGGTGGGAAGTCCCCACGTAGCTCTGCTTTTCCATTTTGGCACACATCTCATCATGCACCCTAAAAGTTTCCTTTGGGCTGTTAAAGAGCACTCCAGGAATACAAATTGCCTAAAATTCTTCCCGTTATTTATTCCTTTTTAATAACCCGTTAGGGAGAATGAGTAATTCCTGGCAGGCCCCCTGAGCGGCTGAGCCGGGAGCCTCCACGGGGAGCGTACCTGGAGCCAGCTGGAGCCCCTGCTCATACGGAGACACGGTTTTGACTCCAGCGAAGTTCAGGCCAGCCTGACTTTGCTGCTCCCCCTTGCAAGGTGCATGCCTGACCTTCCCAGTCTGTGCCCTGCAGGATGAGCTTCCCCGAAAGCACAGAAGTCCTGAATCCTCGGGAGGGGAAGTTATGATCCAACACTTCACACTCGCTTTTGCCTTAAAAACATGTGTCTGAGAGCATCGAGTCTGCCTGGGAAAAAAACCCTTAACTGTTTAGTGACCCCATGAGGGAGTATTAGGGCTCGTCCCTCTGGGGTTTTGCTTAACAGAGAGATGCAGGGCACTGGACCTCGTGTCGGATGCCATCTCTTCCTTCCATCCCACGCTGGGGCCCCTCTGGGTTTTTACAGCCAACAGGTACCCAAGCACCAAACCTCCACAGCACTGGCCAGGGCTCCTGGGGACGCAGCTTAGCCTTGGTGGGGCTTTCTGGGGCTCCTGGTCTCTCCCAGCTGAAGTGAGGGTCTGCTTGGCTTCTTTCATCCCAGCATCCTCCCTCCCTTCCCACCTCACCTCTCCTCCCTCCCGACATACATCGTGACGGGGCTTGGTGCCCTTTGCCAGAGCAGTGGTTTCAGCCGTGAATCCTCCTCTTTTGGATGGGCGTCATTCTGGCGAGCACCATTGCCTGTTGGGTGTATCCTGACTATACCACACCCTAAGTGCCTTTCTGCAGTGCCAATGGACAAAATCAGTGGGGTGCACAGGGACGTCCCTCATCGGGTCTGTGCCGCAAGACCGAGCGAGAGCCCGGGCACCACGCTCTGAGCAATGGTAAACCTCTTCTCTCTCCTCCCGAGGATGGGCCCGTGACAAAGCGGGCAGCTCTCGCTCAACCCCCGGCGTTCGAAATGATACAGCGGAATTTAAAATCCCCAAAATGATACAGTGTAAATCTCCAAAACTTCTGCTTCTGTTGTGCGTTGCAGCTGGGAGGGGAACAGCCACCCGGGGCAGTCGTTGTCAGGTTCTGCCTCCTGGATCCTGTCTGCGCTGGTGGGGCGGCCATCGACACGTGCCCATTAGCTGCGTTGGAAAGTCAGGGTCCCTTGTGCCCCTTCCGAATCCTGGATTGCTTCACTGAAGCATCACTAGACAGAGCCACACACAGGGACTTTGGATCCATAGTGTATAAATTAAGAGAGATGACTAGGGTCAATTTTTGTCCCAAAATTGCTTATTAGATATCTGTCCTTCCCTAGTATCTGCCCAGTATGCAACTCCGGCAGCAAAAATTAAGCAATGGTTTGTTTTTTTCTGATCCCTTTCTGGGACCGCGTTTGGAGCCAGAGGCAGTCTGTCTTCCTGGTAGGAGGTTAATTAGTCTGTGGTATAAATATGTGCATGCGTCATTTTGTGAAAGGTGATGTTGCATCGTGGTACGAAATTCAGTGGATCTGTAGGTGTGGTGTTGGAGACGGGAATCCGTTTTTTCAGAGGGGTGTCCATGCACCGCAGCCCTTCGCCCTCCTTGCTGAAGCCCTCTGTTTTGCTCCAGGGTGATGCTTCCAAGTCTGATTCCGAGGGGGACCTCTTCCCCCGCAGCCTGGAAGAGGAGGGAGGACTTAAGAAAAACTTGTCAAATCCAGCCTGTGAGTAACAACCCTGGGAGGACGGACTTTTCTGCAGAAACCTCGCTTTGCTCTGAAAACAACGTGTCCTGAAGGGAAGAGCCCTCCTAGAGACAGAGGTGTAGTCCAAGCCGTGGCACGGTCGACCAAGGCCAGCAGGCTTGTGGCGTGGGGTTGGATCGTGGGATGCGGACAGAGATAGATGGCATTCAGGCTGTAATCTCCCCGCTGAGCCTGCGGTCTGGACTTTCAGGGTCTCTCTGCAGGGGCACAAGTGGAGGAGCCACGGGGAAGGAGGATGGAGGGAGCCCGGCATGGGCAGGAGGTTCCCAGGGTTGGAGCTGGCGGGTGTTGGTTGGAGGGTTGAGGGGCAGCCGATGACAACGTGCATCTGTTCTCCTCTCTTGTTGGTACCTGATCCTATTCCTGATTTACATCCATCCCCCTGCTCCCCTGCCAGGCTGAAGGATGGGCTCTCAGCTCTCCAGAAGGGCTTTTTGGCCCCCGTACTCCTGATGCTTGGAGGAGAGCCGTCCCTGCGCAGCTGCTTTGCCTGCCCGCGAGCAGGTTGTAGATGTGCCCTTTGAGGTGTGACACCTAAAACTCTTGTGTCTTCCAGTGATGGCCCTGACTGACCACCCAGAGCTGAAGAAGAGCCTGACCCCGCCACTCATCATACACACCGCTGCCACGCCAATGCCCATGCCCAAGAGCGCCATGTTCGGAGACGCAGCGCAGGGCTACGAGTCCCGCCGGGCCAGCGGCGTCTCCATGGACCCCGCCGCCTACGAGCTCAAGTCTCCGGTACTCACGTCACCTCCTCCCGCAGATGCTCAGCACGTGTCCGCTGGGCTTGTGGGGCTGTCTGTCCATCCATCTGCTCCAGCTGGTGCAGCAGCAGCCGGGGGCGGGTGGCACAAGGCTGATGCTCTCCCTGTCCTTCCCGCAGCCCAGCGCCCGCAGCTCCCCGCACAGCCCCTGGAGCGCCAGCAGCAGCTGGAACAGCCGCCGCTCCAGCTGGAACAGCATCGGCCGGGCCCCCAGCCTCAAGCGTCGGGGTCAGAGCGGCGAGCGCAGATCCCTCCTCTCCGGAGAGGGGAAGGAGAGCTCGGAGGAAGGGGAGAGCTCAGATGAGGAGCACTCCAGCCGGGCCGGCAGCTTCAATGGCTCTTTGCCTCATCGCATGGAGTCACTGGAAACAAAAGGCTCCTTCGACCTCCAGGATACCCTGCAGGTGCCTTCCCTGTACCGGACCAGCAGTATGCACAGCAGCCGGACCTCCGCCTCCGAGCACCAGGACTGCAACGGGAAGACCTCTCCGGGTCTGCTGCTGCACCAGCTCCACCTGGATGACCCCCGACAGGACTGCGATGACTGCGATGATGAAGGCAACATGGTAAGGAAACGCCAAACGCTCATTTTGGGCTTTTTTCCTTGTCAAAGTGATGCGCGTACCTCTCTCAGGAGCGCACGTGTGGGTGCGAAGCAATGGCCCGCTGCAGGGGCTGGGCCTCACCCGTCTCTGGTGGGTCTCTGAAGGTCTCTGAGCTGTGGATGCCACCAGAAATGGTGTTGGCATCTCATTAAGTATTTCAGTGCAGTATCAGATGGTTCATGATGCAGAGATCGGGGCAAAACTCCCTAGGTTCCACTAAAAGGTGCAGAGCAAAGGCTATCTCTTGGAAATATATGCTTTTCTTGTTTTATATTTTCTTTTAAAAAAAAAAAACAAAACAAGTAACTTTTCCTATTCTCCAACAGCTATTCAGCTTTCTGCCTGCATGCACAGCAGCAGACAGTTTCTGTTGACACCAACAGGCAAGGAAAGGGCAGGATTTGGCCCCACACTCCCGTGGCGGTGTTAGTCCCGTACAGACAGTGGTAATTTCAAAGGCTTTGCATTAGTTTCAATACAAAGAGTCATTAGTCGCATAAGCATCTCTCTTTTACGGTCCTGAAAATTGCCGTTTAGGAAATGTTAGCTAAAAGGGCTGCAAGCGCAGGGAAGGGATGAGGGTCCCTGGCTCTTCTTCCACATGGATGTTTGTATCTTAAGGGAATCAAAGGAATTTGGCTGCTTTTCCAAGGTTTTTGCATGGCTGGCAGAGAGGGGCTCGAGCTGGGCAGCAGGATGCTTATGGGGACTGTCCCATCGGGATGTCCTTGGGACAGTTTTGGGGTTTTTTAGTGGTTTCTGCCCTTCCCGGGTTACCTCTTTGTTTCACTTTACCTTGTTCTCAGGCTTAAAAATGCAGTGGTCCGATGTGTCATCCCCAGGGGGTAACTCTGTTTCTGTTGGTGAAGCAGATGGGTTTTGGCTAGAGCCACGTGATGGTAACCGTGCCAGTACTGAGAAGGTGAAAGCCGCAGCTTGTGGACGTGATTTTACTCTATTTCACTGAGTTTGTTGAATAAAAACAGAATTTGGAGCATGTGAAGGGATGCGAAAGGCAGCGGTGACTCCAGAGAAGGAACAGGAGGAGAAAGAGAGTTAGTGCTGGCAGAACGGAGTCGCTCAGCCGTGAATCGCCTTTAAAAAAAGCCATTATCCCGTTACATCTCCAGCATGGATCCTCAGCCTGGGATTTTTACTGATTGTCTTAACCTGGTTTTTAACCTCCATAAAATAAATTGAATTTTTAAGAAAAGGAGCAGTAATTATTTCTGGGAAAAGTACTATTAAAAGTGATCAAGAGACTACGCTCTTTATTGCTAGCTAGGGATTTTTTCTCATGCTCCAACATCTGCTGCTTTTTCCAGCTCACCTGGTCCAAACATCCCGCAGGTCCCCTCTTTTCCCCCTGCAAGATCAGAAGCCAGCAGCCCCCCTCGCGCTGGACATCGCGTGATGGGACGTGTCCCTCCTCTCCCGTCCCACCCAGCCCCGCAGCCCCAGCCAGTGCTGACAACAGGCTGGTGAATAAGATGCCTGTTTTTAATCTTTATCACGGCAGCTGCTTTTAGCGTAAACCAGACATCTTCTGCGTGCCAAGGTCTTGGCAATGTAGGGTTAGACCAAAGGTCCCTCAGTCCGCTCCCATGGAGTGGTCAGAAACAAATACCTAGGGAAAGAATCAGCAAAATAGGGTAAATAAATTGTGCCCCAGCCCATGGTAGAGCCACAACTGGGACATCCGCAGCTGGCTGGTGCCTTTCCTCATGCTCCGAAATACGTCTTCACTGCAAATCACTACACCAGAGGGATTGGAAAATATTGCTTAGATGAGCAAAATGAGCCCCCAGGTTGCGGAGCTTCCCTTTGTGATTCTCTCCTGACATTTGGGGGGATGCTTTGCCCCTAAATTAGCCTTGACAAAGTCAGGGGAAAAAGTAGTTATTTTTTTAAACGGAAAAAATAAAATTCAAAACTCCCCCACCGACAAAAGAAGAAAGGAACTCAACTGTTATTCAGATCAAAGTAATCCTAAATATGCCCTTCTGCAACAAAGCTTCACATCTCTCCTTGCTGGCTGGTTTTGATTGCCTCTGCGCAGAAATAAAAGGAAGTGCAAAGGCTTCGTTTGGATCTCCCAGGCTCCCATTATATTAGTGCCGCTCCACTGCCTTCAGTGAGTTTATTCTGAATTTACATCCATCCGAGCAGCCAGAATCAGGCCCCTGATAGCTCTTCTCCCCAGAAGTGTAAAATCAGGGGACTGAAATCTGTTCTTCGTTGCATGAATGCAGACAAGGAGGAACTTCAGGGAGAGAGCGATCTGCTGCCTGGCTGGGTTTATGGGGCTGTGACTGAGATCAGGGGTCTGCTGCGAGGTCTTTGTTGTTCACATCTGCTGGATTTTGGATGCTTTTGGATGCTTTCAGATGCTTTTCTACCCAAATTGCTGAGTGCTCAGAGCAGAAAGTGAAGGAGATATTGACTCCACAACCGAATGTGTCCCCTCCTCCCCAAATCCTCGTTGCACCTTGCAATTGCAGCTCCTTTCCCCATTGCCTATTGCACTTTTTTTCTGGGGCGCACAGTCCAGCCGCTCCCCGACCCCTCGCAGCCTGCCCCCGCTGCGTGTTTAAATTAAATAATCAGGTCCTGAGTGTCTCCGTGCAGCTTCCCGCTTGCCTGGAGGTCCATTGCTGCTTGTAGAGCATTTTTTAGCTGTTCCTCCCCCATCCTTATAATAAATCGTTTATAAATCTAAGCCTCTCCCTGACTCCGAGGCGTGGATCGGTCATCTTTTAAAGCCTACTGCCTTTCATCCTGCCCTCAGAACTACATTAATATCTGAAAGTCCTAAGAAAATAAAAAAGCAGCTCTTTCTCAGGAGCTCTGGGATCGGAGGGCCCCGTTAGCACGCTGCCGGGTGCAGGCAGCACCGCTGCCGGGTGCAGGCAGCATCACACCATGTCCTGGCCCCTGCCCGCGTCCCGGCGGGGGGAGTCTGGGTGGTCTTAGCCAGGGAGATTTTGTCTAAGTCACTGGCAACTGAACTAAAGAGCAGTTTTCATCTCCCCCCGCATCTTTATTCATCCTGGCCAGGTGTGTTTTATGAACAAATAGATATGATTTAAAGCACGTAATTGATATATCGCTTTGAACATAATGCAGGCTTAAGCAGCAATCAGCCTGATTGTAAGCAGTTGATGCGTGTCTGGACCTCACGGAGAAAGCATTTGATGGGACTTAGGCTGGAAATGCTCGGGTTTTATTTCACAAATATCTTACATTTGGCTCAAATTAACTGAACTGCGCTGTTCCGCTGGTGGAAATCTGGAGTAGTTCCTTTGACTTTAGATTTCTGCGGATGGACTCGGCCCCGTACAGAGCAGCCGGGCTGCAGCCCCGGCCGAGCCGGCCCCGGCCGAGCCCCGGTGCTCGCCCTTGCTCTAAGACGCTGAATAGAGAGACATGATGGAAGATCACTTTTTGCCTTTGTTATCTGATTTAGCCCATGAACTGCAAGCTGCAACAATTAGCCAAACCCCAAAATATCTTTGGCATTAAAATTGGACAAAAGGAATATAAAGAAGCATTCTGTGCTGCTGACGCATTACCATTCACTACAACTCCCCGTGATAAATACCAGAACTGCTTTGAATAATAGATACTTCTGGAAACCTTCCAGCTCACAAAATGAACTGGACCGAGTCGCAGCTATTACTCCATGTCCAGAGGCTGGAGTAGCAACCGCTGTTCTCACCGCAACTTTGAGCAGACACCTGATTTTTATCCATTTATTTACCTTTGTTAAATCTATGGATAATTAAACTAACTAGGCTGCTCGAAGGGATAACACAACCCCAAGGATGCATGCTCTATTAAATACAGTTTAGAGAGAAGGGAGCAGCTCTGACTCCTTGCCTGCAGTTGGAAAAGGGATGTGTAAATGGCCAAGATGCGGCCAAAACCTACCGGTGTGCCGTGGCGTGGTCTGCGTTTGCGTAGAAGGGGAGGGACGGACGGATGGCTGAAGGAGAGGGGTAGTAAGATCTAGCTTTATTTTGTTATTCAAACTTTTCTTGTTATTTTCACAAGGGGGTTTTCATTTTCTGAAGGGTTCAGGTTGTCCCCAAGTGCTTTCATTAAAACCGACACTACATTAGCTATTACCCATCGCTAATGAGACCCCTGGCTGAGTGCGTATCGGAACAGAAAGCACGTCCTCCATTCCACTCAATTACCCTAATAAATCCCATTGTTACAGTCCAGAGTACCTCCAGTTGCTAACAGTTTGGCTCCAAACAAATCCCCCCTCCCTGTTTCTAGGGTGAAATAAATAAAAGTACCTCAGCCCCGGGGTCTGGGCGCTGCTGGGGTGCAAGCGGCGATTCCTGCACTGGGCTTCGCAACCCTCTGCGTGCTCACGGCTCTGAACATCTGCAGAAGAAAGCTTCAAAGAGCCCGTGCAGCCACGTTCCCATGTGCGTGTCCGTTCAAGCCCAGGTGGTAGCAGAGAAATAAGGGTAACGAAAGAGCAAGGATTCGTTTTTATTTATCGGTAAATGCAAAGCACTGCAGTGAGATTGCATATACTGGTCTGTGGATTTATCTTCTGGTGCTTGGATTTGGAAGGGCTGGGAAAGCCCTGGCATGGTGGGTGAGATGCTTGCCTGGCTTCTGCTGATTGTCCATGCAGAAGATGCTAGCACTGCAATGTCAATTGGATTAAAGATCCTGACCTCCCCTCGGGGACCTTTGGATGAGAAGGCGACAAGACCTAATCCAAAGGCTGTTGCAGCCAGGATGAGGCTTCCCCTCAGCATCCAATTTTTCATTTCTGTAGTTGACCTGTTGGCCAAGGCTTTTACAATCTGCCCTCCTGGCCTTAAATGACCTCGCAGGAGGTCTAAAACATAAGTATGCGTGGCTGAGAATGTGCTGTGGTTTCAAGTAGGAATTAATTTGCAGGAGTCGGATGGCCTGTGTTCATGCAGAAGGTCAGGCTGGCCACAGCGTTCCCTACTGGCTTTATAATTTTTGAATGAGAGGCAGATGCTCGCCATTGCATTCCTGGACCAAAACTCGGGTCCCTAAATGATTTCTTCAGCTTTCCAGTGGTGCATGGACATAGGCTTGGCCCAGCAAGCAGCAGGAATCTGCTCCCTTTATAACCTCTGACATAAGCATTATATATTCTTAAAAAAACCCCAAACAACAAAAACCCAACAAAAAAACCCAAAAAAACATAGAGATTCAGGCAAGCATCTGACGAGTATCTGGAGGGACTGAAGCTGATCAGAGCGGGTTTTCAGTCCTCTGGAACAAGGATTTTATTTACCACGTTTGTCCTCTTGGCTAACTGTGTGCCAGATGCAGTTACCACATGGAGGAAGAAGCAAGACCAAACCCCTGAGCTCGCAGGGCCGGCACAGCCCTCACCCGGCTGCCAGAGCTCCTTCCCCTGCCCAACGGGGTCTTTTTTGGGGAGATCATTTTATTTCAGCTTTACTGAGCACTTGGAGAGATGCGTTCAGTGAAAAATTGCCCCGAGTCCTTCACTTGGAAGTTTTGGGGGTTTATTTTTTTAACAGTACTCTCTGTGTTTTCCTCCCGGTCTGCTGTACGTTTTCTTCCTAGAGCAAAAGGGACCGCGTGAAGGCGTGGGTACGGGCACGTCTCCCCACCTGCTGCAAAGAGAGAGACTCCTGGTCCATCTACGTCTTCGCCCCTCACTCAAGGTAAGGCAGCTGTGCTTGAGCAGCGGCGGCGTGCTGGGCATGGATGCCCTCGTTACGATGGCTTGCTCTGCCCGTCTGTCCCAGATGGGTCTCTGTGTCGGTCTGCAAAACTCCCAGTCCTTGCTCCAGCACTACATCGGGGTCACACAGCAAACGGCCACCGGCTGCAGAGAGCCGCTGCGGGGTGGGCATGGCCCTGGCACAGAAGCGTCCAGTAGAGACCCATAGCCCAGGGCATGGCTACAGCTTTATCAAGTTCATCACTTGCTTTGTCAGTGATGCTGGTGCTCGGCAAGTTTTTCACTTGACGGAGCATGGGGAGTTTGAAGCAGGGGGAAAGGTGTTGCATTAAGCAAAGAAGTCTGAATTTGCCCCCAGTGCACACCTACAAGACAGCAAAGGACACTCCTTGACCTCCTAAACCTGCCTCTCGACCTGGACTTCTCTGTCCTCTCCCTTCCCTTCCTCCTTCTCCCAACAACCCCCAGAAAACACCCTCTCTGCGCCTGCAGGACCCCAGCCCTGCCCTTCCCAAAGCCCAGCCGTGCCGGGGCCGTCTGGGCTCTGTGGTCTCCTCCGTGTCCCTCTGGACGTTAACCTACGCTTCACGAGGGTTTCCCATGCTTGAGCTGGCGGGCCCGGGACAGCATTGGAGTTCATTCATGCAAAGATTAGAGAGATTTTCAGAAACAGAC
This sequence comes from Nipponia nippon, assembly GCF_047370975.1. Taxonomy (NCBI): domain Eukaryota; kingdom Metazoa; phylum Chordata; class Aves; order Pelecaniformes; family Threskiornithidae; genus Nipponia; species Nipponia nippon. The sequence continues at coordinate 2,853,117 of NW_028262330.1, forward strand.
TTTGGGAAATGTAATACGGTATTATAAATCCTGGGTCAGTGTACAGCCATCTGTCACAATAAATAGCTTCTGTCCCTTTATTCCATGTGTGCTCAACCCTTACGGGCTTGCTGGGAGTATTTCTTCCTTTATTTAAGCTAAACCTGAGCGTTACGGACCAGGTAGGGGGTCAGATCCAAACCTGGCCGCGTGTCCGAGTTGTGGAAGCAACTGCTCCATTTCCAGTGAGCCAAAGTCCTCTACGAACATCACCAGGGCTTGAAATTTGTGGCCCAGTTCTGTAGCTTGGATCCTTTTCTATTCATACCCCGATCTGCCTGCAGCGTGCGGCTCTGCCAGGGAGGGGATTGGGAGATTCCAGCTCATCTGTTTTGCAAACCGAGCGCTCGATTCCCCTCCCATGCCTCGAGCTGCTGTGTTTCTCCCCAGCCAGTTGAGCATTAATAGCTAGTCTGTGTCTCCTTTTTTTTCTTTCTTCTTTCTCGGCAGATTTCGTCTGATGTGCAATAAAATCATCACGCACAAGATGTTTGATCATATCGTCTTGGTGATCATTTTCCTGAACTGCATTACCATTGCCATGGAACGACCCAAAATCGAGCCTCACAGTGCTGTGAGTTTTTGAGGTTAACCTTTTCCTGTGCTCCTCGTGGAGCCACCACCCATGGCTTGGACCCCACCGCTGTGCACTTGGTCTCACTTTCTTTCTCTTTTTTAAATGGGAAGCTGCCAACACCCCCTGTGTATCCTTTGAATTAGGTACAGCAACTCTCCTGGTCCCTACCCAGCGGCCTTTCAAAGTACGTGAGCAGAGCTCATGGCCTGCAATATATCGAATATCCCATTTCTGCAAGTACGATCAAGGTTTTAACACATGACATAAGCATGACATCTGTCTCAGTTTCCTTCCCTGATAAACCTTCAAACACTTTTCCTCTCTCAACACAATGTTCGTTTCTTCCATCTGTTCTTCACGGGCACGTATGTGTGGTGCGAAGGGAATGGGGGAAACTGTTCATTTCATACTCTTCTCTCCCCTTTGTATATCAGCTTTGTTGTGACACAAGAAAAACCGAATTGATACACGCACGGCAATGCCATTTCCCCGAACCATTTTGTTTTAGTAGACTACGTAAGGATTTCTCAAACCAGACCCTCACAGCACCAGCATCCATCAGTCAGAGCGGCAGAATCATCCTATTGCTCTTTTATTTTAGCATAGATTGTGACTGAGAGATACGCTGGGCTCTTGCTGACGTATTGCAAAAGACTGCTCATACCACAATCGTATAGAATCCTGTTTTGTTGATGTAGGCGTGTCAGGCTGTTCATTTTTGTGGATCTTCAATGCAAGACCTTAAAACTGGAGTCTTGGCTGCTCTGTGCCTATTTTAAGCTTTCCCTAGTAGTCCTCCTTACTGTAATAGTTTGCCCAGCGGTCCCTTCCCTAAATCCATTTTTTTTCTTCTGGTTATCATGCAGTCGTGGGGCACCAACTCGCAGCTGCAAGAAGAGAGCAGGACTCCCTGCCAGCCAATCTGGCAGGAGGAAATCACCCTGCTGTTCCCCAAATGGGGCACCCTGAGAATGTCCCTTGAAACCCTAAATGCTTCTTTGGAGCCCCTTGCTGTTTCCCCTGAGAGTCACCATTCGCCAAGGCTGGCTCCAAAAGGAACTGTGGTTACACAGAGATGAAGGGAATGGGGTGACATGCATGAGTTGGAGGAGTCCACAGCAAAGAGCTGTAGCACAAAAGTCCAGTACTTTGTACACGAGAGGAGGAGGATGAGCTGTGGTGTCCCCAGGCATTGGAAGAGTGCAGAGAGGAGAGGGGACAGGGACCGGTGTGAGGTTCAGCAGCACCAGGTTATAACCAAGGGAACCCAAATGGGTCATCCAGGGCTGGAGCTGAGCTGGACCACGCTCTGGGAGCAGCAGGGAGGAGAAGGGGATGCTGAGCGGTGGGGCCGGCAGCCGGGGAGCCCGGAGGAGTGCGCGGGCCCTGCCTGCACTGATGGAGCTCCCATCTGCAAACCGAGAGAGTTACTTTAGCTTGAGTTGTTTAAAATAATTGTACTTTGCTTCCCCAAGCTGTGGATTTTCTAGCCGCTTCAAGCGAGGTCTCTTTCCCTGCCCCAGTTTCAGCTGGCTTATCGGAACAGGGGATGCTGTTGCTAGCCAACACGCGCTCCCCATCGCAGAGTGCGCAACATGGGCCAGGGAGATTATCCTTCAAAATAGCCACGCGCTTGCCAGAGAGGAATGTAATATCCTCAGCCTCTCCTCCATGCTATTGCTGTTTTATCTCCAGCTCCACAAGCAGGTCCCTCCACTCTTTCTCCTGGGTACTGCCTACCCCTCTACAGCAGTCTTTTGTGTGGCCGTCAGCTAACGGCCAGAGATGTTTCCTATCACAGCTCAGGCAATCACAGTGCAGGTCTAGGACCTAATTAATTATGGACCCAGTATGGAAACAAGCTACTCTGTGGTTCCTGAGTCACTTTCAGTAAATCATGATCTGGCAAGCAAGAGAGTTGCCAAGGTGTTTTGTCTTGTTTAAATTGTATCTCATTTTGACCGAGAGATCTGCATCTCTTCCAGGACTGCTCTGTAGGGAGAGGCAGAAATAAATCCAAAATTGTTATTAGCAGAACTGGGGCCGGTTCAATTGTATGCGCACATGCATACATGCATACGCATCATCTTTCCTCCAGCCTCCGCCTTCTGCTGTCCATTTCTCAGTACAGGCAATCAGAGATTGTTCGGGGATTAGGGAAAAGTGTCATTTATTTAATGATCATCATTAAAAAGAAAGGTTTCTGCTAACTACAGATAGGGAACCAGTCCGCGGTCTCATCTGTAATCAGTAGCTGCTGTTGCAGAGTGGTGGCAGCGAGGACTGCATGGTCTGGTGGATAGCGCGGGGGACTGGGCGATGAGACTATTGGGCTTCGCGCCCAGGTCTAGCCCGTGGCTTTGGGCAAGTGAATCAACCTTTTGGGGGCAGGTCTCAGCTGGCACAAACCCCCGGAGCTTCGCTGGCTTCGGTGGAGCTGTGACAACTCATGCCAGCTGCGCTTCGGCGTCCCGTGGGTCCCGCTTGCCTTGTAGCACAGCCACTCTAATATTGACTTAATTTCTAGGAGAACTGGGAGCTCAGTGATATTTGCACTGTGCGGTGATGTCCGTAGGTGAGGGGCAGGTAGAGATTTGTCAAGCATGATCCGAGGCGGGGAGATGTCCCTGTTTCTGCTGGGGGGATTTGGGGGCAGATATGGGGGGATTTGGGGGCAGATGAGGGGGATTTGGGGGCAGATATGGGGTGATTTGGGGACAGATGGAGGGGAGATGGGGGGGATTTGGGGGCAGATGGGGGGTTTGGGGGCAGATATGGGGTGATTTGGGGACAGATGGAGGGGAGATGGGGGGGATTTGGGGGCAGATGGGGGGTTTGGGGGCAGATATGGGGTGATTTGGGGACAGATGGAGGGGAGATGGGGGGGATTTGGGGGCAGATGGGGGGGATTTGGGGGCAGATGGGGGTTTGGGGGCAGGTGCCGGCGGCTGCCCCTGTCCATGGTGCTGACACAGACCCGGGCACGCGCAGCGCTGAACCCTGCCGAGTGTTACTGTCTAAATATTTGGATTTTCCCCTCTTTGCGAGCAAACAGTCCGAGCCTTGTTTCAGCACAGAAGCTGGAGAACAGTTAGCAGCCGCCCAGATATGCACAGGGAGATGTACAGCTGCGGAGAGCGGGCTGCAAAACATTGTCTCTTTTTTGTTTTATAGGAACGGATTTTCTTAACGCTCTCCAACTACATCTTTACAGTTATCTTCCTGACTGAGATGACAGTTAAGGTAAATGTAGCTGGAGGATAAGTGTGCCTGTATTAGATCAGTGATATTTTATTACAGTGGACTCACAAAACCCCTAGGTCTCCCAGCTATGGGCGAGGTGTATATTTTCCTCTTCTAAATCATATTCAAATACCCAGCACATGCCTTATTCTGAGCACATTTTACATCGGAACAATTTCACTGAAGTTGCTGTTGATTTACACCATTATACGAGCAATGGGATGCTTCAATTCAGCAATCCTTCCCTATTCAGCAAAGCTCTTGAACACATGCTTAACTTCAACCATGCATGTAAGTCCTATTGTCTTCAACAACCAATTGTCCTCAACAACCTAAGCAGCTCTGTGCTTTCCTGAGGAGGGAGAGACTGAAGTACATTGAAACATTTTGCTGGATTTGAGGCAGGAGGCTCAGAAACCCATTGCTGTAAATCTCTCTTGTGTAATTCATAATCATCTCGCAGAACAATTGCTCTTTCTTTGGAAAGTTTCTCTAGTTTCTTTATTTGCAAAGCTTGTAAATGATTGCTTTGGGTCAGCCACTCTGAACCTTTACTTCAGCAGTCTGTAGGAAGAAAATACAATCAAACTTTTAATGGCAAAGCTAAACACGTTAGGAACAGTTTTGTGCAGCTAGGTTTAGCTGCGTTAAAAACGTATCAGCTGTAAGGGACAATCTGGGATGTCCCTGCAGAGATTTTTTTAATATTCTTGCAAAATGATACTTTGCTGATTTGTCTAATTAGGCTTCTATACTGGGAAGCAAATGGACTCACAGACTTGTATCTGTAAATAACGTGTTCTCAGCAGGTTGCTAACTGGAAGAAACATATTGGATGCGATAGTCATAATTTGTTGCAACTTGGTGTCCGGGCAGGTGGTGGCACTAGGCTTGTGTTTTGGGGAGAAAGCCTACTTGAAAAGCAGCTGGAACGTGCTGGATGGGGTGCTGGTTCTCATCTCCGTCATCGACATCCTCGTCTCGATGGTGTCAGACAGCGGCACGAAAATCCTGGGGATGCTACGGGTTTTGAGACTGCTGAGGACGCTGCGGCCCTTAAGGTAAGCAGAGGATGAGGAAGACCTAAAAGAGCATGGGGGTGTGTGCCAAAGAGGGAGCCGAGCCTCTCCCGCAAGCAGCAGCATTCGTGCAAGGGAAGGGGCAGGCGAGACAAGGGCACGGCGTCCGTCGCCAGCGTTGTGCCCAGCCTCCTGCTGCTCCGCAGACAATGAGCGTCCGCAGGTCCTGCAGAGCCGCGAGGAGCTCCGGGCGCTCGCTGTGTTTTGGGACCAGCCCCAAGTGCAGTAGTAAACTGATCAATGCCTCTTTTGCTCATTAAAACACACATCCCCTGCTAGTTGTGTTCTCATTTGCTCTGTGTAAAGTGCAGCTTAACAGCTTCTTCTCCCCCTTTCCTTCAGGCAGTCAATGGCTTTCGTAACAAAGAAGGAAATTAGTAGCAGGTGGCAGATCATTTTTAAGGAAGCAGAGACTAAACTGTTGCTTAACCTAGAATGCAAAGAAGCTTTTTTTTCCCCTCAGTTCCCCATTAATTTTACAGAGATGTTTATTCTGAAAATTGCCCAGACAAGATGAAAGCAATTGTCCTGCTAACTTGGTGCCCCATCCCTGACAGCAGGCAGTATCCCATGCTCCAGGGGCAGGCACCCCTCTGACAAGAACCTGCCCAAGGACCAGCCTCTTGCAACCAGGCATCTGTTTGGTCCTGTACCCCAAGGCATGAAGGTTTCTCTCCAAGTTAAATGCAGTCCCTCTTTAATACCATTGTTGCTGCTCTTGTTATGCAGCAGCTAATAAACCTTCCTGCTCAAAGCATCTTTGTGTGCCTGTCATATCTTACTGCTGCTTCCTTCATAAAAGGTTCGCTTTGAGTCAGGATTTTCTTTTTCAGGATAGAAAAAAGGACCCTGCTTCTGACAGAAGATGTTGTTTTACTACCCCTGTGTGAATAATAAGTCTAAATAACAATGGCCGTGCCTATACTTATATCTTTCAAATATTCTCAACAGCTATGAAAGACATTCTGTTGCACTGGGCTATGTGTATGTTGTGCCTGGTGAGTTTTAGGACGTGAGCTGCTTTAATCATTTTTATCTGTACAGATAGCACCACCGGTGTGGTTCAGCTCCCTGACCATATGATTAGACTGTCTTCCTACGTGACTCCACTTCAGACTTTTTTCTCTTCATGTGTCCCCCGGCATCTCCATGTCAACTCTAATTTCTGGGGGCAGTTTCTGCCAGATGGCTGGTTCAGTAGATCTGCTCTGCTCTTCTTTTTTGGCTGATTTTTGATCCATGTTAAGAAAATCTAGTAAATAATCTGGGTAGCTCTGGGTAAAAGAAGGATCGATTTCCCATCTCTGAACTGTGGAATGCAAGTTTCTCTTTTGAGGTGGTGTGATTGAATTGGATCTAGAGGAAGAGGCCTGGGTTGTGCTGAGCCCTGCTAGAGTCACCTGTCTGGCCTAGTAAAAGCCCTGTATGCTTCTTTGTAGATCTGTAGGTCTGCCTGGGCAGGACCCGGGTCTTTGTTCACTAGAGCCTTTCTCTGCAGTCACCTCTGTGCATGAGCAGTCTGCAGTTATGGGGAACAATCCACGGAGTAACTGCAGGCTGGAGGAAGACCCACCATCTGGAGCATGTGCAGGATTAGGCTCTTCCATTCCTCTTCCATTCCTGTTGGCATTTGATATGTTTTCTCAAGAGAGCGTGTGAATGTTTTCAGCCAACGTACTGCTTTCTACTACAAAGGAAATGTAAAAAGACAGCAACAAGCCCATTCCCTAAATATGCTCACAATCAGTTCTATTTCCCTGTAATTAGATTTGTAGGAAATGAAAAAGCAGCCATCAAGCTGGGGGCTTTTCAGTAAGTCATAAATCCCCGCATGTGGAAACCCATCTGCCTCTGCGATGCACATCTGGGCTGCCCTGAGCACGCCTCTGCCCGCGGCTGCCCGCTCTGCCTTTGCTGCGGGCTGCGCCACGTGGCTCTGGGATCTGCCCGGGATGTTCAGCTGGATCAACATGGGATGACAGCTGGGACAGGCGACCTGAGGTCTTTGCGCACTGTGGCTCCAGTCCCCGTGTCCAAGTGAAGTCCCCAGTGGAGACCCAGCCAGTTTTTCCTTTCCAGGAAAGGACAGGGCAGAGACCAAAGTGAATGGTCCGTCCTCACCCCAGAGGAGCTACCCTGGCTCCTTCTGTCCTCCCTTTCCGTGGGCACTCGGGGACAGGGCTGCAGGGAGGACACCCTGCAGAGAAGCCAAGCCACAGCCGTGTGTGTCACACTCAACTCGAGGGCAGGGATGGCCCTCATCGTCTCTGCCTTGGCTTTCCTGCTTGATGCTCTGAAGGGGTTCTTCTTGCAGAAGACCTCCCTCATTCTGTCTCTTATTTTCTCCTGTGAAAACAGCCCCGTGCTTTATGCAGCACATGAAACCATGCATGCTTGTGCCTTTTGCACAGGCATTAAAAAACACTGGCCTGCGTGCCAATCACGGACTTCTGATTGCATGATTGATTATCAGCCTCCAAATTGAATCCATGAGGATTCGAGCCCAGCTTTATGACCAGAATTCCAAAAATATATTCACAAAGGAGTGACATTTAAAGATGTTTCCATGACCCTCTGATGTTTCAGCCAGTAGAGGGATTGTTTATACAATAACATTCCTTCCTAATGTGTTCAACCTGCTGTTGTTGGGATCAAGTGTTGTAGCTTAAGATACAAGAGAAATCAAAATTGAAAATGTATTCAGAATTAATGTGGATGGATTTCAGTGCTGTTTTGCTCTCTACAGAGCCTGGGCTTTGTCTTCCAAAGCAGATGGATAAATTATTCACTTTTCATACCATTGCAGTATGAAATAGTCATTTCATAGACTCTCTTCTATCTGTCATATTATCACCTTTGCTAATTTTTTTTTAATCTGTGGAGGAAGGTCTTCATTAACATTGATCTGCTGTTTCATCTAAGTGCTACTTCTTCTGAGAGCTCTGATCAGAGGAGCAGGCTTACTGTTAGCAAATGTGATCCAGCTGGGGTGAGGCTGGCAGTGGGCTTGAAGTGTCTCACACCAGGGGTTTAACAGCATTGGGAATGCTGAGACCAGCAGAACGAGGAGGAACTCAAGGGATTAACATTTCTTCACGCTGAAAAAACAAACCAAGAAAAAAAAAAAGGTCTCATTTCAATTTGCCCATTTGTCACGTGCAGACTGGAATTGTCCTGAATGCAGCCTCCGCGGGTCTATGGCTCTGGCACGCCCGGAGGGCTCCGAATCAGCTGCATCCTTCAGTGATAAATTGCAGGAGTGGTGGGTCAGATAATATGACTTTACAAGCCTGGTATCAGCAGGACCTCGGGCAATATTGATGAGGTGCGGGGATGCTGTATGTTGACATATTGGAGGTGACACTAATAATCTGGAAATGCTGAGGATTTCATTGGCACTTATTAGGGAGTTATCAGACTCTCAGGAGAGCGGCAGGAGTCTTTGCACAGACTCGCCTTGACATTGGATCGGGCCCTTAGTTTGAGGCAGCTCCAAGGTCTGAAGGTTTTCATTAGTAAGAACTATTATTTTTCAAAATCTTTTCAAAGTCTTCTCTCCCTGTAGGGCTGGAAACAGCACTGGCGTGGAGCTAAACTGGTGGCAGCTTTTACCCTCATGCATTCTCATTTGAGGAATTCCCTGGTTGATCAAAACTCTGAAAGCAGCCAAATGCTGCAGTTTCTCAGCCCTTTTTTTCTCAACACGCGTGACTTTGTGAAGTCAGACGAGTAATCTCCTATTTTCTCTCTCTGCTGGATACCAAATAGTATCTCACAAGGGAAATCACTTTATTATTTCTAGACTAGGCTTTCTTAATAAGTGTTGGAGAAAATTATCAACTTTAGGCTCTGGAGACTAAATTTCTTCCTTGTTGCCCCAAAATTTAAGGATGCTCCAGAAGTTTAGACCACAGGCCTTCAATTTAGAAGACCTGCCTTTGGTTCCATCCTGTGTGACAGTGGGCAAAATACCTGTCACGATCCCTAAAGGCACCAAAGTACCTAACTTCCATCAAAACCATTGGAAATGAGGTGCCTGCATACCTCTAAGAACATGGCTTGCAGTCCTCCCATGCCTCAGTTTCCCATCTGTAGTTTGGCAGTTGTACTGTTTCACCCAGGACTGTGCGAGGGTCAGAGGCGAGGGATGGTGAGGTCTTCAGGCCATCCAAGGATCCAGAAGAGCAATTCAGCCTTAAACTGTCTGGCCCGCTGCTTGCTTTGTGCGCTCAGATAGAGTGGGAAGAGCCCTCGCCCTGTGGACGCTGCCCGTTAGGCTGGAGTAACCAGCTCATCGTGTCGGGCACGCTAACCTGCCGTCCAGCCTCCTCCACTAGCTGGCCTCAGCTCTCAGCATCGGTGCAGGCACATGACAGCAGCAGCGTAGCTGACCCAGCGAGGACCTCAGCCTGGGCTAATTCGCATGGGCAGTTTTGGTAGCCCACACCAACCAGTCTTCACGCTGCCATGGCTGCATGGGGTCCACACCATCCCCTGGGGCATCTCAGCCTTGAGTAACCTCCTGCCCCTGAGCCATCTCATCCCCTTGCTCATTCCCTAAAATAACCCAGATCTGAGCATCAGGAAAGCCGAGGTGGCCAAAATAGGGAGCCACAGCAGCTACCTGGAAGGGACACCCAGCTTGAGGAAAAGCAGCATCTGCCTTTTGTGTTTCACTGGTAAGGGAGCGGATAAAAATACCACCACCTGTTTCTTTTTTAAAATGATAATTGATGAGTTACCCTTGACATTTTGAGTAAATATTTAACCAGAAAAAAGGGAAATAATTTTTAGCTTTTCAGGATACTATTTAAAGCCAACAATTTTTGAAAGACCTGGTGCCTGTGCACTGAGCTCTGCAGTTTGCTAAACCCGTCAGCTCTGGGGCAGGAGAGCGTTGGCGCAGGCTTGGCTGGGGTCCCAGCGAAGGCCATGCGTGTAGGGCGTGTGGATGTGGCCGTGGGGACCTCTGCTGGGAGCACCATCGCTGGGAGGGGGGAGAGAGGAGGAGAACTTGGATGCTCTCCAGGCAACACAATTCCAAGCTGTGCTTCAGGTGGTGCAGCCAGACTTGGGGCGAAACAGGAGAGGCGGTGAGAGGACTCCCATGGCAAAAGAGACAACCAGGCAGAAACAAGAAGGTGGGGAAGTTTGTGGCGCTTTGGAGTGCCAAGTGTTCAAAGGAGTCACCAGCCGGTACCCAGCAGCACACAGGCGCTTCCCTCCCTCCGACTTACACGGCAGACAGCTATTTCTGCCTTGGGAAAGCACAGTTTCTATGGCATCAGTACAAATTGATTTACAGAGCTAGTGAAATGCTTAATTCCAGTTGGCATCAGGAGGAGGGAGGCGTGCAACCTCTTCAGATGCCTTTCTCGGTCCCCCAGCTCTCCACCCCCAGGTCTGTAAGCCTGAATACCTCATTCATCTTGCCCAGCACGGTAAGATGGCTTCTCTAAATCACACGAGCCCTGTCCTTTCATTGTAGTATTGTCCTTGAGAGTATAGTATCATTTCTTCTTTTTTTTTTTTTTTTAACCTGCTTCAGTCATGACATCCATGTTATTCATCGCCAACCTTCCCGTATGAAATAATCTTCCGTTATGAAATTCTGTGCAGTACCAGACAGAGGGGAGCTACAGAAATGAGGTTAGATGCCTGTGGTCCTGCTGGTGAAGTTTCACCTGGATGACACCACTGGTTCAGTAGCTGAGGTTGTACAGTGGGTAAAAAGCGGAGACCGTGATAGTACTGAGGGGCAGCTCAAGTCTCCGTACGCAGCAGCACTATAAGGACACGTACAGGGGTTTTTTATGGTGAGGGTGGTGAAACACTGGAACAGGTTGCCCAGAGAGGTTGTAGATGCCCCATTCCTGGAAATATTCAAGGTCAGGCTGCATGGGGCTCTGAGCAACCTGATGTAGTTGAAGATGTCCCTGCCCATTGCAGGGGGTTGAACTAGATGGCCTTTAACGGTCCCTTGCCACCCAAACCATTCTATGATCACTACAGATCTGCAGGCAGCTGTGTAAGAGTGGCTGCTCCATCTCACAGACCGAGACAGGGAAATCAAGAACCTTGCCTAAAACCACGCAGGAATGGACACTGGGAGGCCCTGCCTTTGCAGTCCTGGACAGGCTACAGGTGTAAAGGTGTGTGTTTGTGGATGGCCCAAACCAAGAGGCTGGATCCCAGGGAAGGCGTGATCAAGGCTGGAAACCTAGAGAGCTCTTTGGACCAAATGATAGGAAAAGTGAAATGCCAAGGCTTGAATATATTATAGTGAATCCTAACTAGAAGATGCTGATCAGCAAACAGATCAAGAATAGGTAGTGGGTTAGATTAAAACCAGCATTCCAATTTTGAAAAATATGGAGCTAGCTTATATATCTTCCTTTCCTAGGTCTTTCTCCAGTGACTTTTCTGGGCTGGCTCCTCGTACGTGGTCTCCTCCTCCTCCTCTTTTATGCAAAGCTGTATGTGTAGGCAGAGACCCCTTTCACTCAAACACCTCCATAATCTCACAGGTCAATCTTCCAGAACTACTTCTTCCATGACTTTTGAGTTATTTGCCATTCTAAAAAAATTCCCTAATGCTGTTTTCTCCACATTTTCTATCTTGGTAGGAGGCAGAACTGGGCGAGAACAGGACTAACATAGCTTTTGTGCTTTCTTGCCCCTACAGAGTCATTAGTCGAGCCCAAGGATTGAAGCTGGTGGTGGAGACTCTCATGTCATCTCTGAAGCCCATTGGGAATATCGTGGTCATCTGCTGTGCCTTTTTCATAATCTTTGGGATCCTAGGAGTTCAGGTGAGTTCCATGTAAGCCTCAGTACCTAACCCAAAAGCGTAACGAGCCCCAGACGGCCCCACATCTGGGTAGCTGTACCAATGGGCACGCTATGAGCCTTTCTGAAACCAAACCAATGGGCTGTCTGGCCTTCTCGAGGAACGCTCCTTGCTCCTAGTGAGGAGGAAGCAGATTTCCCATTATTGGCCAGCCATTAAAAACTCATTAACAATCACAACCTAACAAGAGTGGCCCAGCTACACGCATCCCTAGCCATAGCTGAAGGAGCAGTGGTTAGGGTCAGTTAGCAGGGTTGGGTTTGCCTCCCTCTGGTTCCATTGAGGTTTTGTGCCCAGCTCTGGAAACGCGTGTTGGTTTTGAATCTGTACCTTTGCCATAGCTAACAGCCTGCCATGACTCAGACCCGAGGGCTGACACAGCTCTCGGCCCCCGCCCCAGCAGCACAGCGTGGCCTTTCTAGTGCTCTAAGACACATTTATTCCTGACTGCCCAGTCTTGGCTATGTGTCGCTTGATGTGTTGAACTTTCTTGAAGCTTCCCTGTTGCATGCAGTGATACAAAAGCCAACACGATGACCCCCTCAAAGGCACAGAATGGGCTTTCTTCATCCTTTCCCCACCTCAAGGACTTCTGCTCTGCCTGCAGCGGGACATGAATCAAGCCATTTCTTCACTTTCTTCCCCTGGCCACACCACAGATGGGCCAGGCATGACATGTACCACCAGAAAAATTCTGCTCAGGCAAACTGTTAGATCCCATTCCTGTTGCATCTGGGAGATAACATGGGGACGTCTCCCCTCCACCTTTCTTCTAGGTATAAACCAATGGGAAAATAGAAACTCTCAAAGCTGAAATTGTTGGTTTGTAAACTCCAGAGAGACCTTGACCTGGAGATTCAGTCAGATTCTTACAGTTTGTGTAACTGAAATCTTGCAGAAATAGAGATTTCTGAGTCTGCCTCCTGCCAGCTCTGCTGGCAACATCCTCGGTCCCAGGAGCGCAGGAACCCGGGGGAGAAGTGGCAGAGTTTCCAGTGCAATTGGTTTCTCATTACCTGAGAAGAAGAGATTGTTTCATATAAATATTCTGACATAGCACTTATTTCTTTCTGAAGTTTATCTGATCTGTCACAGCCAGCTTTGGAAAGCAGCTCTGTTCGGCTTTGTTTTGAAAAGGTGTCTTATACAATATTTTATACTAATATACTGTTTAAATAATAAATACAGCATTGAAAATAAACAGAGAATAAAATCATGCCATCCATAACCATCTCGGCAGCTAGATTGGCTTAGCATTAGAGTACAACAACATCCATCCATTATACTAAACAGATTCATAAAACTAAGCATATCCCGTAAAACAATATAAAACTCAGACTCAGGAAAATTGATGCCAAACAACAAAACTTGCAGTATGCTCTTTGAATTTCCTCCCTGCTAATTGTGATTGCTTTCCCTAGTGACTTGCAGTCTTACGTTAAATTGTCATGACTGTTGATGTGCTTAAGCGGTAGATACAAGCAAGACTGATCCTGTATTCAGGATGCAAAATTCTCAGTTAATATTTATGGCTAATTAGGTGTAAGATGAAGGCCATAGCTATTTCCTGTAAAAAGTTGATCTCTCAAAGTTACAGTTGGTTCTCGCATGTAAATATAAACTGGGGATCAAACTAGAGGGTTTTAACGCTATTAAAATCCAGACGTCCAGGTTTCTAACAGCGTCTCCTCTTAGCGAGACTGTTTTTATTGTAGAGCTTGTCCACGCGTGAATAGTCATTAATAAGACAGAAGAAATAGATTGCTAGAACGAGTACAGTAGGAATCACTGGGTCTTTCGCTTTTGGAAGTCCTAAAACCTGAAGCACTGGCAGGGATCAGCATTTTTGCAAATGGGGCTTTGTAGTTCCAAACCCCGTTAGTAGCTGGGTTACTGCTCCCATCTGAGTGGCATTACAGTCCCGCTCCTGGAGAAGTTATATTTATAGACAGTATATTAAAAACAGTTGTTTACCTTCCTGCTTAATTAAAACTTTTCTCTGTGAAGGCTATATCTCCCCAGTCTGCCTTACCCACGGATAGTGTTTCTCCATGGAAAGATCAGGGAATACTTCTCTTCTTGCATCCAGAAGTTTTATGACTGCATTGAGGGGGGATTAATTTTGCATGCCTAGAGAACATCCTTCTGCTGTTGATTTCCAAAGGAAACCCATGGAGCAATGCGTGGGTTTATCTTGTTCGCTATTATTTCTACTGATATTTGTCTAGAACAACAGATCAAAACCCATCAGTGTCTTTTCTCTGTATACCCAGGTGGTGTTTTAAGAAGCCTGGAGAGCAGGCTGCCATTTCCCCCCAAAACAGTAATGTCAATACCTTCTGTCAGCAAATAAAACCAGATTTGTTGGATGTCTCCCGGGCTTTGATACCATCCATCCTCCTAGCATCAATCACCCTGTCTGAAGCAGTAATCATCCCCTGCCACTCTCTGTTCCATGTGCGGGAAGCACCAGGTCTAGAATTAAACGCGTGGAGGCTCCTGTTCCTCGTGCAGGTGTAAATCAGGAGCTGACTCCCCAGGAGCTGCGTCTCTCCTGGCTTACACCAAAGGAAATAAGCTCAGGATCAGGTACCCAGCACCAGTCAGGCTTGACTCCTTAAGCTCTGCACAAGGAATAATTTCAGAGACTCCTGCACGGATTGCAGAGCCTAATGATGGCTGGAGAAGAGCATTCAGGATCAGAGACCGGAGCTGGACTGACAGCAGTCTTGATTCAGCGAGAGCCCAACGTCACTCGCAGCAGCTCGGCTGCTCTCCGACACGTCCCCTTGTGATCTGTAGGAGCAGAGCTTAGTCCATCGCTGTGCCTCTTCAGTGCCACCTTTTCTCTGCTGACAGAGGGCCCCCATTACATTTAATTTGTCGGTGACTCTTGAAACCAGCATCATTAACTGGGCTGGAGTCACCGGAGTGATTCCGTGTGTGGCAAGAAGCCATTAGCTGGTCTGGGCTATTAGCCATGGCTACACTTGAGCTGGCGACCCAGAAGGAAAGGCCTTTAGGCCAGCCTCAGATCACTGAACCAGACAACTTAATGCACGAGGTGGGTGTCCTAAATGATGCGAAATCATGCATTTGCTCATTAGGTGCATATTGTACAGGCTGCTCGCGCTTAATAACCAGCACGAATGAGGCCATTTCCCTTAACTTCTCTGGCGGGCGTGGGCTGTCCAGAATACCCCAGGAGAAATGCCCACCATCTGCAGAGAAATCCTGTGGACCGAACCCTTACCTTTCCTCTCTTCTTTGCGTGTTTTGCAGCTTTTCAAAGGCAAGTTTTTTGTCTGCCAGGGGGAGGACACCAGAAACATCACAAATAAATCGGATTGTACAGAAGCAAGCTACAAATGGGTCCGGCACAAGTATAATTTTGATAATCTCGGCCAGGTATTAATAGAATGGTAATCTGCTTCTTTGCTCCTTTACCTTCCTTGACTTAAAACCTGTGCATTATTATCCCAGGGGATTTTCTTACAGGGCACTACCAGTCGCAGTAAATATTCAGTTCACATACACAGCATTCTGTCTCTGTAAATCCCAAAGGTAGTGTTTCCAAGCAGGCATACATTTCTTTTCGGAACAGAACAAGCACATGTGGCTTCGTGGAGTACTTAATTGCTTCACTGCTACATAACAAACCAAATATATCTTGCAGAAGGGCTTGTCTAATAGAGCCGGACACTTCCAACCACCTCTGCAACACAGCCTTATTTTAGCAGCATGGTAAGGACTAATTAGTTGGGAGCAGTAGAGACCTGGAGGGTGGAAATGAAACTCCTTTTGTCTTCGGCTTTGTGGTTTCCAAATTAGCACTCATTGCTGAACTGGGCGCTGACATTGATAAGGTTTTTGCTGCCAGGAGAAACTTTGGGCATCAAAGTGTCCTATTATCAGACAGGTAATGATAATCTCCAGACAGGAAAGGGCAAAGAGGAGTAAAATGTTACAGGTAAAAGAGCTGAAGTGCAACTCTGTCTAACTTTTTTTCCATGTATTTCTAGGCCCTGATGTCTCTCTTTGTTCTGGCCTCCAAGGACGGGTGGGTGGATATCATGTACGATGGCTTAGATGCTGTGGGAGTTGACCAGCAGGTACGTGCTCTAGCAGAGCTGTCAGAAACGAGTTGTCAAAGGCCGCACGTTTTGGCTCTTGTTTTGCAAAATCCTGTTGGCTTCCACAGTCAGATGGGGTTGTGGGGCTGGGATCGAGGGAGCCGTTTAGCCCAACGCCTGGGGCAGGACAAGGAGTCCAGTGAGAAGTCTGGATTTGGACCTAGCCTTTTCCCTACAGATTTTGCAACACGACTGGTGTAACTAGCGTTAGGAGAACTGCACCTATCGAAGAACGGTTTGACTTTAAGCAATTTGGACATTTCAGGAGAAAAGAAGTGCTTTGTGTAGGTACAGGTTTTCAGTGAGGGACTTACAATAGCTGCAAAGGATGCTGCTGTCCTGCTGCTGGCAGAACAGAGGTGGCTTTTCTGTCCTCAACGTGCTTTGTGTTTTGGGAGCATTCAGTTAAAATGTCTCAGAGGGCTCTAATTTTCAGGAAGAGCAGAGCACACCGAGCTGCCTCAAAGGGGCACCCACGGGTTTTGTGGATGGGGCAGCTGTATCAATTTGCTCCCTTTTTTTTTTTCTTTGAGGTTCAGTTGATATTTGCCTTCCTCCACTTTGCAGCCAGTCATGAACTACAACCCATGGATGCTCCTCTACTTCATCTCCTTCCTGCTGATCGTGGCCTTCTTCGTCCTCAACATGTTCGTGGGGGTGGTGGTGGAGAATTTCCACAAGTGTCGGCAGCACCAGGAGGAGGAAGAAGCCAAGAGGCGGGAGGAGAAGAGGCTTCGCCGGCTGGAGAAAAAGAGAAGGAGTAAGGAGAAACAGATGGCTGGTCGGTAGTCTTTCCACATCTTTCTGAGTCCTGCTTGACCTTCCACACGATCCCCTCCTCCCTCCCCTCCCTGCCTCGCGTCTGGTGATCATTCTTCTCCCAAAAGCATGTCCAGCTATAAAATTTGCATGAAGGAAGTAGTGTCGTTCTAGGCTGAGCAAGGAGCCATGGAAGCCTTTTTAATGGCTGCATGATTTGCAATGACTTTTTCGTTAGAGGTTATTTAAATTAAAATATAATAATAATCAGACCTGGAACTTCTTGGATAGCAGAGCTCAGTGTTACACAAATAGTGACAACTGCAAAGATCAGCAGGCCCGGATGGCACCATAAATCTTCTGAGTCATGAGCACTGTTGCTGATAACTGGATCCACTATTTGGTTTATTACAGCCTTGTAATGCCACAGTGATGTTACCTGTCCCATTTATCAAGCAGGTTTATTTATTGGCACAGTAACACCACTGCTATTCAAGAGTGTAATAAAATAATGGAGCCATCGCATTCTAGTAATGCTTAAAAACTCCTTAGAGAAACATATCAATGCATTTGCTTGAGAAATACAGATTAGAAAAAAAAAAAAAAGCATTTGAGGAGAGTAACTAACTAGACGACATAGCACTGATGCAAATTGAACCAAACTCCAAACTGGATGCGCAAGCTTGCAGCCCTGCCTAGAGAAGGCTTTACAGGTGAAAGGAGGTTAGCCCTCCGCTCTGCTAAAAGTCTCCAACCTGACGTTTGTCTTTTAGTCTTTTTTTTCTTTTAATTTCGTCGAATAAGTAAGAAATAAGTCAGCCAGAGGCCACAGGTCGGAGGTACTCTTCTTCTCGCATGCTCTCTCTTCTGACTGAACTTTCTCCGTTGCCCTTCGTGTCCATGGCCTCACGCTTTCCCTCCCTGGTCAGTCCGCCTGCTGCTCTCGCCGTGTCCCCTTTCACATCTCTTCTCTATCTTTGACAGACTTCAGTACTGTTTAAGAGGCTGTCTGATCAGGCGCTTGTTCCGAAAGCTGGTAATATTAAGTCTGTTTTATATTTTTTAATAGTCTAAGAGGTGTTTAATAGCTGTGACAGGCTTAATCATGCAACCGCGTACCACAACGGTGTCTCGGCCTCTCTCAGTTCAGCACTTACCCAGCACTTTCCTTTGGTCACATCTTTAAGTCCCATGAGCTTCACAGGCTTTGTAACCAATAGGAGGTATCACACCAGCCTTTGGACATCAAACTTTGGTTTATCCCGAGAGCCTGGCTTCCCCGATGGCCAGTGGAAAGCTGGGGACTTCCCTCAAGAGTGGTGGGGGACATGTTAGACTGTTCTCAGTTAAGTGGGATACAGATGGAAAGAATTTTTTTTTTGTTTTTTTTTAAATAAAGAAAATGCCTAGAAAGCTCTTTCGGTCAGTCCAAGTTCCCAAACACAGTTTCAGGCTGATGAGTTAGAAAATGTTTTTAGAGGCTGGATAGAAAGATCCCTATTTAAAGTTGCAGTTTTGGAAAGCAGACATTTCTGTAGAAGAAAAATAGATGTTTAGTTATTATCAATGACCTTATTTATAATGCTAGAGGAACTCGACGAAGAAAAGACGTAAGTCTGGGCAATTTCCCAGCGGGAAGGAATCACAAACCATCCTTGGAGATGTAGTTATTCATTCAGTCCTATGAAATGCCTAATTAAAGAGGCAATAAACAGCTATTTTACCGAGGATCAAATATTGCTGAGTATTCAATCGCCATAAAAACCTTTCAAGAGCAAAGTACGAAGCCCTCCAAATCGCTTCAGAACAGTTTTCCCAATTCGCGTTCAGTGAAACGTTGGTTTTAATTGACCATGTCAGCTTTGCCCTCGGAGGCAACAGATGTCATTGCTTAACTTCATTCTCCATGGTGGGAACTTGCAGATGATACCAAGACTAGGGCTTTGATTATGCCAGCAACTGCATGGGAGTTCCTTTCAGCTGGGCATGTCCAAGCCAAACTAGGGAGGTCAGACATAGCCAGACGTAGACATCTAACCGGTCGCACAGTCATTTTTGATCGTAGACTCTTCAAATGCATTTACCCAATTGGACATCAGAAAAGCATGTGGGACCCCAGCTCGGTGAGATGTAGGCAGACGCAGGATGGTCGCTGTAAGGTGCGCTGGCCCAGCAGGATAGGTACAAAGTCCGTCCTTCAGAAGTGTCTTCTCCTTCATCATCGTCAAGCGAGGGGGTTCTCAGGGATCTCTTGGGCTTCCACCTGTGCACGCGGGAGAAGCACAAGAGCCCTTCCTTTTTCACGATGAGCACACGTACCTGACCCAACCCTTCATGAGGCACAAGGAGAGGATCCCGCAAGGAAACGTTCCCGGTAGAGGCAATGGAGAGCCTGAGAGCTGTAGGGACCTCTGAAGGGGAAGGGAAGTCTTGCCGTGTGTCCTGCCGGGTCATTAATGCCGTTTCGTTCTTTTAGATCTAATGCTGGATGATGTATTAATGGAGAGCTCAGCCAGTGCAGTGCAAGGTACTGGGAAGTCGGCACGTCTCGTCCCACTTGAATGGCAGTGCTGTGTCACTAACGGCTGGCCACCGCTGCTGTGAGGCATCCCACTAAACCTCGTGTGTGGTGCAAAGCTCGTTTGCTTACTTCATGGCACACGCATATCATTCTGAACTGCAGGTCTGCAGACCTGGCTCAGGACTGACACTTGCAAACCCTTAATTTACCCCTCGATCATGTTATGTTCTTCAGTATTTTTTTTTTCTGGTTTTCATTAAGACACTGTCAGACTTTTCATGGCTTTTTTTTTCCTCCTTTTTTTTGTTTTTGTGTTTTCTTAGAGAATAATGACTGGACTGTGAAATGGGTCCTTTATTGTTTGCTCTAGCTTTCTAACCACCAACTTAGGAACCTCCAAATAATTTGCAGGAGTGTCTCTGGAAGGCAGGCAGTCTCGCTTAGGGAGGTTATTTCATTATTTTCTAGCCCTTGCTCATTGCTCCACAAATGCTGTGCTTCAGGGAGGCACAGTATTTTTTCAGCAGGGTAAAATTCAGTATAGTGCAGAGCCTCAGTGCTTTAACGGAGAGATCAGCCCCACGCCAACCCTCAGCGTGGACGTGGGATTTAGCCGTTGTACTGCCCAGATTGTAAATTCTTCGTATTGATTGAGACTCGCTTGACCCATGAGGCATCTTGTGAATTAAAAGAAATAAAGATGCCACCTCCAAGCCTTTCCAGGTCCTAGTGGGGATGGACCAGCTGGGGACGGACCCCACTGCTGGCGTCTGACCTGGCCACCCCGACCAGGGCTCGCTCGTGCCTCCCTTTCCCGTCCCCCCTTGCCAGGACTCTGCTCAGGGCTGCAAATCTGTCCCTTGCTCTTTTTATTTTTAGGAGAAGCTTTGATCTGGCAAGCATTTTGTTTAATTCATAACTTAAGAATATTAGCCTGAATAATTAAAGAGGCGCCAACATAGAAACAAATACAGCAGTAATTTTTGACAAAATAATATACTAGGAAAATTGTGCCATTAAAACTCTGACCTGTGAACAAGCTCCCACTCCTTGAGATGGGAGCGGGGCTCCATCCATCCCTCACATATTTCAGGGATATTTGATTAAATAAAAATTGCAAGGTGAAGGCTATCGGCTTTCCCTGCAGAGGATAACTCGGGGTGACCGAGGTTCCTACCTTATATTCCTAACGCCTTGTTGGAAGTTATCACAACATGCTTTAATAAATCCTGAATCTCCTTCCCATTACCATTCCTGATATTTTTATTTCTTTGCCTTCATTCTTGCTCTTCTTGGTAGGCCTCCTGTCCTCTCCCGCGAACCAGGGGCGGCACGAGGGGGGGTCTTGTCACTGGGTTTGGGGGCCTGTTTATTTTTTCTTCTTTTTATTTGGTTGTGACTTCTCTCCTGCTCCTACAGAGCTACATCACGCTGTCTTACTTTATTTTATTTTTAAGGCATTGAACTCATTCTAAACCCTTCCGTTATCCCACACAGGCTCAGAAAGACTCTTAGAGTTTGCCTTTAAAACGTGTGCAATTGTCAGGTCTGTGCTTTGTGCTTCCTTTTGTTGCCTTTTCTTTGGATCCAGTGGTAGTGAATGCGCCATGTGGCTCTTCAGGCACTTGGCACAAGGGAATAGAAAGGTTTTATTTCTGAACCTGACTGTTGGGGATATTAAGGAATCAGTCCCGGGTGCTGTAGATGAACCTCCTGTGGTTCAACGAGAAATCTGGAGTCGTGACCCCAAAGCTTCCACGCATCTCTGCACTTACAGAGGGCTTCTTTTCTCTTTCTGTGAAGATAAGATGGAGTATTGTGTGTGCGTGCTGCTGCCTGGTGCTGAGTGAGATATTATAATTTTATTTTTTCCTTTTTTTTTTTCCCAAGTCTGCATTCTATCACAACTGGAATCTTCTCAGTGGAAATAACTTATCATTTTCCATTTTGCCTTTTTTTTTTTTTTAATAAATCCATTCAGTACAATAAAAGCCAAGTAAAATGCTGTGTTTAAATAAAAAAAATTCCTTCAGTGCAAACTACTTTTTAACCTAATAATATTCTTAATACAGTTTGTAAATCCAGCTGCGTCACGGGCTCATTGCTCACTGGTTTGCCGCTGTCCTCCAGATATACTCTGACCTGCAAAGTAGTTAATTCCCTTATTATAGGAGAAGGAAGAAGCTGGAGGAGACGGTAATGGAATTGTCCCACTCTCGTGAATTCCAATTTCCCGTGCCCACGCACCTCTGGCTCGAAAGCCACCTCGGGGAAAGTGGCAATTTCTCTCTTGACAGGGCTATATTCGGAGGCAGACGCTATTCGGAGATATTTTGGAGCTGCATGCCCAGCCCAATTCCGCCCGAAAAAATGCAGTTAACGGGAAGAGAGCGGCCCCGGCCCCATCTGCAGCGGCACCGGCAGGACCGGCCGAGCCCTGCGACCCTCAGGGAGCTGGCAGCGGCACTGCCCAGCGAAACCAGGGGTGCCGCCAGCGCTGCTCTGCTGGTCCCTGGTGCCATTTTGCAGGTCACGTCCTAGAGCTGTCAGACGAACAGCGGCACGGGGCTTAACGCCCCAAACCTGGGCTGCGATCGCCGAAGGGAGAAGTTGGAGCAGGCTTAGGAATGGGAAATGTTTATCCTGCAACAGCAATGGTCATCGCCTTTCCAAACGGGCAGGAGAGGACGGCGATGAATTTGGCTACCCCAGACACAGGCTGGGGCTGCCGTGCTCTGCCTCCCAGCCCTCGTCAAGGGGATCAATTATAATCCCACGGGATGATGCCAGGAAGAGTACAGAATGTCTGCCTGGGAAACAACTTGAGTTGAGAGCCCCTAAAAATGATAAATTAAAACTGAGTGGCCCCCATGCCAGGCACCCGCTTCCCGTGCCGGCGCGGTCCCCTTAGACCACCATCGCCCAGGAGGAACGGGCAGTGGGACTGTCCCAAGCCAGCTCTCAACCAGCTGCAAAATCTCCTTCCTACCTGGGTTAGGAGGAGATTGCTCAGGCTCCACTGTCTGAGCTGATTTTCTGCAGTGTAAAAATATCTAAACTTGAGCCACTTCTCCCTCGCCCCCGCTCCTGGCCTCCAGCCACGGTGAAGCAGCTCGATTTACACCCTGTTTACCAGCCTGATGTCCTGTAGTGGGCTTTTGCTGTATTTCCCCATCTTCTCACGTTCTCATTCTGCCAATTCTTCTTTTGTTCATTTGCTCTCCTCCTCTTTTCCTTAACGCCATGTGTGCCGGGAAGCCAAGTTAACCTTTCCAGTAATAACCAAGACTAACCCAGAGCTCTTGTTGTTCTTGACACAGTGTATTGTAACAGTACAGTAATGTGGTGTTGTGTTAGTTGTGAAGTTCACCACCTGGAGTTTAACAGATGTCTGTATTTCCCAAGATGTTGGTATTGTTTAGATCTTTACTGCAATAATTAGAAATGATACTGTGTGACAGGGGGCACGGGCTTTGCACTTAGATGATTATACATGAGCAACACCCAACTTCTCTGCAGAACTGCGCAGCTTGGGTTAAATAAATGGTATTTATACAATAGCGAGACAATGGTTTATCTGTTCAGAAAGTTCCCTGCCCACCTTCACACAGTAGCTGTTTATCTATAGTCCTCGGACAGCATGCCAGCTTGCGTGGTTCATCTCACGGTAACGTCTGTATTGCACTAACACGCATGGCCGGCATGCGGCGACCGGTGAGGCGAGCGGTGGCATGATTCATGGACAGGGTTGACAAATCCTCTCTTAACAAAGTTAACGGGGGAGGATGAAGCATTTACTAACGGTAATTTTCTAAGGCTGCAAGGGCATCTGCAACGGCAGCATCCAGAGACGTTTGGCTGTGGAAACCTGGGGGCACGTGCTGGGCAAGGCGAAAAGGAGCTTTGGCGTTTGGGAGAGGGGGGACGCGGAGGGCGAGAGCCTTGGCAGCTACGTGAGCAATTGGCGGCCCTGCTGATAAGGCCGTGCACTGGCTGATCCAGGTGCAGGAGCCCTGCACAGGAGACGTTTTACAACCTCCCTCTAAATCCTCTCTCTGTTCTAACAGCGTCGGTGCTGTTCTGTAGGATTTGGAATTACCTGTCAATCAAAGCTCAGAAAAAATTGAATTCCAGTGTAATTATTCATAACTAAATCCACTGCAAGAAAAGGCAGAAACATGGACGTTTTTCTTTTTGAATGTGAATTATACATAAATGTAGAAGAAGTAAGTGATCCAATTACAATGGCGTTTCTTTCTGAGATGATAAGTTGGTTCATAAAAATAGGTCCTATTCCTAACCTAATTGTATTCAAACATTTTAGTTAATTTGCTACTCATAATTTAGCATAATGTGATCGAGATATCTTGACTTTATGGAGATTTATGCAGATTCTGAGATATCTGACAAAGTCTTATGAGTGAGTCAGCAGCTACCAGTCTGCTTTTTTGTAAGCACTCAATAGAATCAGCATGAAAATTCATTTTATAGACCTCTTCATCGATACCGTGCTTTAGCACTCAGGTACAGATCACCTAAAACACACTGCAGATCAGAGAGTGAATATTAACACTGCCTTTCATTTGATGAGACTGAAGAAGAATTTTGGGTGTTCCAAACCCCTACAGAATAAAACTGCTGAGTGATTTGTCTCTCTGGTCCCTGGGCTGTAAGGGAAAGGTCTGTCTCTGGAAAAAACAAAACTTCCCTGATTTGTCAGGATCCTGTTATGAAGCACGGAGCACATGAAACCATTAAATCTATGGGTTTGATTGCAATGTCATTGGCTATTGACAAAGTGAATTCTATTTCCAGGCCAAATTTAATCTTCTAAAATTAGTATTCCCTGAGGGCAACCCAAACCTGTGCTTCGTGGCTTCATTCTGCCCAACTTTTTGCTCGGAATAATGTATCAAACTGTACATTTGCTCAGCAGCACTAAATATCAAGCCATGTAATTCTTACAGCTCAATAATTTTCATAACCAGTTGATCATCTAATTACGAGAGTAATATTATGCTCTGACATATTCAAGACAGTCCTTTCCACTTCAATCTGCATTATAATGCCTCCTTGAAAATTGTCCTGAATTATATACTCAGCCTTGGCATTTCCTCATTAGAGATTAGGTGAGTAAATGAGTTTATCTCTAGGAACATTTGGGGTCTAAAGAGCATGTGTCATCCCTGAGGCAGCCGAACACGAGAATGAGTTGAACAGTGAAATCTGTACTTTGATAATCTTGTCTAAATGGAGGATCGTTATTTTGTAATCGCTAAGGCTGACTGATCAGTTTTCCTTGGTATTTTTATGGACCATTTTTCAGGGCTCTGACAGCCAAAGTGTTGAATTCTGTTCTCCCTACAGTTTACTGCAAAGAACATAATATGACTGAATTACTTCTCTTTCAAAGACCAGTGCTAACTCAACGGCCTGTATTTTTAAGCCATTGTTAGTAAAATCTGTCCCCAACATCTGACCATTAATTGGGCTTTTGGATACTTCGGGGGCTTTTAAGACCTTTTAATTTAAATTTAATTTAAATTTCCCTACAGGGAAAATATTCTTTAGCAGCACAATAGTCCCAGCTCACCTCATCCCTGATGCCATAAGGCTGAGTATAGCGCATGTCCCACTGAAGATGTTTAATGGATGTAAGATGACGGGAGCCCTGCTGTGTATTAAAAATGGTAACATGCCAGCAAGAAAAAAGGAAAAAAAAAAAAAAAAGACAGCATGTTACTGTAATCGGTCTAGAATTTATCATCTTTGGAGTTGGAAAGTGAGGGTGCATTGCCTTCAGAAAGACGCAGAGAAATGACTTGACGTGCCTCTCCGCTATCCTCCTCCCCGCTGCAGAAGCACAGTGTAAGCCCTACTATTCGGATTACTCCCGCTTCCGCCTCCTGATCCACCAGATGTGCACCAGCCACTACCTGGATTTGTTCATCACCGGAGTGATCGGCCTCAATGTGATCACCATGGCCATGGAGCACTACCAGCAGCCAAAGGTACCGGGACAGAGAGGGGGAAAAGCAGGGGGGGAACACACTCAGCTGTGGTGGGATGTGCTGATGGGCAGAGTTAAGGCCAGTTTTGCTGTTAGGCCCACATTCACCGTGCCCGACCTGGCCCTTCGCCCCGTGGCGTGTACCCATCCTTCATCTGGCTTCCAGCTCAAACCATGGCTTTTGGCACCTGGATCCCATTGCACCTCTCCCTTCTAGTTCAGTGCAAAGGGACTGCTTTGAAAACAAGGATGGGAGCAGGTTTATTTAGTTTGCTAGACGAGCTCGTCATTGAAATCTTCCATTTGACTTAGCATTGCCACCAAAAATAAGGAGAAAAAGGAAAAAGCATGGAAGAATTTGTGAAATGTTTCTTTTTGCAAAGTTTCTCCTAAATCCCTAATGTCCCATAGGGCCCAATTTTCACAGGCCCTGGATTCCATGCTTGTCCTTAAAATACATTTTAATATATTAGTGTGCTAAATTCCTGGGTCTTTGTCATATTCTGAAAATAAAAACAGCCTGTCCTGGGATGTCAGGTCTCTTGTGCGTAAGAATGAAATGGAATAGCTGCCTTTGCCATATAACTTGTACTTATTTTTATTAGCCACTTTCAGAATGAATAAATATAACACACAATAGGAGGAAATATTCTTTAAGACTAGACAGGACTTGAATACTTAATGTAAAAAAACCCAAACAACTAAGACATGCAAGCCAGGGGAAAAATATCCTCCAGCCTGTCATAAAGAAGCCAAAAAGTGAAAGGGCACAAGCCCAATTTATTCTTTCTGTTCAGGTCACCTTTAAATACCCTGGAAGGCTCATTGCATGATTCAGTCATTTGGTGATTAAAAAGGTTGTTGGCTAAGGAGCCCGTATTGGAATCGCTCTAGGGCATGCGTCTTACCGCAGTCGTTTTGCAGCTACATTTTCTCTTGTATTATAAAAACGTTGGGCAGGCTTTTGTTTTTAATTTTCTGTAGGAAAATAACATTTTGTCTCTAAGCCTCTGGTATGCAGCATCTGGGTAATAACTGCAAGCTTGGGCTGTGCTGAGATGACAGCACCGTTAGAGCCATGCACATGCTTGAGAGCCCTGCTGAATCAGGGCCCCAAAATCACTCTGGTCTGGGTAACTGGTGGCTGAGATCCTGCAGATATTTAAACCGCTGAACGTACCAGAGGGCTTCACATCCAATCTAACGATTGCTTGGCGTGTCGGTGCTGAAGGGGGTCGGTGGTGGGATACCCTGGGATGCCCTGTGGATGAGATCCCAGCCGGCGATGCCGCAGCTGCCCATAGAGAGGAGGGGCTGTGGTGCGCGTAGAGGTGGTTCGAGCAAAGAGCTGCTGGGCAGAGTCTGCTTTTGCCAAATAAATATGCTCGTTTGCTGGCAGAGCCCAGGTCCCCTGCAGTAGGACAGGGAGGCTCGTTCGGAGCCACGCTTCCTTTGGCACCTGGGCTCGTACTTCTTGGGCAGGTGAGGTGGTTTTCGTCCGTGGATGCTTGAAGCTGAACTGTAGCGTGAAGGCAGAGTGCATGGCTTAAATTCCCTCTACTGTGATTCCTCCTGCTCGGGGATCAGCAAATCTTATTTTTGGTGTGAGAGCACTCTGCTGCCATCTCCCACATTCCCTAACAGTGCTCTGGACACAGTTAATACCATCCCATTTGATGGACGTTATTTAAGAGGCCACGCAGGATGCTGCTACCACAGCGCTCCTCCACGAGCAGGACTTTTGGGATGAACTAATCTCTGATGTGGCTTAATGCCCGTCTGTGCAGGAGCTGTCCCAGCCAGGAGGCACCTGTAGTTAATGGCCAGGCTGTGACACCTGCAGAGGGAAGGGTGGGCAGAGGAAAACAGGAGGCACTGGCTCCTGCTGGCATGCCATCCCTCTCTTCTGCTCCTTGCCAAAAGCTCAAGGTGAGGAGTAAATGACAGACTGTCACAAAGAAGCCATTTGGCCAGCGCTTGCACAGTCCGGGCCAGCCCACGGCTCTTGCAGCACTGCACAAATAAGCAAGTGGGATGAAATTCAGCTTTCTGCTGAGAGCACGAGGGTTTTTGCATTGCTGACACCTGCAAATGCAGCAGCTCTTATCACTCGCCCAGGTGATCCCAGCCGGGGCTGTGTTGCTGCCGTGGGGTTTGAGTCGCGCCTTGGGTTTGTGTCAGCCCCTCCTGTGAGTTATAGCAGCTGGGCTGGGGCCAGGCAGAAATGCAGTCTGGGCACTCCCTGAAGTACTGGGACTTCTCCCTGGGACATTTGTCATCAGAGAGACCCCACGGTTGGAGCCTTTTTTCTGTAGTTTGGAAATAAGTAACTGGTGAAAGAAGAGGGCAGGTTTGCAGGCAGCAAAGCCCCTCAGCAGAGCTAGCATCTAACCTCGGTTCTGTGTCCACATCCCAGGTTCTTGATGAAGCCCTGAAGATTTGCAATTACATCTTCACCGTTATCTTTGTCCTGGAGTCTGTTTTCAAGCTTATCGCCTTTGGGTTTCGTCGCTTCTTCCAAGACAGGTAACAAAAGCTCCATCGTGGTTGCGGGGGCAGGAGCAGGTTTCTGGAGAGAGCTGCCCAAATTCAGTGTCCTGGACCCTGACACTCTTCCCGGTGACGTCAGTCTGACACGTGTGAACGCTTTTTGGTGTGACGGATTGAAACCAGGGTCGGTGGACACTTGGGATGTGAGCTGGAGAAAGGATCGTGCATGCCAAGGAGGGTGATTGCACCACTTTGGCCCATGGGGGTGGACAAAATAGGAGCGAGTCTCACACCGAGCGGCTGGTTCTCTTCTCACACCAGTTGCGTGTCCATATAATCAAGAGGACCTGGTGAAGTGACAAAATTTATGCCAGGAGAAAGAACCTGGTCCTGAGTGGAAGTGAAAGAGAAAAGGGACCTCTTTTTAAGCAGATGCTGAGCAGCAGATGAAATTGCTTCTTTTTCTAGATTTTCACTCTCTTACCTCACAAATACAGATTTTTCATCCTTGGTGACTCTTTCTCCACCCATTTTTGCCTCCTTCAATGTTAATACCAAGAGTGCCGGCACTGAGCAGGACTCGACACGACCCCTTTAGCAGCCAGGGGATGGTTCCACCCCTCTCCCCACATTTCAGGTGTCCGTGCTGGGATTACGCCTCTCTCCGACCTGGCACGAATCCTTGCGGTCTTTCCTTCGCCCAGCGGGATTTTTGTTGCAAGGACTGGACATGGGGTCCAGTTCTTTCTCGGGCAGATCTCACGCTGAGGTCCACGAGTGTCGTGTCTAGAAGTGGCCGGACAGATACCGCAGCGTCTCCCCTGAGGTCTGCAGCCTCTGGGTAGAAAACTGCCCAGCTTTTGTTTCTGTTTCCCCTCAGTCAAGAATATCTTTGGAATTGGCTGATTTTCTAATGAGATGCATTAGTTATAATGATTTCATAACATAACTGCTTTTGTATAATACCCTCAGAAAAATGCTGCAGATTCATTTGAGTGCTAGAACCATTGAAATGACTGGAATTCGTGTGAAACAAGCTACCTCCCCTTGCCAGCTTCTTAGTAGATGTTAAACTTCATTTTGTGTTGTCTCCAGATGGAACCAATTAGATCTGGCAATCGTGCTGCTGTCTATCATGGGCATCACTTTGGAAGAGATTGAGGTGAACGCTTCGCTACCAATTAACCCCACTATTATCCGAATCATGAGGGTTCTCAGGATTGCTCGAGGTGAGATGAATAATGCCTAATTGACTTGTGTTTGAGGTGCAAGGTCCCCTCCAGGAGAGAGTTAAGCATTGGGAAACGGTTCTGGGGCACATCCCCATCACGATGGGGATAGTTCTGGCATCAACAGGCTGTAAACAAATAAAAGAACAATGGGGGAAAATACTTGCGAGGAGCCAAAAAGCTGAGCCAACTGACCATGTGTTTCTATCTTAAGAGGACTTGAAGGCTGAGGACTTAAAATTAAAAATAAAGGAGAAATAGCTGTGGCTGTAACCACCAGAGATGTACCTGGAAAAGATATGCCAGCCAAATCAAAGTCGTCTCTAACAGGGATTAGAGAACGCAAACTTGAGTTCGTTGGCTTTAAAAGACAAGCATCTAATAAATATAATTTCCCGTGGGACTTTACATCTCACCACTTGGTGACAAAGCATGCCTCGTCACTCTGCATCCATCTGTCCCCTCAGACTTGTAACGACACGTACCTGAGTTGGGAAGCCAGCTTCTTCAGGGCCCGATTTTTCAGAACAGGAAGGTCTCAGGGCCAAATGATGAAGACGTAAAAAGTGAGTGCTCAGGCCCTTAATAAAGTACTCCCAGGCCCTCGTGAAGGGCAATGTTGTGCTCTGAGGCATAATTGCTGTGATTGCGGCCCTCATCTAAGCAAAGAAGGAACTGGAGGAGAAATGAAATGCTGCTTTGTCTCAAGGGGGAAAAAAAGTGTTTTTCCCGTGCATTGGATCCCTTTCAGAATTAAAAATACATGCGTTTTCCAATTGGAAATGCAACCTTCTGGAAGAGATGTGTAAATCAGCTCCTCAGTGAGTGAATCATGTATGAAAGTGGGTAGCCTATGGAAGTGGGAAAGTAGCCCCGGGGCTGGGAAAGTAACTGCTCACGATAACCAGAAGCAGAAGGAGATGGGTCCAACACAGATGAAGTGGGGAAAGGAAAAGCCAGGCAGAACGATGACGCTTTCCCCAAGTCTCAGGATAGATGCTGCTGCTATTCACAGGATTTTAACAGTATCCAAGCAACCAGGAGCGATGCAAAAAGGCCAGGGACTATAGCAGCTAATGGAGAACACTTGACGTGATTTCACATTTCTCTTCCTATAATCTGTGGCTCCTGGGAGAGAGACTGAGTTTGTGCCTCCATGCTAACGCTGCCGTTACCATATTACGAACGTGTTTTCCGCAGTGTTGAAGTTGCTGAAGATGGCTGTAGGGATGAGAGCCCTGTTGGACACCGTGATGCAAGCGCTGCCACAGGTAACCCACTGCCATATCAAACCAGACCTCCTCTGGCCCAGAGCTAATTTTCTATTGCAGAGGAATGCTAATCGTTTTATCTTTACTGTCATTAGAGAATCACATTTCCCTTCCGAAGCACAGTCTGAGATACAGTCCTCACATTGAGGTCATTTTTCCCCTGAAGCAATTTAAGTTTTGGATTAAAGAATACAGCAAGAAACAGGTCTGGAACAAAAAAATCAATGAATGTTCTTTTTTTGTGTTTTTTTCCCCCATTTCTTTTTCTCTTTCCAGGTGGGGAATCTGGGTCTTCTCTTCATGTTGTTGTTTTTCATATTTGCAGCTCTTGGAGTGGAGCTGTTTGGAGACCTTGGTGAGTCTTGCCCTGCCTCGTGCCGGTGGAAGGGGCGGGAGCGGCGCGCGAGCGGGGGTCTCACGGCTGTGCTTGGTCCCGCAGAGTGCGACGACACGCACCCCTGCGAGGGGCTGGGACGGCACGCCACCTTCAGAAACTTTGGGATGGCCTTTCTGACTCTCTTCCGAGTATCCACAGGAGACAACTGGAATGGGATAATGAAGGTAAGAGACCCACGGAAAATGAGTATTGCCTAGAATTGCTTAATTAGAAGCCATCCATTCCGCTCCAGACCGGTAACGATGCTCAGCCAGGATGCTCACGTCTTGCAGTGAGCTGGTCTCTTCATTCGTGCCCTGGGCAAAGTCCCTAATGCTGTTCCCTCCTCCCAGCAATGTGGTGCCTAGGGTTGCAGGCTCCTGGCATACCCCATATATTCCCTTTTTTTAACCTAAGAGAGCAACTTAAAAAGAATTGGAAAAAATAAAGGGACTCCTCTCTCAAGTAAAACATGAGTTCAGGTCAGTAACATGCATCAGTTTTATTTTTTCCTTAAAAGTCTCCAGTTACTATTATTATTGTTGTTGGTATTACTTTGTGGGTTTTTTTCTGGGAAAGCGCAAGTTCCTGAGAGAGAGTCTCTCTTAAGGGACAGCCATAAAGGCACGCTATTGTGAAGAAGTCTGGTCTCTGAATACACAGGGTGCTAGTAGTCCCAAGGAATTGTTTCTTTGTCCGTTTGTAGCCCCTGGTGATTGTTAGGTGGCCAAAGTCTTAATGAGAGGGTGTGAACTTGAGGAAAGAGTGTCTGCCAGCCCAGCTGCTGTGGGATAGCTGGTGGGTTGTAGCTGCCCCTGCTTTGCCCTGGATCCATCTGCCACACTCCTGTGTATTTGGTCTCTAACCTGGTAAAACAGCCTTTCCTTTAGGAGCAGCAGGGGCCATTTCCTCTGAGCCTGCTTGTGGTGACTAACACCAAAACGTAAGGTTTTACTGGCAAGTATTTTGCCATTCTAGACATGAAATTTGGTCAATCTTCTCTGTTTTCTTCATGAACGGAGAACCCATTGCAGCCAGATGACCAGGCGGCAGACCGAGGTCCGTGTTGGAACCTCTTCACATCCCTCCATCATTTCCCCCCTGTTTCCAGGACACGCTGCGAGACTGCGACCAGGAGTCCACCTGTTACAACACCGTCATTTCACCCATCTACTTCGTTTCCTTCGTGCTGACGGCCCAGTTTGTCCTGGTGAACGTGGTGATCGCCGTGCTCATGAAGCACTTGGAGGAGAGCAATAAGGAGGCTAAGGAGGAGGCAGAGCTCGAAGCAGAACTGGAGATGGAAATGAAGACAATCACTCCTGGCCAACACAGCCCCTCGGACATCTTTGCATGGACAGGCGGCGCCGGTGGAGAGAGACCCGGGAGCCCCCGAGGATATACCAGTCCCATGCAAATCAAGGTGGATTCTCAGCTCTCATTAGTTTACCCTACGGTGAGAATCTCGGTTGGAGGGTGAAGAGGGCTTGACCTGCATATTTGCTAGGGGAAGACATGCACGAGTCGGTAATGAAGGAGCGGGTGTACCGTACGTCCAGGGCTTGTATTCCTCGCTGTCTGCTGATTGACTGTTGCGTGGTGTGGGAACCAATGCTCCAGGGCAAAGACCCTAGGCAGCTCTCCAGACCACCTTGACGCATCTGTTCGGAGGTAGAGAGCTTTGCAATTTGTTCTGGAGATGTGCCCAAGCCACCTAGTTCAGAGCTAACTCCAAATTTACTCTAACCCAGAGTTTGGGCTAGGTCCTTTGTGATAGCAAAAAGCATAACGTGTTTGCTTTTCTAATGCATACCATGAATCACAACATAAGAGAGGAATAAAACTTGGCTAATCTTTGCTTAAGTATTAAATTTGTTTTATGTAACCTCAATTTAAAATCCATCCCCACAATCGAGCTTGTAAGAAAAGATTATTTTAACAACAGAACAAACCAGAGGGGACTCAAACCTGAGCTCACCAGAACTGGTGGCAAAACTCCCACCAGCAGGAGCGGGGCCGGAGCAGGGCTGCGATGTGGTCGCTGCTACGAGCTGCGACGAGTCTCTCTAAAGCACGATTGCTGGATGAGAGGTGAGGTCAAGACCCAGGCAGGTCCTTCGGGAGGGAACTGAACTGGAATTATACAAGAAAAATGGTCCAGCCTTTTTTTTAGCCTTAGCTGATTGCAAATTGGGTTAAACTCCACACAGACCTCGCTAGCTTTTATTACATCATGATTTCACAACAGCATGTCTTGGCTTCTGCCTGGGCTGGACTAATGAGTATTCTAATGCATGAAAAACTCATTTATGATCTTTAGTCCAAGGGTGAAAAAGAGTAAATCCCTGCTTAAGCTTTGTTTCAGTTCTTAAGCTACTGGAAATTTCTGGTGCCATTAGGAGTCACTGATGTCTGAGATGGAGTCCAAAGCTGCTCTTTGGCACAGGAAAAAGGAGTTCAGGGCAATATGGGGAAATCCAGACTCATTACGTCCTCTAGGAAGAAACAACATGTCCCAACTGTTGTTGTACATGTTAAGCAGAGTACTGGCAAACCGTCCGCAGCGCTGTTGTCCTGCACCAGTCCTCACAGTGGCAAAGAGAGAAACTGCAAGGCAAATCAGTGGGAAGGATACCCTCAGCTCTTCAGTCTCTTAAACCTGCCCTCTCTGAAGGTGGCTTTGCCAAGGGCTTATTCTAGTCATAATCTCCAGAGCGTGTTTCTTGCTCTTTCACTCAAACAGAAGCCTCAAAAATCTCTGGGAGATTTTATTCTGACTATTTATTCTCCCAACCAAAATCTTCAGGAAAAATCTGATGTTTGAGCATGATAGCAGAAGAATACAACTCCCAGGACATGGCCCTGCAAGGACAAGTGGTCAGCATGCTCTTTTGCTTGCCTGTTCCCCAGGATTTTTGCACTGTGTGCTGTTTGACTGTAACGACGGTCCTCATTTCATTGTATGTAATAGGCATTCCCTACGTGAAAGGTGCAACCCTTAAATTGCTCCCATGCTGCCTGCGAAAGCCAGACCCTGCTCTGTATAACTTCCCGCTGTCTGTGCTGTGGCCAGCTGGTTTGAAGTTGGCCAGGCCAACTGAGGCACCTCAACGCATGTCTGGCACGTGAATTAGTGACCTGACGTGTGTCCATCCTGGGCGTCTGCAGCTTTTATGGACAGGATGCTCAGCGTCTCTTCAAGTCAGGTTATTTTAATTTATGTGACCTCTGGATATGGATTTAGGTGTCAAATATTAGGTCTTGCTCAAAAATGTGGACAGTGGGTATAGAAACCTTACAGCAGTAGGGTCCTGTAGAAGCTCACAGCACCAAGTATCCAGATGCTGCTATACCGGCCCCATTACACAGCTCAGATCCCAGGAGGAACCGGTCGTGTTTGCTGAGAGCGAGAATTGTCCGCGCGGAGGGCCCTGAGCGGGAGCAGCCACGATCCCGGGGCAGCCGGCGTCAGTCCCGTCTCTAGTAATGTCTGAGAAAGCTGTCACTGCTCACCGTGATATTACTGCACTGTTCTCTCTCCTCTCCTGCCTCACCTCTCCTGTCCCGTTGTTTCTGTTACTGCTATTCTCCCTGAACGTTTCCGTCTTCCCCCCCCCTTCTATTCTGTTTTTTTTTTTTACCCTGTTGTTTGTTGGGTTTTATACACTGTCCGTTTTTTCTCTCTGTCTCTGTCCCTCGCTTTCTCTCTCTCTCTTTTTGGCTTGCTCTCTCCTTCTGCGTGCTATACGCCACCCCTCCTAGGAAAGGCACTTGTTTGATACCATATCACTGCTGATCCAGGAATCTCTGGAAGGAGAGCTGAAGCTGATGGACAACCTGTCAGGCTCTGTGTGCCATCATTATGCCCTCCCAGCTCCCGAATATTACAACTCTGAGAACCAGGTTAATATTCCTAATTTCCTGCAAAGTCTCCATCCAAACTTGATTTGACTGAGACCTTTAATAGAGAGTTAAAGTTCTTTATGTGATGTAGTCACAGGGATTTTGAAGCATAAATCATTTTGGCTTTTTCTGTGAGAGTTGAGATAATATCTTGGTTTATGGTGTTGTATCAATGCAAGAGGAAAAGTACAGGCTCTGAGCTTCCACACAGTAAGAAGTTTTTCATTGGGATTTACTGTTCACGAGCGTTGTAGGGAAAAATGTACAAAATGCCGTCTTCATCCTTCAGTGGGGTTCCTGTATTTGGCTTCTTGCT
Organism: Nipponia nippon; assembly: GCF_047370975.1. Lineage (NCBI taxonomy): Eukaryota > Metazoa > Chordata > Aves > Pelecaniformes > Threskiornithidae > Nipponia > Nipponia nippon. The sequence goes on from NW_028262330.1 coordinate 2,887,913, forward strand.
CCCAACCAGGGCTGCGTGGCGATGTCAGGAGACATCTGCAGAGCCTGGAGTAGGGTGCGAGGTTTTGGCAGCGCGGAGCCTGAGCTGCTGGGGATCATAAAATGATCTCTGCATTTTGTGCCTACTTACACAGTTTCGAATGATTTTCCTAAAGAGGCTTCTTGCAAGTGGGTCATTGTAAACTAGATCCTCATCTCTGATCTAAACTGAATTTAGAAGGCAAGGCAGCCCTTAATGATGTACTTAAGTAATCGTGTGCTCCAGTGCTTTCTTGAACGAGGGCTGTAATACTTGTTTAAAATTAGTTCATTTACTTCTTAGAATAAAATACCTACTTTCTCAAGCGTGTTATTCTGTAGAGCAAATATTTTCCCTAAATCACAGCAGTGACCATAATAATAATTCAAGCATACCTATTTTTTCCTGCAGTTGGAATGGAGCAAATTCTGTATTTCTTGATCTATTTTTTTTTTCCCCTTTCTGGCTAAAAATAGCAGAAGTTTTCTTGTTAAATCAGTGTGCTTATTTATGAGCTCACTGACACTCTAAATTATCCAACTCGGTGGTTCATTAGAGGAAAGGAATAAGCTTAGGTAAAATGCAATCCTACGGCAGGTCTTTATCTAGCGGGCTAACATGTCTCCCTCTGACTGCTGCGTCTCACTTTCCAGATTGAGGTCTATTAAGCTATAGGAAGTGGTTGCCTCTGAGAATGGCCGGAGGAGTAGAGACGGTAGCTTTGGCGGGGAAGGCAGAGGGTCAGTATGAAACTCGGCGAGAGCTGGTTGGAAATTTTTGGTCACAACATTTTTCACCAGAAAGTGCTGCTGCAGCAAAAAAATGGGTTTGTTTTGACATTCTTTTAATGAAAAAATATAGCATTCCAGTTTGCAATGGCTTTTTCTTTTAAAATTTAAGCTATTTTTTTCCCTCTGTAATTAAAACCTGTATAAATCAGTTGAATGTTTCCAACAAAATGTTTTGACAGCTTCAAACTCAATTTTGGGAGAGGGGAGGCTGAGGGGCGGTGATGTTTTGTTTACATTTTGGCTTTTCTGTTCACACCATTTGTCATGTTCTCAGGCAAGTCAGGAATTTAGAGCAGCGCTGGGACTTGCTGAAAGCAACCTGATTAATAGCAGCTCCCAGCGGAGCAGCTCTGTCAGGCAGGAGCTGCTGGTGCCCACCATGCTCCAGCACAGCCTCTCCCCATGTGCTTGGGCTCCAGTCGGTGCCCTGAATCCGTCCCCATTAGGGATCACCGTCCTCACGTTGGCCACCTTTGCAGCAATGCTTTTTTGGGGAGCCCGGTATGAAATCAGGAGCTCCTCCAAAGCGTTTCTCTCATCCATTGCCAGCAGACGACTGTGTTAGGGGAGATATCAAACCCAAGGTTAGATGAGAGGAGCCCGACCCTCTTCCTTATCTCAGCTGAAGTTTTGAGCCTCTCGAGGGTCACTCATCACGGGGTTTATTTCGCCCCACTGATGCCATTTCTAAGAGTGAGAAAATCCAGCCCTCTGACAACTGAAGTGCAACAGATCTGGGCCTCTGTGGTTTCTCTTGGAAGATATATTGCTGTTGAAAGACTTTTCAAGCATAGAGGATAGGAAAAAAAATGCAGAGTGAGAAACGAAAAGGAAGCACCTGGGACTTGTCCGGACCAGGAGGCCCCTGCAAGAGTGAGCCAGGTCTGTGGGCTGCCCGAGGGAATGCTGTCCCCAGTGCCGCTCTCCCACCGCCGTGGGCACCAGCTTCAGACACGTACCCGAGGCGGGGATTTGGGGAGGGCTGAGCCGGCACGGCAGGGCAAGCATCCCTCCTCGCGGTGCCGGGCAGCAGGGATGCTGCTCCAGGGGAGACGCTGCAGTCAGCTTTTTCCCTTTTCTATCCAAAACCTGAAGTGACATTTCACATTTCTTATAAAGAGAGCTCTGTGTCTAGGGAGAGAGCTTCATCAATATTTTGATACAGGTTTTTATCAATTACTTGAATGCCTCCAGCGGGGATGTGTTCGTGCAAGACGCACCGGTACAGCGGTGGTGCGGCACCTATTCCCAGCTTGGGTTTGCTCAGGGCTGGAGGAGGCTGTTGGGGGCCAGGGCTGGGGTGGCATTTGGGGGCTGGAAGACACAGGCGGTTCTTCTAGTAGGACAGTTTTTGGTGCTTACCCAGGCACTGGAGGCTCTTTAGCAGGCCAAAACCCACTGAAGTCACCCAGAAGGCACTCGCTGGCCTTTCCAGATTTTGAATCAAGCCTTAAGTTTCTCCCCGTCCCCATTTAGCCATTAGGAAGTTAATGGTAGTCCCACCTACCTCTCGGGGAAGGGGAGGTCCCCGTAGCCTCCCCAGAGCGCAGGGAGAGGCATGCTCCGTACCCCACCTGCAAAATGATTTTGGTGTTGGGGAATCTTTGGGGACTCAACTGAATTAGTTTAGAGGCCAAGAAAACAGCATGGTTATTGTGTAGGAACAGCTTCAGAGAAGTCGGAAGATCTTGAAGCCTCTTGCATTTGATCATAGCCAAGAGGATAAATATCTTTAGTATGAAAGTAATGTTACTTTTGCTTCTTCATCTAGACAGCAGAACAGCAAAATACAATGCTAGCATTAGTGTATGATTTTAAACTCCCTCCCAGCTCACTGGTAAGCATTTAAGTATGAATGTCCCGCTCTTTTTTTTTCATTTCTTTGTTATATTTCATCTCTTTAACGTTCTGTCCCCGGTAACAATGTGCATGATGTAGCATCTCCCACTGGGGGGATATTGCTTTAGTGTCTAGAAGTATTTAGATTATGATTTTTTTTTTTTTCTTTTCCTAAAGATTTGTGTCCTGGTTTCTTATGCTTGATCATCTCTCCCTTTAGATCCCTCTAGCTGAGATGGAGGCTCTGTCTCTGACGTCAGATATTCTCTCTGAAAAGTCCTGGTCCTTAGCTCTGACGGATGACTCTTTTCCTGATGATACTAACACACACTTACTTAATGCTCTGGAAAGCAATGTACATACACTGGTCGCTGTATAGTCTGATGTTTACAGGGTTCGAAATACTGCTTCCACCTCGCCACACCTGCCTAATGGCATTTTCAGTTCAAGCCCATTTCCAAATAGCACCAACCTTTCCCCTGAACAGGACGTTGTCCTTAATGCCATTAGGTCCTGGGCTGTTACCACTCTTGTCCACCAACTTGGCTCCTTGTGAGGAACAAGTATTTATTTCTATTTTTCCTTTGGCGTCTTATGTAAAAACAGTGTGTTTTCTACAAGTACAATAAATAGTAAAAAAAAATGCTTTGGAAAGCGTCAAGGTTGAAATTTCCTCCCCATCTGAAACAAATCAGTGATGCTGCGTGGAAGAGACACCCGTGAGCTAATGACTCATGTGTCCTCTGCCGAGGGGTCATCTACAGCCCTTTGGTTTGTAACGGATTTTTGTCTTTATGAACACAGGCACCACAAGGCTTTTTGCATGATTGGTGCCAGACTGTTTATTTTACAAATATCAGATGGGGATCTCTCCGAGATGCTGCTTGTTTTGTGAATTCTTACTAGCAGCCGTCCCAATGGGGGGGGAAAAAAAAAAAGTTTGGACTATTTTGTGTCTTTTTGAATGAAATAACCAGTATTTTGAACCCTGCCTTAACCATCTCCTCTTTGAAACATTAGACATTTTTAGCTGTGTAGCGGTCAAGTGCTTTTTTTCTGCTGTACAACAGACATAACTCCTCTTCCAACATTTTTGGATCATTCTTGTTTTCTTTGTTGTTGTTCATGTACCTGCCTTTGGATGTTTGTGTTGTTGATAAATTTTCTGCCATTCTGGTCGATTGTCATCCTAATTAGCACTTATTTGGGAAACATCTCTTAAACCGTGACAATATTTCCCATCATGCTTCATGGCATCACGTGCAAAAGATTTTGTAAACTCCGTTTAACATTTTGTATGGGACATTTTCTTTCAAAATTAGTCAGTCTGGAGCGCTGCACTGAGGAGAGAGCCCTTCTAGCTTTGAATCAGATTAGACAAACCTGTGTGACAGCAGAGCGAAGTCTCAAGGGTATAGCCAAGGGAGATGGGTTTTCTCCAAAAAAAAAACCCAGAACCGGGTTGAACAAAGCATTTTGTGTATTTGTGTCAGTACCAACAAAGTGTTTTGGCCAAAACGATTTCCCAAATTTCTGAAAAACTGCAAGCTTTCATTGAAATCTTTTCTAAATGCAATATTTTTATACTGCATTTAGACACAGCTTTAGTTGAAAAAAATCTCAGAGTGTTTTGTTTGACTCAAAATAGATTTGGGTTGGAATTTTTTTTTTGGTTCATGGAAAACTCAGATTTGATTTTCAGTCAAGCCAAAACAACATGTTTTTCAAAACTACCAGTGAACCAAAAAGTCATGTGCTCCCGCTGCTCTGTTTGCGAGCTGGACTCGGAAGATCATTTTGCAGCCATTTTAAATGGTTTTCATGAAGTTCACTCATGAGATTTCCCCCGAGATGACCAGAAAGTGGAAACGAGCCCGCTGTGGTGTTGGATCCTGTCAATGAACCTAAAGGTTCATTAAAGGTTGGGCTTGGGTAGGATGTCGAATCCAAATTCTCATGTTCAAATCCAAATGGTTTTGAATTGGAAATCTCAGGTTTCAGGCCATCTTTTTTGCTTTAAGCTGAATAATATGAAAGCTAAATAGCATAAACATACTGCTCGGAAGGGGAAGGCAGGGAGGACCAGAGAGATTCCCCAGACTCTCAGCTTTACCAGCACAGGTTTCCCTCTCCTTCCCTGAGCTATATCAGGAGACTGCAGTCTCTCTTATCTAGGCTATATCCAGGCTACACCCAAATCGGCAGGTTCCTGAGGACTGAAACTAATGCTGCATGACAGTGCAGATCTGTTTCCTTCATTAAATTTACAAGAGTGGTCTTCCTTTTTTTTCTTTTCTTCTTTTTTCCTCCTTTTTTTTTTTTTTCCTTTTTGTAAATTCCTTTTAATCTCATCATGTTTCTTGTGCAAACAAAATGCCATAGCGAAATTTTGGTTTTCTGATTGAAGGATAAGATTGGGAAAAAAATCTCAGCGTTGATTTCAGAAAACCTGTAATGCACCGAGCGAAGGGAAGAGTTGTCAGAAAATAAGATTTAAAGTTTTCCAAAAATGATCAGCAATATACTGTATCAGACTACAGTGTCACATCTTATTTCTGTGTTTTTCAATGGAGACCTTTTAAAGATGAAATAATTCTTTGATTAGAAATACCCAGGGAATTTGACTTTGCTTCGGTTTTTGCTAGTACTGTCCAACATAATAACACCCAAGAACATTTCTGGGCTGGATATATTGCCTTATGAAATCAGACCTGAATCCACCTCATTTGATATTGCCTCTGGTGCTGCCTATTCCAAGAGACTCTTTGGCTGTAAAAACTCCACAGTCAACATATATACAATAACCCTCGCTTGCATTAGATCCCTTCTAATTAGAGAATGGCTTTAACCCTGAAGCAGTAAGTTTAGATATCCCTTTCAATAAAATGGGTTTAGTTATTCATTATGTGAGAAGAAAAACCAATAAAATTGTGCTGGGAGCCAGAATATAGAATATTTTCTGTAAACTAGTTTTTGTGTTTGGGGTTTTTTTGATTGTTAGAAGAGGAAACTACTCACCTTTGCAAAAGTCCAACTTGCTGATGAGGGCACGTAGACAGAGCTGTTCTGTTATTGCAGAGGATCAAAGCTATGCAAAGCATGCGACCTTTGCTGGCCTTGAGGCATGATGCCTTCTTTGCATATCCCTGAAATAGTCATGGTTTATTACTACAGCGTTGCTTCCTCTGTTTCTGTGGTTCATTCTGTGTGACAATTTATTGACAATACAAAATGAGGGGTATAGCTTCCTGGTAGATCCATTCGTGCAACTTGTACATACTGACGATGTGCATGCCCATCGTGCCATACTGATTGCAATGGCTGTCGCTAGCGTTTCTGGGCACTTCTCCTCTTCCCACCCCGTGATGTCTTCCTTCCTCACGGTTTTTTTCCCCGTAGGCTGATCTCCGCTCCAAAGACGACACGCTGACCCTGTCTCCCAGCAAGGACTTGCTGAGCGTGAGAAAGCCTTCGGTGGGGCGCACCCACTCTTTGCCAAACGACAGCTACATGTTCCAGCCGCCGTACTCCAGCCCCTGCCCTGCCTCCCTGGGCGACAGGAATCCGGCACATCACAAGTCCCAGTCAGGTACACATGTCAGCTGGGACGAGAGCAGGATTTTCCAATATAGCAATAGCTGGGATTTTCCAAGCTATTCAGTAGGAGGCAGCAAATTGCCATCAGTTTCCAGTGAGGTCTTGGTGGCCAGACCTGTGGAATGGCTTTGCAAAGGCCCTCCACAACTTGCAAAGACCTTCCACAACTTACAAGGTCCAGGCTGTTAAAGATAACTCCTTTTCTCTGAACTTTCTGGCAATGTGACACTGAGCAGTTGGCCTGGCTCACCGCTGCTTGTCCCTCTGCCTGGTTCCCCAAAGGTTACGGTCCGTACAGCCTGGGCTCCATCCGTCTCACCTGAGCTAGCTATGGCCCCAGAGCAAAAATCCTAGCAGAAACATGTTTCCTCATGTCTGGTTTTTTTTGCAGCAGTACCTATTCTAGCAGGTTTTGGAAGCTCTATATGGGAACATCTGTGAAAGATGGGAAAATGGTGTCTCTAAATGCCTGTAAAATGAACATAAATGTGCTGAATTGAGAGATCTCAGTGTGAGATGAATGGAAAAATGAGAGAGTGTAGAATTGTCCTTCCCAGTGTGCGTGGTTGGGATATACGCCTTAGAGCTAAATTCAGAGATATTCTTAGATACAGCGTGTTGCAGATAGCGAGGGCTCTCTCTGTACCTGCACTTCGGTACCTGCACTTGCAGCAGCCTCCCAGTGCTTATCAACGTGCTTTCGTTTACTCTGTCTGCTAGGGGTTGCCTTCTGCTGGTAAGTGAATGTAGCTGTCTTTAATTCTTCTGTACATGCCATCATTTTAGACATTTGTCGCAGATAAGACAGAGAAGTTTTTACAAGCATTGTCATTTGAAAGCCTCTAAGCAGAACATAATTTCAGCACAGTTCAGAATGGTAGGAGATTTGAACAGATTAGAAAAAAGATGTTGAAATTTGCATAGTAATAAGAATTTGGATGAACAGTGACTGTTGAACAGCAGAAAAAAAAATGCGGACACAACGGAGGAAGATGAATCTGGAGTTGTGAGAAATCACTGCCATAATACAAAATTTTCAAGGTCAAGAGCTGTCCTTTGAAGAACCTGTTTGCACATAATGCAAAAGGTGCAGCTAAAATCCTGGTCAAATCCCACTGAAGTCAATAGCAAAACTCCCATTACCTTCAGTGGAGCCACAATTTATGGCTCTAACAGCCAAGCAATTCTTTGGAGTTATAATCCCTGACCATACAAAAGAATCCCATTTGCTACAGAGGGGGTTTCCAGTGCTGCATTTTTGACCTTTAATTCAGATGCGTTTGTCCTGTCTTGAACAAAAACTGTGTCAACTTGACCAAAAAGTGGGTAATTTCTGAGTCCCTTCTTTCTTCAAGATTGCACTTCCAGCTTGGAGAACTGAATAGCCCCATCTGACAGCCCTGGCTTGGGCAGGGGCAGGCAATGCACCCGTGTAAATCCACAGGAAAAACTGTTCCGCTGAGATGTAGGAGAAGTATTTGGGAAAGGTAGAGCTGATGTCTTATTCGTGACCATATTAAGCAATTAAACCTTTTGTGCTTTTCTCCTGCTGGTGAAATTCCAATCATCTTAAGCGGGCCAAAGTGCTCAGAGGTGGGTAAGGTGACCAAGTCTTGGCATATACATCATTGTCCTGTTCCACCTACAATGTCACTGCTTTTCAGGGTGGGGGAAGTCACCCCTACCTGTTTACAGTTTGTAATATTATAAAGTGCTGTGAAGATAGCAAAAGGTGCCAGGCGCCTCTAATAAATCACCACGACTAAGCCATAATATTTCAAGCCGAGGAAGGTTTTGTTGTCAGAAACACTGGCACTTGCAGGAGGTATTTGTTTGAATACTCCTTCGTAATGGGGCTGTTGTTCTGGGAAAGATTCCAGGACAAATGAGATTCTCTGGGATGCAGTCCAGGTTAAATGAATTGTTTTGAAAAATGTTGAGCCTGTGGTGGGGGGAGCATGCGGAGTTTCAAACCTTTCAGAAGAAGTAGCCAGCAACCACAACGGGTCAGAAAGAGGCTGGAGAGTACGTGTTGCCTTCTCCTGGGATGCTTTGTAAAACTAGCCTTGAAAGCTGCCAGGTGCCGTTCCCTCGTGCTTCACTTCCAATGTGCATGCTGATTTTGAGAGCCCAGCACTCGGTCTCAGGTACGGAGACATCCTTTTCTAGAGTCTTCCAAAGTCAGATCCTTGTGGTGCTAAGATGTGTGGTTGCCTGCAAAGTTCTTGGCCCTAAAGCAGGGATGTAGAAATTGCCAGTCCAGATGAACTTCTAGTTCATAGTCTTCTGTTCTTAAAAGGAGCTAGTCCCAGCTGTATCAGGGGAAAATGCCAAGAAAAATGAAATAATAGACAATTTTGGAATAATTTATTAGTAGGTGGGAGTTTTTTCCCAATCATGGACATCCAGTTGCTGAATTCAGTGCTTTTGCTATGCCTGTCTGGTCCAAGGTGCAACAGAACAGTTTTCTCTGGAAGGTCATTGAGACTGGGACGCAATCCCCAGATGAACATGTCACATTTCTGTCTCTTCTCCCTCTTGCAAGGTTCAAAGGCATCGGTGCAGTCGCAGCCGGCGGACACCAGCTCTCTCCTGCAAATTCCAAAAGACCATTTTCACCACGTAAGAGCTCATGACCATTTGGTGAGGGAGAGCAAACCCCAGGTTTCCCAGCAGGTGCACTCTCCTTCTGCTGAACGGCTGCTCCGCAGGCAGGTAAGCAGACGTATGATCAGGAACCTGCTCAGGTTTTATGTTGTCATGTTTGCAGGTTAACCATGCTTTAAATTCAAGGAGGGATACGCAGAGAAACCTCCAGAGAACTGTAATTCTTGTAAAGAAATAACAAAAAGGTTGATGGATTTTGATCAGAAAGCCATCCAGGAGTCTCCAAAGAACGTGCGTGATGAGCATCATCTCCTTTGGCAACATGCCTCAATGTTCTCCACATTGTTAGCGCTTTATTTTTTTCAGTCCTCTTCATAAATGCAGCCAAATGCTCCCCAGGGGCTCGTTGGGGTTAAGGAACTAATTCTTAACTGCTGTGATTTTCTCAGTGCTTGAAAGGACGCGGGGACTGCAGAATCCATCCCAGGTCACCCCTCCTCTGGCTCTTCTGGCTTCTCGAAAGGGGAAAACTGTTTAAAGGAAGCTGGATATCTCATATGCAAAACCAACATGGAAAGCATACTGTTTTTACAGTGAGAACTGAAAATTAAGATCCTTTTGAATCTCCTGTGTGCTTTTGAAAAGTTTGAGTATATGCAAAACAGAACACATTTTATTTTGCAGCAGGTTTTATCTCTGGTTTTTGCCTGGCATTGATTTAAATTCTGATTCAACCAAAGATCTGAGAGATCTAATCAACGATTCCAGTCTGGTTGATTGGAAGCATAACTTCAAATTTATCTTTTTTAGTAAAATACGTAAACTTGTGCTTCACTCTCACATTTTTAAGCATATTTCACTGTGCAGCTGGACCAGGACCAGAGGCATGTCTGATTCTCAAACTCTGCTTTCTTCAGTAGTTTCATGCCTGATTTTATATACACAAAATAGATCAGTTCTATTTTTTCAAAAGCAATTTCTTTCCTGCATGAAAATATTCCCCTTTCTTTCATCTTTTAATCAACATTGACAAATTAGACAGTTGATTCATTAAGCTCTAAAAATGAATGTGAAGTACCAAGGTTAACAATTACATTAGTCTGTAATACCAAATCGACATAAGAAATTCCTAGCGTGTATTCGTTTGCACAGGGCTGGCCAGCTACCCCAATCACTGCTAATGGGGAAACTAATTGATGTCATGATTCCAGTTCATAACCACTCTCTCTTGCTTTCTAATGAAAAACAGACCCATCCTTTTGAACTGATCTGTCTAGAATAAATTACCATGTTAGCCATCTTCCTCAGCCCAATTTTGTTCAAAACTTTCAAGGCTTCTTTTTCTAAACCTTGTCATATGTTTAAGTTAATTTATTCCCCCCCCTCCTCTCTCTGCTCATGCGGTGACGTGAGCATGCTCTTGGCGTGACATTTCAGAGAGAAAAAAGCTTTGGGACAGCGAGCAGATGTGGTCCACGGACCAGACCGATCCCTCTGAAGGTAGTGAGGTGTTGCCTTGGGCATGCTCCCGAGTGGCAAGGAGCTCCCAGTGTGGCTAATGGGAGCAGTAAGGGCGTTCCTGGCAACAGGGCAGTATCGCTGTTACTGGTAATTGCAATCTCGATGGCCAGACACTGTGACACTTGGTCCTTAAAGAGGCAAAATTCCCTTTACACCCCCGGCACTTCTGCTTGCTCAAGTGCTCTCTGCTTGCCTCCTTTTATTGCCACCACTAATTTGTTACTAACACATCACAATAGCCCAAACTAGCAAAGCGTTTTGGTTTGCAGTACCCGTTTTTCCTTATTGTTACATATATTGCATGTAATTCTGATTTGTTTTCTTTTCTTTCTTTTCTTTCTTTCCTTTCCCTTCCCCCGTGTCCCCTCTCCTTTCCTAAATCTGCGTATAGATAAATCTTGTCCACCACATACCTGGTCCGTGCACTTTCCTCCATCATTAAAACCTGTGTGTTTAACCCCCTTTCCCTCCAGAGTGCTGGAGAGCGAACACAGTCCCCACAGTAACGCGCAGTTTAGACTCCGGAAAGTTTGACAATTAGCGATGCACTCGCAGATGAAGATGAGTGGATCGGATGCGTTGAGAGAACATTCCCTGCTGAGGAATACGCTCCTTGGCAGCGCACTGCACAAAAGCGTTTCTCCAGGGGAATTCTACCTGAAATTAAAACTATATTGACTTCCTGGTTCCAGGATTGTGTATCCAAGATGTAGCCCACACCAAGCTGTGACTACTACAGGTCTACACCCCAATGGGATGGCAGAGGGTCCTTTTATTTTGAAACAAACCAGTAAAACATTTGTACAGTTACTACTAACAACTACCAAAGATGCCTGTATCCTAGGGAAAGAAAGAGCTGGTGGTGACTAATACTGTCGTTGTATGCAACACAGGTTGGTGTACAAGCAAAAATAATGACGACAATTACTTTTTGCTTCAGTATTCTACTTTTTGGTGGTCTGTGTCTCATCTCAGGATACGAACGTGATTTCTTCTCCCAAACACTCACTAAAACTGTTGGCACTGAGGAGACCAGAATTAGCTGTGCTCTTGACTGTGGTTAGTTGCCAGTATTACACTGTAAAATTTTAACTAGAAAGGATTCACCAGCATTGGACAAAATCGTTTGCCGTATTAAATATTCTCTCAGCTCTCGCAGACGACAAAGGGAGCCCAATGTGCAGATGTAGCAATAGACTCTTGTGTTTCTGCACGCACACATGTGCATACTGCAGCTGATGAGAGCTTTGCCTGAATAGAGATCATTTGGCTCAAACGATCCTTGTGGGACAATTTTTGTATAAATTCTAAGATCATTTTGGGGCGATTCGTCACAAAAGCATTCCTTAGTATGAGGAATTTCATCTCCTTACACTTCTCTAAAGGACTGAGACCAGCTGTACGCATTTCCTCCAAATTTCGCTGTGAAGTTTTTAATCTTTGAGATCATTTAAGTCTTCTCAAACTGAGACTCTGCCTTTAAGGGCCAGTTAATGTGGCTGATTTATAAACCCTTTTGACAAGGGGATGCAGTGTAGTGAAAAGACAAAGCCTTCAAAACATGCCATAGGTTCTCTCTGCCAGCAGGCACTGATGCTGCATACGGCTCAAGACAGCCAAGGCAAAATGTGCCTTAGGAAGCCTGAACTCAAGCATCAGAATAAGTTGAAATAATTACAGATTATTATTATTATTATTATTATTATTATTATTATTATTATTATTATTAGTCCAGCTTTGGACTCCAGCTTTTCCAGCTCCCCTGCCGTAGGATGGTGCAGAGTCATGGCTCTGCACAATACTGAATTACGAAAGGATATTTCAGATCATCCACTGGTGACTCACAAAATCATGTCAATGGATAATTTTCATACGTGCCTTTGGTGGGGACCAAAGCCAGGGACAGGCTGTTGCCCTGATGCTGGCGCAGAGCTGGTTGCTCTGGGGATCCTGCGCCATTGCCCTCAGCATCACCTGAGCTAGAGAAGGGAATACACAGGCTCGCTTGCACACCTTCCCTCTCCCACTCGTACCTGGGCTGCTAAAATTACAAAGGGCTTCGCTGTAGACCCTCATCCTTTGCGTAACAAGAATATGTCTAAGTTTGGGTGGGGGCATTCTGCTTTTGCAGCCCTCCATCCTTCGAGGAGAAAGTTAAAGGTCAACCATTTACAAAGAATGAAGGGCCAAATTCTGCTGTCACACAGGGCCAAACCCACAGATCTCTGAATCATGGGAATTGCCAGAACCCCCAACACAGGTCGTTACAGGAGTCAGTGGGTCTATGCTGAGGTATCTCGGCAGAGTTGAGTGCCCTGTAAATGCTGTGCCTTGCTTGTACTAACCTTTGTTTGGTCTGTCTCTCTCATCTGGCAACTCCCCGCCTCCCCGATCCCTTTGCGCTCCGATACAGATGGCTATAAGGAACGACTCTTTGGATAGCAAGGAGAATCTCCACACCGAGGTGAGTGAACTCTCTGACCCAAATGTCCCCGCTGTGCCCAAGGAGGAGTCATCAGTGGCTCTGACGCCCTCAGAAGCGCAAGAGTTGGCTGCATGGAGCCGGGCAAGCGTTCATACGCAGCGGCTTTCCCACAATCAGTATAATATTTCAAAGCAGGCACCAGCGTCGTGTGCTTGTGCAGACTCGTATCAGGAGACGCCTGGAGATTCAGTGGACCAAGAAGTATCTGAAATAAACAGCTCCTCGGAGCCTTTCACTTCAGAAACTTGTAGAACCTCGAGTGCCTGTTCAGAGGTTCAGCCTCTCACTCCTAAGAGGAACATAGGCAATACTGGCAACGTTACGTTGAAGGACCTGAAGAAATACCACAGTGTAGACACCCAGGGTCTTCTAAAAAAACCGCCCTCTTGGTTAGATGATCAAAGGAGACATTCAATAGAAATTTGTTCAATGGAAAACAGCCCTCAGCACCATTCCACATCTAGCTCCTCTGGCTTCATAAGTCAGGTGGTAAGTGAAATGGAAGGCTTGCAAGGAACACGGCAGAAGAAAAAACTGAGCCCTCCATGTATATCTATAGATCCACCCGATGGACAGAGTTTACTACCTAGAGGACCTCACAGCATCTCACCTGCCAGTGGAGACATTTGCTTGAGGCGGCGTGCTCCATCCTGTGAGTCCAAGGATTCGATGGATATAGGGGATTCATTGCTTCCAGACAGTATGTCAACATCTCCTACCCCAAAGAAAGACTTGTTGACACTTCCTAGCTTTTCCTTTGATCAAACGGAAACGGACCCCTGAGTTACTTTTCTGTTGGTGCCAAATGTTTTCTTCCTTTCATGTAATAGAAAAAAAAAAAATAAATTAAAAAACTCTGTATTCCAAAACGGCACTGGGTAAAAAATTTCCAAAGAAAGATTAAAGAACCAGCTGGTTAAAAGAGTGGTTAACCTATATCACGCTTACTTAAGCGTATGTTCTGCTTAGGTAAAAGCAATACAATGTGCAGAATCTATATGTATATTATATTTTATTAAATTAATTGAATCTAGTATTGCGGGATGTAGTACATTTTGTGACTAAAGACTCGTTTAATTTTCTTCTATTTTATGTATCTCAGAATATTTCTGAGATAAAGTTGGTTTTTATGAATATTTTAACCTAAAAAATATATATTTAATCCCTTCTCTTTTTTTGTTTTGTTTTGTTTGGGTTTCATTTTGTTTTGCAAAGCACAAAATGTAGCCAATTAGTGCATTACAGAGGAAATGTATCCCACAGTCAGCAGTAAATAAGGATTATTTAATGTAATTTATTTTTCCCCTTGGATTTCAATGATATTCTGCGAAAAAAGATTGTTTGGGTAGTATAGAAATGCAGTGGCAGTTTTTTAACAAAATAATATTCCAATCTTGCATAAAATCGACATCCAGAGTAAAAGCAGGTACACAACCCAGGAAGGTACAAGACGGGATAGATGTCTGGAGATGGTGAACGTAGAGCCGTTTAACTGTACACAATACTGAATTACGAAAGGATATTTCAGATCATCCACTGGTGACTCACAAAATCATGTCAATGGATAATTTTCATACGCGCCTAGGAAACTGAGGCAAGAAAAGCCTGTGGTCCCTTCTGAGATGTTTTTCCAGTGTCTCCGAGACAGACACTTTCTTTTGCTGAGTTTTACACCCCTGTAAGCCCACCGTTTGCAGTGGAGCTCCTCCTTTCTGCACCCGTGCGAAAAGGAGAGCAAGGCCATGTTTAAGATCTGCAGTGGGTGAATTCAGCGCAGACATGACACAGCAGTGGGCTTAACCACAGGTTTAAAGTTAAGCTCTTGCTTAAACTGCCTTGAGGTTGATCCTATTTAAGTAATTCTTGAAAATTAAAATCATATGCTTATGTGTTCGACAGAATCGAGGCCTATTGCAAGTTATTTTACAGAATATGTGTAAGAAAGTCTGTAGGTACTGACATGACTGTTGATCTTCCGTTTAGAAAGTCATATTTTTTGCTCTCACTGCTGGAGTTAATTTACATGACCCTGACTGTAATTTTATTTCCAATCTATCAAAAGCCTTAAACAGCCACATCATGGTAAGAAGTAGATAAAAATGGAATTTATGTCCTTACTTTATAACATGTCCTTAAGGTCAGTCATCTCAGCAGTTAACTGTTTACTTCTGTGCTAACGCCCTCTGCAAAAAGCAATCTGTGAAACTGGACAGCACAGCCTGAAAATCAAGAGAGGTTGGCCCGGTTCGACATCCCCCGCTCGTCACAATACTGATGGAAACCAGACATTAACTTCACTCAACTTCCACGAAATCCCGTTAAGATGTAGGCTAAATAAGACTCTGCAGGCACAGTTTGAAGTGTGTGAATAGTCACAGGTTTAAAACTGCATACGTGGATAAGGCTTTGCTGGATGGTGTCTTTAAACCAGCGCGAGCAACAGGAGGATTTGTGCTAATTCTGTCAGTTGGGAGTTTGTAACTTTTTGAGAAGTACTGATCTTTTCAAATCACTACAATTGTTGATGCACAGCCTTTTATCCATTTAGAGATTAGACTGTTAGGACTACATGTATCTGCATTAGCTTCAAGTCTACATACAAGCAGAAGATGCTGTTCATACCTAACAGCCCATGTGAGGTCTTAAGCTCCTTTATTTTCACTTGAGGACATTTGCTCCATAAACAATCCCTATTGATTTACATGTCCTGTAGAAATGTAAGGGCTTTCAGCGGGAAGTCGGCCAATCAGTGTATTTGAAGTAGGATTAACATTCTGTAGTATTTACTGCAGTTAGATTAATTCTTGCCTGGGACGTTTTTCCCCTCTTCAACACGGGCCCACACGGAGACCGCTCTCTTTGATATGCCAGTCCAGATCCAGAGTTAAGCCCGTTTAAAGCAATGATTTCAAACAAACCTTTCATCAGTTCTTCCCCCAGATCATATTTAAGGAAATAATAAAATTACAGTGTATTAAGCCTGAGAAATATTCTTAATCCCTTTTTGGTTTTACACTCATAATGAGCCTTAGCTTTGCCTTTCACATGTACTAAATAATTTGGGAAAATGCTAGGCCACTAAAATTGCCGACCCTGGTTCCTTAATGATTGGGAGTGCGTTTGCATAGTTGGACTGATACTACTCACATAGTTCCTTCCTTACAAAAAAACCCCGTGCAACACTTTAGCTTGAAATCATGGCACAAAATGTTAAATACAATAAAAATGGATGTTAATCCAATGCTCAACTCCAAATGTAACAGAAAGCCTAAAGGCTCTTCTATTTTCAATGCTTGGGGCTTTGCCCACTGACAAGGTTTGTGGAAGTAACAAAAAGTTTACATCATACGTGAATATTCAGTAAAGAGTAGCCAATAAAAAAAAACCTCTATGATGATGAATTCAGGAAAAGAAATGCATGTAAAATAGTTTGTTTTCTAAACCGGATAAGTTTTTTCTAGATGCCCTTTTGAAAAACAAATACAAATGTACTGCAGTGTGTGCAATAATCTTAAGATAATTTTAAATACCGTTTGGGGGGGTTTTATAGAATTTGACTTTTTTTAAACAAAATGTACAAAATCCACAGGAATTCTGTAGAATGGTTATGTTGATAGAATTTTTTTATATTTTTGTAGAAATCTATAGAGAAATTGTTAAAAGTCTGCGTAGCCTCTTGGGAACAGAAGCAGCTCTTACCTACAAGTCTCTTTTCATAAACCTGGAGCCAGACCTACTGTATTACAACATGTAGAGCCTAGTTTCAGAGCCTGCATCCAGGTCGCATTTAGAAGTAAGCAGCTAAGCTCAAGTTCTACGATATTGCAGTGCTATTGCTGTTCGAGAACTGTACCCGTATAAAACACCTACCCCCAAAACTCAGCCCCTGTCGATGGTAAAATAGTCGCATGGCTATCCAGTTCATTCAAGCACACCAGCACTTTACTACTGTGGATTTACTGTATAGAGGTGGGAGGAGGATATTCTGCTATTGCCAGTCTGACACATGGGGAGAGAGAGATTGCAGACGTGTCTGGAAAAATGTAAATTCCATTCTTGCAGCCCCTCGCACATAGAACTGATTTTTCATAGCTCGGTTACAGGCCGTTTATACTGTAGATATTTTGGAGGAGGGTAAAGAAAACACTGTTTTTGACTTCTGTGGATTGCACTCAGCACAAGGTGTGGTCAAGGTGAAAAAAAAAGGAAGAAAAAAAAAAAAGAAAACAAAAGCGTTACCATTGTAAATTAGGCCATGCCCCAGTCTCCCCTTTTCTGCCCCTTTGGCTATAATAACCCATGTACACTATTACACAAGGTGACTAGAGTAGGCACAGTACCATTGCAATGTCCGTAACGACCTAGTATATATGATAGAACTTTGTATTTAATAGTTAATATATTGTTATACTGTAACAGGTGTATAGGCCAAAACGAGGTCTTTTGGTCAGGGCAACAAAAGGTGGTATTCATGGGGAAAACTGGGTTAAAATGTTCCTTTTTAAAAAAAGAAAAAAAGACAAAAAATGAGTGTAAATCTTTACAAATGACAAAAACAAATGTGTCCTATTAAAAGCTTTTGAAAAGAAAACAACCGTGCATTTCCCTTTTTTGTTGTTGCTGATGATAATCCCTATCGTTCAGAGCGGTCAAATCTTTGGTCGCGTTTTAATTGCGAACAGTTGGAGTAGGTATTGTGTAGCAGCAGCGGAGGGGAAGTTGAAAGGCAGATTGCGACACGTCGGCCCCTTCTGAAGCAATTCGGGTTGACACCGCAAGCGAATCTGGCCCAGCGCAGCGCCCGGGGTGTGCGGTTTTACCGAGGAGCCCATCGGTCGTGCTGCTGCAATTGCACTCCGCTGGCAAAGGACAGCTGGGCGAGTTGCTTAACGATGCGAAGGCTGCCAGGACTGCAATGGAGAGAGCTGCAGCCAAAGGGGAGGAAGGAGTCGGGAGAAGGGGCAGATTTCATCTGTTCATGAAAACGCGTTGCTGTGAAGATGAAGATGCTGGGGTTTTTTTCCACGCATTCACAACTTTAGGCTTACAGGAGGACAGCGGCCTCTTCTCCATCACTTTTGCAGTCATTCAGCTCTTTGCAAAGCAGGAGTTGGCGGGGATGGCACCGGCCTGGGCGCTGTGGCCTGTGCGTGGGTGGGCAGCGGGGGCTCAGACTCCAGATGCTGCTTAGGTACCACCAGAAACATTTGAACCGCAACTCTACAGGGGTCTTTAGCGAATGAGTTATTTAGCTCCTAACGTGGTCTCCTCTCCTCTGGGGAGCAGCTACTAGAGGGAGGAACCAGGCCCTTAGGCACTCTGCAGCCCTATTTCTCACCTTGGCTTGAATGACTTGATGGCTCTGCAGCAGCAGGGACCCTAAACTGACATCCAGAGGGGTTATGTTGGCTGGGGGGTGTTTTGATAAAGGCCCCTCTCATATTCACCTCAAGTAGAAAACAGCAAGAAGGAAGTTAGCCCTTAAACAGAGAGAAAATGTGGATCTGTGCAAAATCCCATGCAAATCCACGCAGAGCAGGGCTCCAGGGGTGAGCTCTGTAATGCAGCTGCGGTGTGCGGGCTGCGGGGCCGACCCCACCGGCTGGAACCACCGAAGTGCCTTCCCACCCCTCGAGGCTGGGGGAGCCGCACGGCATCAAGGTGAGCTGGGCTGGGCCCAGAAAGCAGAGCAGTTCACAGGTTCAAGCACTTCACACCTCTCTGCACACAGGTGAGTTGAGCCCTGCGGGAATTCCTTCTAGGGGATGGCAAATCCCTCTGTTTCTCATGCTGGGTTTCAGCGGGGGCTTGGTTTTGTGCTCTGTTTTGTGAGTGTTCCTGTATGAAACTCTTTTGCTGAGTTTTGTTTGTGGTTTTTTTAGAAGGCTGCCACCCAGGCTGGCTGCTGGCTCTCAACTTGCCAGAGCCTGGGCATGGCACTTTGTTATTCTCTTTGGTAAGTAATTTGGATGCCATGTGAAACTCGGTTGTTTTCTATGTAACGATAGCTGCATCTAGGAAAGTAGCACTTCAAATTTAATTTGTTTCTGGCTTAGTTGAGATAGTTAGGTGAACTGGGCTAACTGTCCAGCTTCTGGAGAGCAGCGTCCCGTTGAAAAGCTGCCTGCACAGCACATCCCTCGGCCGGAGCCCTGCAAAACCCTGCGAGTAGCTGCATGAGAAATAGGAAAGGCCCATTTGTGCCTCCTGTATTTCAGGTGTTCTAGAGATACAAACTGAGACACACCAACAAGTCCTAGATGTGACCTGTACTGGAATCCCCCAAAAATAAGGCAGGAAAAAGCAATTTAAAGAAATGTGCCTGGCTCCCTTTATTGCCCCGGGCACTATGTAAAGGACCGGCTGTGACCCGCTACCTGGGGGTGAGGATCCTGCAGATTAAAGGGTTAAGGCCACCAAAGTTTTGGAGGGTCACAGGCCTGAATTGAATTGCCCAGAGGTGGGCAAGGGTCCCCAGCCCCCGGGGCGCGGGCAGCGCACGGCGGCAGCGCCGGGTGCCGCGCCGTGCGTGGCGGTTTGCTACCATCTAGTGGGCCTGGGGCAAGCAGCGGCCCCGGGCCACCTGCCCCCGGCACGCCGGCTACCGGGGAATCGTCTACGGAGGACCCTGGGGAGAGGCTTTTCAGCCGCTGAATTTGTAAAAATCCCTCCCTAGGGTAGGCGGAGAGGAAGGATTCTCCCAGAGCACCGTGCCAGCCGGTGGAGCCGCGCAGCAGGGACCCGCGTTGCGGCAGCTGCTCGAAGCCAGGCTGCTGCGCGCGGCTGCGGGCATCTCCCCTCCCCGGCAGCGTGGCCTGGGCTTCTGCAAAGCCCTGGGAGCCAACAGCCCATCCAGAGACAGTCCTAGGGCTGTCCAGCATCTCGGAGGCTGTGGCAGCACCCGAGAGGTTTGTTTGTCCCTGCACGTGCTTATGCCTCCCTTTAAGCACACGTAAAGCGTAGGGCCCAGCACACGGTCCTCCCCGCGCACGCCAATCCTGTAGGGGCTGTGCGCTCGCACACGGGCGCTACGCTACATCCACAACCTGCGCGCTCGAACGGGGTGTCAAAAAGCCCAGCGCGGGAGGAGGATCATCAAGCAGGCCTTGTGCCATCTTGGGTGGCTTGCGCGGGGGTGCTCGGAGGTTCCGTGTTCGCTCGGGCGCAGGCTGGGTGCTTGTCACTAGATGGCAATGCCATGAAGTGGTTTAGCTGGGGTGTTTGTGCGCATTAGTTCCGGCTGCACCTGAGGTCCCCAGTAACCTGCTGTTTCTGTTTGGTTTGGTGTGGTCTTCAGCGTCATCAGTGAAAGCCGTTGCCTCGCTGGCATTTTCGCATTTGAGGGTGCTTGGACTTTAAGGTGGTTTTTACATGTTGTATTCAATGCTTCGGATATGTTTACAACACACGATATAATTCTGCAACATCCTCTGGCCTTTTCTATTATTGCTTGAGTCACTGGATGCTATAATTGGCAAGCTTTCAAAGGTCCTGAATAGATTATCTTTCCATATCTATTTAATACTCTAAATAATGCAACCAAAGACCCCTGCAGCTCCAGCTGGGAAATGAAAAGGATGGTTAAACCATTTAATTACTTACTGTGCTAACCCTTATTTTATGGAAACAGAAAGCAGAATCCAGCTGTTCCAGGGGAAATCAGGAAGAAGTTAATATTGGAGTCATTCTACAAAGGGAAAATACTGCAGTGGGCAGCACGTGCTGTGCCGGCACCTGCGAGGGCAGTGCAGAACCGCTCTGCCGGGGGCCACCAGCTCCGCGCGGCCAAGGGCTGGTGACAGCTCCATGTTCATTCAAATAAAGCAGCACCCGGTGTTTGGGTTCCTGCAACCGCTGTGAATTCTGCGTGCCCATTTTGCGGTGAAATCCTGAGCGGCTTCAGCCCATTAAAACTAGGAAGGGCTTGTGGGGTGGCCGAGATGGCAGGGGGAGAAGATGAGCTGTAGCAATTGTGTTGGGGGCTGAAGTAGGATAGTTCAGGTCTTAGCCTTAGAAGGCCCAAGTGCCACCTGCTGCTTGCCTGTGGCTGGTTGTCCACCACTCTGAGCTCCTTCTGCAGCTAAACCACCCCCAAGCTGGGATGTGTTACACGTGCCACAGCTTCTGTCAACCTCTGTAGGCACTTGGGAGCATGTTTGTGGAATTATCTAGCAGGTGAGAGAGACTCTCACTCCATTCAGAGTTTGGCCGCTCACTGCTGGAGCAGCTCCAGGATCACTTTGGGGTGATCTAGGCAGTTCTCAGCATGTCTAGATTCTTCTCCTGCTCATCGGTCTCAGTATGAAACGTAGGAGCACTTGTATAAGAGGGGAAGGCAGTATTACACACGGCGTCCTGGAGGAGTCATACGTACACCATTTTCTCCTTTTACCGAGCCTTGATGCACTGGGTGGACCCCACCTCACCCACAGCGAACAGAATGACTTTACAGAGCAGCTTCAGTGTGCTCCCAGCCTCCCTGTGCTGGCTCTCCAGGGAGCTGCCGCCTCTGTTCTTCCAGCCAGGGGAATCTTGCCTTCCGCTCCTTGCCTACAAAGCCACGTAGCTGATATATGCCCAAAAGCAGAGCTGTGAGTAAAAACCGGAGCTGCCAATTCCCAGCCCACTCCCTCATCTGTTTTACCATGGGGCTTCTAAACTGCTCATTGCACTTTCCAGAAGTGAGGAAATTAAAGTTAAATCCTTTCCTGCAAGAAGAGAGATGCACACTACGTGCAACACCATTGACCGTTTGAGAAGAAGAAACCCGAAGTCTGCTGCTACTCATGTGGTGTTGACTTTAAGCAGCGTTTGTTACAAGTCAACATCTTCCATGTGTTAAAACAAGGTGTCATCCCCTTTCTTATAAAGTAAACGTATAGGGCCTTGCTGTAAGCGCTACTTTGGCAGCCTCTTTTTCTTGCCATCTGTAAAATGTGACACCTCTGTGGGTCTCAGAAAGGAAGCTGAGCCTCTGCTCTTCCAAGCAGGGAAAGAAGGTGATATTTATAGTCAACTAACCATAAAACCGTGACTTTCAGAGCTGCACATGCTCAAGGCCTCCCCAGCCTTCAACTCTAAATGTCCTTCTTTATACGGATTTCTTCAGGAAGCGGTCACGCTTAATTTTGCTCTTGGTGCTTTGCAAATCAGCATGAGGTGCGGTATGAAAAGAAGCCTGCCTCCTACCTGGTGCTGCGCTTACACAACCAGCTTCTCTCTCACGTTACCTCCTGTCCTGCCCCGGCTCTAGTTGATAGCTAATGTTCTGCTGCGTGGCCCTGGGTGTGCCTCGTAGGCGCTTCGTGATTGCACTGACTTGACCTGCTCTGTGTGTTAGCAGGTGAGAAGTCCTTTACGGTGCAGCTGGCATGGAAAAGAGGATGCAAACACGTTACTGAATGAACCCAGATCAGATCTGGCCACTCCCCGGAATAAATGTCCAGTGAGAAAAGGTGAATTCCTTGCCTCCCTGACATTCGCACCAAAGGTGCCACTTCATTTTTCTGCACAGCCAGACTGCATTTGGGGAAACATCACGGGAGTAATGACACGTTCTAGGTCCATCTGTCTTCCTTCCCATCACCAAAAGGAAAGAGGACCAAAGCGAGCTGCCTGCGATAGTGCTTCAGGCTCTGCTTTGCACCATGTTCAGCAGAATCCTTTACCGTGGCCCTTCCCAGGAGCTTTTAACTCCCCCCCCCCATCTTGTCTGTCTGAGACTTCAGTATTCCTGCCTTTTATTTCTTCTTCTCTGCTAGTGTGTTTTGCCAGACAGCACCTGGAAGTCAATAATTAGACAACAGAGTCAGTGCAAGTCAGCAGGATCTGCTGTGAGGTCCGGGCTGGCTGCCTGGTGGCCCTCCTCGAGCCTGTGGTGGGGCACACAGGGGGGCTGGCCCCCGCTCACCAGTACCACCCCTGTTCAGTGGCAGGGACTGCTGAAGGCAGAAGCTGCCCACCACCAGTTAGGAACACGAAGCAAGAGGCAGACTCATTTAGGGTCCCCTGCTTTAGAGTCCTGTGAGATCCAGGGAAATACCCTAATACAGGATCTTTCTCCACGGGTACGGTGGAACAATTCCACTGAAGTCAATAATTTAATCAGGGATTAATTGACGTTGCACATGTCAATGGAACTGTGCAGTACACTGATAAAATAAACCTCTCCCCTCCTGTACACACAGCCTACGGCAGCTGTTCGTGAGGTGCCTCTGTACCTGTGACATCTTGTAATGCCAGAGCTGGTCTTAATTTAGGGCGCGTTCTCAAACTGCACCACGTTCTGCTCCTCGGTGCAAGAAACACAGAGATGCACGTTTGTGTGTCAAGAGAGATCAAATTCTCAGCGCTTGGAGCAACTGCTCTCACGGGTTGTTGCAGGAGAGGTGGTTTAAAGAGCCGTAAAGGAGTAACTCCCAGCTACTACTGCCTTTTCTTAAAACTTTTATTGTGGTCCAAGTCCACTAAACAGAAGTTTCAATGTAAGACTTGCAAAGACAACCCACAGTGTTCTTAGAAGATCTCGATCCCAGTTGGCTGGGGCTCCTCTAGTATTTCCTTGAGAGGATTGTAATGTGATTGTGCTGATGAGCCTGGATCAGTCCGAGATTCCAAATCTTGTAGGCAATCACCCGAGAACCTGATCTTGGGCAAGATCCTATCTTCCCACACTCGGAAGAACGGTGTCGCTTCAGCCAGATTATAGTAAATGTCTAAAACAAATTCTCAGCATTGTTCATGGGAAGCACATGGCTTCCTCTAATAGTACTCTGAGTGGGTATCGCCCCGAGCATCTTCAGCAGTCTTCATAAAAGATTAGCAGAATATATTTTCTTTAGGGATGAAGTATTTTTTGGGATACAGCAATACCGTGCTTCTCATCTCTCTTTTTCTGTTCTGGTGAGGATTTTTGACAACACCCTTCTGCCTGATGGTTCCTCACCTTCCAGCGAGGAAGGAAACTCAAACTCTTAAAAAATTTAAGTAGATTTGTGGCAGCAGGGTGCGTCGCGTGAGATGATGTTATTGACCCAGATGCTACAGCAAGTGGGTGGACAAACAGCAGGTGCTGGAAGGTCAATAACGCTGTACAAGTCTTGCCCGAGAGGAAAGCAAACAGTGCTTCTGCATCACAGGGAGGTGAAATCCAGATTGTGTCCAAGGTGCTACACTACAAAAATCTATTAGTTACACATATACATGAAATTTATTGCCTGAAAGCTTTTGAAAATGGATCCACGCCACTGGTTTAACCACATGCCTACGGCGGAAGCAATCAGCATGAAGGAAGAGGCTGCAGATGGATGGATAAGAGACGTGACGCTCATTTGTAAGTCCTGCTGAGGCAACCACCCTCCACACCGCTCTGAAGGGGAGACAAGTGTCTCCAAGATGTGGAGTGGTCTGGATGGACGGACGTGGTCAGCCCCAAACCCAGCGGATGCCCCAGCTCCCTGCAGCCACCCTGGGTGACCGTCCCTCAGCCCACCCTTCGCTTGCCATGTGGTGACCACCACCGTCCCCCCCCCCCCCCGAGAGCAGGGGTCTGGTTGTCCCAGCAGGTCACACTGGCCAGGGGAAATGTTTTCCTGGGGGCTTGGTCCTTGCACAGGGAGGTCACCCTTGGAAAGCAAGAAGCCACATCTCGGCAGCGGTGCTCAGGCTTGAGCGCGCAGAGGAGGACTGTGGCAGCCCCTCTCCCTCCCTGTGACACCAGCCGGGCGCCTTTGAGGGGCTGCCACAGCGGGACCCGTGCCCTGCCCAGGCTGCCCCGTCGCCTGGGGGGAGGCCGCGGGCCTTCTGGCGGGCGCCTCACGGCCTGAGGAGGCGACGCGGCCCCGGCCGGCGCCTCCCGCCCTGAGGGGGCGAGGGCAGCGGGGCGGTGGCGCTGGCACCTCCCGCCGCCGGCGGGGAGGGCGGGACGGGGCGCGGCCGCCCGCTCCTCCCCGCCCCCGGCCCGCCCAGGAGCCAAGGCGCCGGCTTCTGCCCCTCTTTGGTGCCCGGCGTGGGCCTGGAGGAGACTCCGCGCCCCTGCCGCGGCCATGGAGGCTTTCTGCGGGTCCCGCTTCTGGGTAAGCAGCGCGGCCGGCGGTGCCGCCTCCCTCCCCGCCTTCCCGCCCCGTGGGCTTTCCCCCGCTGAGGAGAAAGTTGGACGGGGAGGTTTGCGCGGAGGGGCCGGGGGGAAGCGGGGACCGGCCCCCTCGGCGCCGGCGGCGGGGCTTGCCCCGGGGCGGAGGAGAAGCGCCGTGCCCCGCTCCGCCGCCGCGGGGAGGTTCCCCACGAAAGGGGCCGTGTGTTGGCCGCGCCGGGTCCGAGGGGCCGGAGCGGGCCGGGAAGGGTCGGTCCTGCGGCTTCGGAGGGGCTGAGCTGCATCTCTCCCTTGCCTGCCGGGCCGCGGGGGCTGGCCGTCCCGAGAGCCGGCTGGTGCGGTGACTCCTCCGGCAGCCGGCTGAGGAGCAGGGCCGCTAGCGCCTTGCTTGTTCGCGATTCAGCATCTCCAGGCCAGAGCCGAGGCCCCAGGGGACCCCAGAAGACCCCAGGCCATGCCACAGCTCCCGCCTTCCTGCAGGAGAGGTGGTGTTTCTTGTAGCTCTCCTAACAGCTGTAGTCCACCTCTGGACCTCATAGCGATGAACAGGGCCATTCCCTTCTTCTGAGGGTCCTGGTTTAGTGTTGCTGCTGCTCTTCAGAACCCTTCTGATGAGCAGGAAAGTGCTTCCTATTAAGTGTTTTGTTACTGCTAAAAAGCGATGGGCTCACGGCAGCCAAGGGTGGTCACAAGCCTCAGAGGATTGCAATGACTTATGTTCGTATTTAGAGCCGTCAGCCTTTTGGAAAGGCTGATTGCAGCAGGCATTGGGTTTGTAAGCAGAAAAGTTTGGAAACTGCTGCCATGGTCTGCTCTGACGGTGAAGCGTGTAAATGCTGCTGCAAGTACTTGGTGCAGTATTTCCCCACGATACATGGGGAAGTATGTCCCCAAGACACATGCTGCTTTCCTCTCAGTGCTGTGTAGGCAGGTGCTTTAGACTGTATGAAGCCATGGGTGTTTGGGCATGTATGGTGAATCTGGAACTGCCCTCCAATAAATCGCAGTTTTTGCATGTGCCTTTCTCCTGTATTGATGTAGCTCAAGGGAGATTTTTTCAAAGAAGGATGAGCAGGAATGAAAATGCATGTCTGAAGAGGAATCACTGCTAGAAAGCTATTAAAGGACAACACAAGCAATTGGCCACGAGGACTTAATGCTGAGTTCCATCTTCAGATAATTAGTTCTCTTTCAAAAACTGTGCCATCGTTACTTTTTAAAAGAGGACTTAGGCTCCTAAGCCCCTTGGTTACTTTTCTTTATTCAGTTTCAGGTTTAATTTCCAAGCGCTCTGCACACTCTCTGCTACAACAGTTGGCAGATAAGCTTGCTCAAACAAGTATTTTCACCTCTTACTTCTACGATAAACACTCATAGAACAGGAACAAGCACAAACAGATCAACACTGCTCACTAGTTTATTGACTGCCTCGAGAAGCATGTCTTAGCTTCTCAAGGAAGGCTTGTAGTGCAATTGCTCTTCGTGGCCAAAGCTTTTGATAGCAGTTTATTGATACATTCATGTAAAATGTTCCGGCAGTTTTGCTGGTTTTAAGTATGAAGTAAATGTATGATTCCGTACTTTACGCAGTACTGTTAGACGCGGGCACGGTACCCCTTGCAGTGCTCTGTCTGGTCTGTGCTACTCTCGGGTAGCGTATCGTAGTTTTAATATTACCAAGGCTTTTCAAAACTAGATTTGCAGGAAGTAATATAAAGGTAATCCAGGGAAGATATTTTAATTAATAAACATTTATTTACAGGATAAATGATGAAGAGATCTAAATATGTTTAACAAAACATAAATCATAATTAAAAAAATATACCTTCAGCCTTGCTCAAAGTAATGGTTCAAATGTGATTAATGCCAGTTGATCTGAAACATGGTAGTTTGGATTGGCAGAGGAATGCATTTTCTGTCTGAGTCTGTGAAGGAAGATGTCAGGCATGTGTTACAAGGCTCTCCAGAAACTTCTTTTTTTGTGTAATTATCACATACTTACACCTCAACATAAAATATTACTAAAGAATAAATGGGGACTGATTGAAAAGAGACGAGCAGTGTTCCTTAAACAAATGGGCAAACTGCGCAGTCAATGCAGGCCTGTTCTGTCTCTTCAGAATGATCCAGAGTTGTTTAGAGTCACAACAACCTTCCGTCTGTATAATTGTTTTAAAAAATGGTACTCAATGACTGTGTGAAATGGCACACGTGACCCAGTGACCAGCAGATTGAACTCGGTGACCAACAGTCTTACACCCTAGTTTTGGTGGTCGGTGGTGTTTTCTCTGGGAACAGGAGTGAATACAGTGAACTGATTTTATGAGAGATTTTAAGTGATGACCGTGTAGATGACAGTCACCTTGAAATGATTTGCTGTGCAGATATGCAGTTCCATGAGAAAACCTAGGTAGAGGCTTCTTTTTGAAGTATGTCCACAAAAGTTGGGGTTTCTCGTGCTGCGGTACACTTGGAGAAGGGAGAACAAGGTGAAAGGCAGTTACTGGCCTGCGCAAGCAAGCTAATGGTGTTCGGCTCTGCAGTTCAGATCAGGAACTTGATAAAATGTGAAGCAATATTAATGTTCACTTTTTCATAGCTGATGAACTTAGACTCCCCATTTTTTTGTCAAAGAAAATATTGATATTTTTGGAAGCTGAATGACATGTTGGGGTCAGTTTTAAAACTGTTTAGAGCAAAAGGAAACATGCTGTTCCAATTTAAACAGTTCTTTGTTTTGGAGTTTACACCAACTATAATACTTTTCAGTATATTTCAGGTCAGAATCAAAACAAAACAGTTCAGAATTAGTTCATGAAAATGTTTACATTGAAATATATCGGTTTTAACAGATGATTGATTTATCTTGGATTTTTTTCGCTTATCAGAAGTGTTTCAACTCTTCACCTTGACGTAGGGTGGGGAATTTTGCTGGAAACGTCAACAGGTTGGGTTTTTTGTGTTTGTGCAGAGTTTCCTGTTCAACCCATTTTAGAAATAAGAAATTAAAGGAAATGTTGTTGGTCACATTAGAAATCTATAAAAGCTTCTGGCTTCCAGCTACTGCTTTACATGTTGAACACGGAATCAGCCAATGACTAATACAAATACAGGGTGTGTCTGTGTGTATATATATGTATATATAACTGTGTGTGTGTGTATATAAAACTGTGTGTGTGTGTGTACATATATATATATATATATATATATATATATATATATATATATATATAAAAATAACAGTGGAACAACCATAACATTATTTTTTCAAAATGCAGTATGAACAATCTCTTAATCTGAACACTTGAAAACATACTGCCTACTTTAATTGAAAATCTGAAGCTAATTGTTAATATCTCCTAGCAGCGTTCCCATCCTGAATGCCCTTCCGGAGGAGATGGATGCGATAGCGCATACTCACACAAGGCAGTCCTTAGGTGTGTTATTTACTGTTGCCCATAATTACCTCCTATTTATTGTGTCACACATTTACTATGTGGCAGTAAGTGTGCTACATAGGCATGCCAATTAATGTGACCCACAATCTGTGTACCTGAGAAGTAGATACTGGTGAATTATCACTTATTTGTTGCTTAGTGCTCCGCTGTAGTAAAATGTGAGCAGTTCTTCCGAGAGGAGAACAAAGTGATCTCCTAGGGAGTGTTTGCTGCAGAAGTGTTTTGGCTTAGCGACTAAACAACAGGAGCTTAGAAAACCAAATTCCGTTCCAGCGTAAAGACACGTTGCCTCTCGGTGGCTCAGACTCGCTGGGTAGGAGATGGCACTATGGCTGCTGTGAGGATAAATCCTTAAGCGCTGTGCCGTACTGGGTACTGTTGGGATGATGGGTCATATAAGCACCTTAGCCTACAGACAAAGTGCCTAGGCTTAAGCAGCAGCTTGTGGTTTTGGTGGTGTGTTTTGGGTTTTTTTTAACGGCATAAATAGGAAATGGGAGGACAAGTGGTAGAGCACTTCAAAGGGGAGATCACAACTTTTAGTCAATTATGGATGAGATCCAGGCTTGTTCCTTTTGATCCCGCTTAGCTGACAGAGCTCAGTTGCCTTGCCTACCCTGTGTCTTGGTTTCCTGACAGATATCTTTTTTTTTTCCCCCGTCCCACGTGGAGTGCTGGCTCTTTCTTCATCCAGAGGCTCTTGAGTAATTCAGCAGGAAATTGCAGCAACTCTCAAAAGTAAACAATACCTCAGTCTTGTCTTTGGGATAGTCTCATACAAGCACCCTTTTAACCTTTAGGTTTGTAGATATTCCTTCACCGTGAGTCCCTCTGTGAAATTTTAGTAGATTTGGCCTAAAAGTCGTGCTGCTCTCTGAAGATGCAGCTTCCTGCTCTGTTGGCTCCGAGTGCCACCACCCTCCTCTCTGCATAATTTCCCTTTTTGCTTCATCATGTGTCATGTTTACACTTCTTGTTGTTCAAGATGACTTAGGATAGCTGTAGTAAGGAAGAAATGTTTCTTTCAAGGAAGATGACAAACAATGTACTTCTTGTAACGTATGTACGAGTTTATTTTAAAAACCCCACAACTTACGCGATTTGGCCCTAAATTAATAATAAAACATCACATTTCAATTATTCTCTTATATTTTCAACTAAATTAGTTCCAGCAGAGAAAAAGTGAAGTGAAAGGTGGTAGCAGGTCATTGCAAAAGAGAGATGCTGCAGTAAGGTGGTATAGTCCAGACTGGTTGTTCTTTATATATTAGCTTCCCCTTCTACCACACTGTGATAAACACAGACTGCTCAGTGTTTATAGATATTTAAATGTGATGCAGATCTCCACATAATCTTTAACTGCATCCAGCTTCAGATAACTGAGTTCCACTTCTATAAATCTCTTCACAAACGATCACATCAGGTATCTGTGTTCTTTCTCACGTTAGGTAAGAGATCAAAATAGGTAACTTTAATGGTATCTTCAGACATCAGATCTATGAAGTTATGCTCTCGCAAAGGGTAGCTGTGTTGGTAACATCCTGAACTTAAAAGCAATTAAGTACTCAAGCTCAAATCCTCCAAGATTTTAAGATTCTTGAGTTGAATGGAAGCTATTGCTAAAAGATTTGGGCCTCAGATTCTCAATGTCAAGAGCAGTATAAATACTTATCATTAGATCTGGAGTATTATCCAGAACCTATTATCATTCATCTGTGTGTAAACGGCATAACAGACTGTATTTGAATCTGTTTGGGAAAGACAAAGTCTGGATTTGAGAGTTGTCGGCAAAACTTAATGCCAGAGAAAGCTGCCAGTATCAAGGATTTACGGAGTCGTTCGATGGCAATGTCAATTAATGAAGCTCATGAAAATGGCATTCATTTCGGTAGAATATGCGAATGATTGCTCATGTTTTTCAAGCAAAGCAGTCATTGCTATTTCCTTCAAACCAGCACACTGATGGGTCAAATGAACAGCACAGTCCTCAGCGCAGGAGAATGGGGGCAGCAGTTAAAATTGTCACCACCAGCATCTGACCAGCATGGTTGAGTCCCTTCTGGAAATTCCCATTTGGAAATCTGGAATTGTAGGAAAAAGGATTTTTAGGAAAAAAACACCCAGGGGTAGAAGAATCTTTTTTTTTTTGCCAGGGTGCACTGTGGCTTTGTGGGAGATGCTTCACAAAGATCTTCTGGACAGAAAAGCCTGCTTGTCCCTCCCTTCCATGTGTTTCCTGGGGGTGGGACAGTAAAACTTGAGGATGCTGTGAGATGGGGCAGATGGTAGGGAGGCAAGGTCCCACCTTGCTTTAACGGAGGATTAAAGCCCCACAGGGAGACTTTTTCTCTGTAGCAAACCTCAAGGTCATATCTTTTTCAGTTTTCAACACCACTGTTCCTCCCTGGTCACAGCGCTGACCGTTGTCGCGTAAGCGACAGAGCTGGTAGATGTAGTGTCTGGGACTTAGGGATACCATGAAGTTTGACTCCTGAAAAGAAATAATACCTGAAACAAAATCTGAGTCGCATGAGGAGCTCCTTAAAATGGAGCTTATTTAATCGCTACAGTTAAGAATATAAAGCATTTTGAGATAGGCCTAACCTACCTGGTAGGCAAATTGCTGTGCCACTGGAGATATAATCCTTTCCTTTCTGCATGTGTAAATTTGTAATGTATTAAAATGAAGAGACTATTACTGTTTAAAATTTAATTTTAAAAAAATTCCTTTGAGAAACGTATTAAATGGGATCTTTGATTTTTCCAGTAAGCTGATGCTCCATTTGTCTCCTGATACTGCCGTTGATATGATGGGCCATTATCCAGTTGCACGTTATTTGGCTGAGCTGGAGGAGAGCGGAGCGGCAAGCAGCCAGAGACCTTCCCAGGAATGCGTTCAGGCTTTTGTACAACCAACAGCCTTGATTCCGTGCTGGGCCTGTGTGAGCTGGCACCTTGTCCCCGTGCCATCTCACGGCAGCACGAGAGGTGAAGTCAGTGCAGTAAAACTTAGATCGTTTATAGTAATGTCACGTGCCAGTGTCGTACAGCTTTGAACTAGAACAGAATAAGAAATGAAGGAGGGGGAGAAGAAAAACTATTTCACAGGAGTTATTTCAAATGTCAAAGTAATTTAGCTCCAGAAGTAATAATATCTATTTTCTTTCCAAAACTTTCTGAGAATACAGAAATGCATTTGACACTTGTGCAATTAAAAAAAAGAAGCCTACTTCTCATCTCTTCCTTTGGTATCTCTCCTTTCCCCCCTAGTTGAGTGACTTCTGTTCTAGAATCTCCCTCACCTCTTAGACGTGCAATTTTTTTCATTTCCCTGTGTTATTATGTACATTTGGAAACACGGAAAAGTAAAAGGGGAAAACCCTCCATGTTCTGGATATCATCTTTTTATTATGGTAAGGGGAGGTGGGAGCAGGCAAAATGAAACAAAAACCATTAAAAAAACGTTAGTTTTTATGGTTTGTCTCCTTTGAAAAAGCAAGATATATCTTCTGGGGGAAATAGTTTACTACTGGAAGATCCATCAGATGGAAAATCGTGGCCAGTGGTAATCTTCAGCTGCAGCAATGCTATTCTGTCTGCTGCTTTTTTTCCCTTTTTTCTCCTGCGCTGATAGAGAGTTGCTACCTCTTGCTTACATGTTGGTCACCTGCAAAAATTCACTTTCCGTGTCTAAGCCTCTTTGTGGCAAAGTGTGAAAGTTCTGGCTGCTTTGGGTATTTGAAGCATTGTTACTGGAAGCGTGTTGGGGTTGGGCCACTGCGGTCTTACAGCACGTCTTCAGGGATGGCGCTGCTTTCTTCATGCCAGCGCTGGCCGGGCAGATTCAGTTGCAGGGTGTTTGTACAGATCATAGTTAAACATGATTCTTTTAGAAATAAGGGGTTTCTGGGTGTCAAAAATCAAGTTTTAAGCTTTATGTTTACTTCTCTTAGTTGATATTGGAGAGAAGCTGCGCATGCAATTGGTTTGGGGTAAAACAATGTACCAGGACAGTTCTGCCTTTGCTCTGATGTCTCTCATTAACGTATTCCTTTTCCATAGTCACCTGATCCCATCTTTTATTTATCTCTGAATTTTTTTGGCTTCACAACAGCGAAGGCCAACCTTCACTTTAAGAAGGGAAGAGAAGAGAGAATAGCTGAGAGGGTGGGGGAGGCGTAGGAGCAGACGTTTCCCACTGATGCTACCTGAGGCGGTGCTTTGTGAGCTCTCTTTCTCTCTGAAACTACTGTCGTGGTTTAGGGCCAGGCTGGAGAGTTCACTCTTGTTCCGAATAAAAATGACTGAAATAAGTAGGTCTGTTGACAGAAATGAGTACGGTTTGTGCACATTAACTCTGAGAGTGTAGCTAGAGTGTGATGCTTGTCTGTGTTAGGTGAGCTTAGGTCAGTTCTGTGAGTGATAAACCAGGCTTAATCTTGGCATTAAAGCTTATTAACACCCGGGCTCTGTCTTGCCCTCTAGCCTGCTGCTGCATTTGACTTCTTGGCGCTCCCCTAATGAGTGTCCCTGCAGCTGAAGAATGTGACCAACCTTGGATGCTTGAGATGGCACGTCACCTTTCTGTCCTGCCCCACCAAACTCCCACACTGCTGTCGTGTTAAACACAGCCTTGACCAGCCACTAAAATCTCGTTATCGTTGCAGTCAATTTGTTGGTTCCAGCTCCCACTAGGCAGGCGGAGCGTCAGGGCAGCACTGATGACAATTTTTTTGTGACAATCCGTTTTATTGTATAGCAGCTCAACTGGATGGGCCAGCTTAAAATGGAGGCATCGGGGTGGGAAGGGGAGAAAATAAAGGAGGGACCATCTCATTTGCAGCTGTTTCAGCTGTTCCTACCTCTTCTCAGTTGAGCTACATTCATTATGATCCTTGGATTTACCCGGTTCCTTTTGACTGAGAGGAGATGGGATGGCTCAAATTAAGGATATTCCCTCCCACCCATCATCACACTGGGCTAAAATACAGTAACCCACTCCTTTATTCATACTTTCACAAGGCCAAAGGAAAGGCCTTTCATGATGCAATTAACAGAAAGTTTTCTCTACAACAGCATATAGCTTTTATCAATTCTGACAGATGGTCAGGGACTTTCTTTTGGTGAAAGGATGATCCCGTTTCCTTTTCCTCTCAATCCTGCTTTTGACTCATGAGCATTTGTACCTCTACGGTGGCACTTTGCCTTCCCCTCTGCAAGTCAATAAATTTCCCTCTGTCCAAGCAGGAAGACTGACTGCTACTAAAACAGCTGAAATAGATGAATTTTACTTTTACTTTAAGTGTGTGTGTCTTAGATGCAGATATTTCCTGTGGTAAACTTCTACTTTACTATGTTATGCTACAGATGCTTTTCTGAAAGACCTGTTTCCTGGGGTTGGATGACTGTGGCAGAATACGAACCTACCTTTTTTTCATCCTGCTTCATTTTTGTTCATGATGGCAGAGAAGCTTGGAACTTCTACTCTTAAAAACTAAAAAGAGAAGAAAAAGAAACTTACCGTTTTGTATATGTCATGGTTTAACCCTAGCCAGCAACTAAGCCCCACCCAGCCGCTTGCTCACTCCACCCTGGTGGGATGGGGGAGAGAATCGGAAGAGTGACAGTGAGAAAACTCAGGGGTTGAGATAAGAACAGTTTAATAATTGAAATAAAGTAAAATAGTAATAATAATAATAATAATAATAATATACAAAGCAAGTTATGCATGATGCAGTAGCTCACTGCCTGCTGACCGATGCCCAGCCAGTCCCCAAGGAGTCACTGCCCCCCAGCTAACTCCCCCCAGTTTTTATACTGGGCGTGACGCCATACGGC
Organism: Nipponia nippon; assembly: GCF_047370975.1. NCBI lineage: Eukaryota > Metazoa > Chordata > Aves > Pelecaniformes > Threskiornithidae > Nipponia > Nipponia nippon. Next base: position 2,922,158 of record NW_028262330.1, read on the forward strand.
ATGGACCAGCCCTGTGGCCAGTCTGGGTCAGCTGTCCTGGCTGTGCCCCCTCCCAGCTCCTTGTGCACCGGGCAGAGCAGGGGAAGCTGCAAAGTCCTTGACTTAGTGTAAGCACAGCTTAGCAACAGCTAAAACATCAGTGTGTTATCAACATTATTCTCATCCTAAATCCAAAACACAGCGCTATACCAGCTACTAGGAAGAAAGTTAACTCTGTCCCCGCCAAAAGCAGGACAGTATAACACCTGTCACTAAGCCCGTACATTGATTTTTTGGATGCTGGTCCACAGTTCTCAAGTGCATTGCATGGTTGGTACCATCTGTACCATGAAACTTCGACTCAAGCAATAACCTGTGACTAGTTACTCCACAACCACGAACTAGCACATATAGGCTATGAACTTTTGCAAGGTGTGTTTGATCGATTAAAATAAACCACTAAAGATCCTTTTACTGCTGGAAAAGAAAGTTCAGCGTCCTGCATGGTGTCCTTCACTAACGTAGATAACTATTGCAGTGTGCTTTGTAAACAGAAAAATGGTATTTCTGGTTATTAACCGTGTGGTTCATGCAGTACTATAAATGCTTACGTCCTCTCAACCGCCCCTTTTTCCCAAGCTGTCTTGTTGTGTTGTTGTAGTGGAGAATGGCATTATCTTCTGCCCTGCCTTAAGAGAGGGGTGGGAGGGAAGGTTGTTCACGTAATCGTGTGAAGGAATTGAGTTGTGCAGCAGTCACTGTGGATCGATGAAGCACGATACTCCTTCTGTGAGTGAGATTGTTCCTTTGGAACCTGTAAATGGGTGATCTTGCTCTAAAAAGACCATTTGAAACTGGCAGCCTTCTGGAGGCCTAGAGTAGAGTGCTTGTTTGCATTTGTGCTCTAAAATGGTTATTAGAGTTTGCCCCAAAGCGTTTACCGACAAGGACCAAGCAGAGGAGGTGGACAACACCTAGAAGTGGGAGGTGAGGCATGGAGAGGCTGAGATGAAGGCTGTGCTGTAGCCGATTGATTTTGGCGTTGTGGTTCAGAGCCACTGCAGAGCCATCCTCGTTCTTGGGAGGAGGCCGTGTGGTAGAGCCAAGAAAAAAACATCCTATTTTTATTCTTTTCCTTTTTTTTGCCAGGCTGTGCAAGTGAAACTCACTGGCAGGGTATTTACCAGACCTAGGGGCAAAAGAAGGGCAGGAAGATTCTCCTCTGCAGTTAAGTTCTCACTGACAATTTCTTCTACAGGAGATCCCATTCCATGTTTATTTACTGCAGGGAAGTGTTATTACTTTCAGTTGTTCACTTCCCTATCTTTTACTCTTCATGTGTACCTTCCCAGTTGGCTTTCCAATTTGATTTTTAATCTTCAATAATGTGCCAGCTAGTGATAAGTGACACAGAATCAGCGATACGGCATGTATTAACCTTGGGTAGAGTGTGAATGACGTCAACGCAATGGCCTTCACCTTCCCAGCAGATAAAGAATGAATTTGTGTTTCCTGTGCTTTTCCTGATTCCTTTTGCGCTATAACAACGTAGAGACAAACATGTATTAATTTATCCACGCAATGGAGATAACTGCTTGAGACTACAAAAGACATTGTTAGTCTTCCCTAGGGTTTGGGAGCTTTCTGTTGCCGGCTGTTTGAGGAGCATTACTGCAGTGTCATCTGTATGCTGGGTAAAGCCAGTGTGAGGCACTTTTATTATATTATGTATTATATATTATATATTATATATATTTTATTTTATTATATTTAACTTCTGTAGTGGAGTAGGAGTTGGTTTAGACTTAAACCCAAGACCAGAACCCCAACTGGTCTTTCTCAGCAGGTTCTATTAACATCATCCTTGGGGTTCGGGAAAGGCATAGACAGGAATTTCCCTGTTCCTGGTTTTCAGCCTAGCTTTAGGCTTTCTGTTCGTTCCCCCTTTTCTTTGAAAGCTATAAGGGATGATGTGCAGGAAAACCAAGATCTGTTGCATTGAACTTTCGTTTCCTTTAAAGGCATTATCAGTTTTAAGGGCAGCCTTTTAAATAGCAGTGTTCTTTTCCAGAGGGGAAAGTGTAATACAAAGTACTAAGTATTAGAGCAGATTTAATGTTGCTCAGAGCTTCCCCTGTTGAATACCTTCTCTTAAAAGAAGATCATGTATTTAAAACTGCTCATCTAAATCTAAGTCCTACTGCATCGATGGCCCTTAATAGTAGGGTTGTGTTTATCCAAAGACTGTGACTGGAGTGATGGGTATAATTGAAAGCCGCTGCAAGGCACAATGTCAATGATATTCTTAACTGATCAACAGAAAGCCCCACTAATTTGTAAATTTTAGACTCCAGGGAACCCCTTGTCTGCTGTGAAGCTGTAACAAGCATCTCTGATTTCTTTTGCCATGGATGTTGGCATTGCATTAAGTATTATTACAGGATTAAGTCAATTGTGTGCCCAGGGAGTTAGGTACACTGGGCTGGTTTTTCTGCAATGCTGTATCTCACCAGCAGAGCCTCCAACCCGATCCGTGATACTGCACCCAAGGAAATGCTGCTGCTTACGGACAGTTGCCCCAGAGCTCTTGGCAGTCTGGAGGAGCCTCGGAGCACAGCGGGAGCCTGGATTAGGAAGAGGTCACAGGTTACTGCCCTGAGGACTTGTTTCTGGGGAAGCGAGCTGACAGCGGTGTTAGCTGTGATAGACACGCTGGCTGTTACAGTTTCCCTGGAATGAGTTTCTTGGAGAAAGTGGTGTTTCCCAGCACGTGCTGCTGAGTATTTCCCCTTGTGAGATGCCTGTTGATGGGTCACCCCGGCCCTGGGTCACAGAGCTGCCTGCAGGGTGTTTTCAGTGGGCTTTCATTGAAGGGGACCCCGAGACAGAGCTGCGATGCACAGAGGAAGGTGAGCGGCTCTCAGGGCAGGACAGGGCCATGAGCTAAGGAAGGTGCGTGCTATCCAACGTCAGCGTATTAGACCTCTTTCAGTAGCAAGTCCAAAGAAAACCCTCAAGCCCAGGCAGCCTGAGGTGGGGATTTTCATCCTCAATCAGAATGGGTCACAAGAAGCATTTAAACTTGCTCTGCTTACCAGGACAGAGCTCAGAATATGGAAAGGCAAAGCCATATTAAAGCAGGAGCCCTAAAGATAGGAGCCAAAGAGCTGGTGTGTCTCTCCAGCCGTTGCTTCTTGTGTTTGTTCTCAAGGGTGGAGTTCCATAACTTTACTGCTGAATTGAAGGGTATATTTAGCAATATTTAACAATGTTGGCTTGTTCGGGATAGATTGTATTGAGACTTCATGTCATATTCTGACTCAAAATGAGTTGTTTGGGGTTGGAGTGGATGTTGGAATATATGCTGTCAGTGTGGTGATTTATAAAGCCATAAAGTGGAACTGTCAGCTCTGTGAAAACAGACGCAGCTTGGGAAGAGATGTAGTAAGAAAGGCAACTTTCAGGTTCCCAGATTTAAAAGTAGTAATAATAATTCATAGCTGAGTCCCTGCTACACGGCACATGGCATAGCAGCATGAGTCCACTGTGGTCCCGTCTTAGGGAGAGCAAGTGATTTGCATGGAATTACACTACTTAAATGTTTTAGTACTGTGTCTTCTACCAGGAACCCCTCTCACTGTATTCAAGGGTGGAAGGAGTCTGCTCTCAGAAAACACCAATTCGTTGAAAGGGAAACTTTTTACAGAAACAGATCCGTTCCAGGAAAGCTTGTTTGTCTGCTCCAGGGTGGAACTGGACCTGGGAAAACATTACCAAGATAGCCAGTAGTCAGGTCTGTCACCTTGGATGTAGGTTTCTTCTTCAGCCCACATCCCCGTTTCCCGTGTGCCATGGAAGCGGCAGGCTCTTGTTGGGCACTGGGTGGGTGCTGCTTCTTGTACTTTCACATAGTTTTGGAAAGGTTCCACTTTTATTCTCAGGGATAATTCAACCGAATCTCAAAATCTTACGTGGACAGAATTTTTGTTTTCTGGCCAGCCGCACTTGTACGTTCAGAAATGCAAGTCCTTTGCCTTGTTTAAATAAGAGTTAATGAAAACCTTTAAATGGCTTGGCAGCCATACAGTCTGTGTCTTGGATACAATAGTCAGCTTGTGTTCAGTCCGAAGTTAATGGACATCTGGAGCAGTCTCTAGGTTGCTGTCAGACAGAAAGCCATTTCTGGACAGTTTGGTCTTATAGGAAAGGTTTAAATTAAGAGTGTGCTTTTTTTTTTCCCCCCTCAATAACTTTTAAACAGAATCTTTGTTTTATTCTGTGCCGTTATTGCTATTCTTCCTCAGCTTTCCTTTTCCAGGATTTTTTCCAGCAAGCAAAAGGAGAACAATTGCAAACACGGTCAAGACATTGTTAAACCACATGTAATTTAAAGAGAAAGTTACTATTTTGTGAATAAATGATAGTAGATAAGCTCCTGCTCTGGAACTCTTCAGCTCCAAACGTCTAGAGGGCATCTCCTGCCCTAAGCAGGGTAGCTGCTAAGGGAGCTTATCATGTTAGAGATGCTGAAATGTTTTGATGATGAGCCAAAAATGGGTGCTCTTTAAATGTTATCTTCCTTTCTGGTGCCAGGGACCTGCTTGCTGGAGGAAAACACGGAAATAGTTTGAATGTGAGGCTGGAGTTTTGTCTGGTTTTGATCCTATGTTTGAATTGCAGTGTAATTGCCCCTGTGTTGTTGATTTGTGGCTGAAGTTTCCCCTAGGTCTGGACAAACCTGTTTAGGTAAATGGGAATGTTTTTATTCCCTGGCCCGCGCTGGGTGCTTGCGTGCCTCCAAAAGAGCCATTTCTTGGCTGGAGAGGCACTAACTCCGCGGCATTAAAGGGTGCAGCTCAGATGCGCAGCTAACGGATTTGTGCCACCCTTCACCGCTGCCAGAGGTTTCATTTGTGCCAAAGCTGAAGTATTGAGTGACAAACTTGTCACAGTCCAGCCAAACCATCCTGCGACCTGCCGAGGCTTTGTAGTTTCATTACACTTACGAGCTCTTTCGTGTGTGCGTGGACGGACGCGGTGATTCATGTCCCTGCTGACAGATCATCACTGACATTGAAAGATTGTCAGCAGATTGTGGCTCTTCAGTTCTCCTAAAATCAACCATTGCTTTCAGCATTCGGTCTCTTTTGTGTTGGTAAACAAAAGCAGACTGGAAATACTTTTGAAGAATTCACGTTCAGACTAGTCAGTTATTCATTTATAAGGGATGGGAAGAAGTGGCTCAGCTTAACTGAAACATACTTCTACTAAAAGCTCATACCCAAAAATAATTAGGTACAAGTAAATGATTCTAGTGCAGAGATAAGGCATATTTGAGCCACAGATATCTTGGTTTTATCATCTGCTTGTTAATGATAGTACAACAAAGTCATTTTACATTTCCTGCAAGTAAGTATCTATCTACCACGTTTAAGATGACACATCAGATGGTGAAATGCAAGTTGTGAATTTCCAGTAGGTTTGATTAAAACCAAGTTCCCCTTAACTGTACTGAAATTTCTATTTTAGTTTGAACTTGTGTAACTGTGTTTGCACGTGGTGCATTCAGATCCTTAGGTACAAGTTGCGTATGTGGATTGTGGTGTCTGAGGTCACAGATGAAAAGCATTGCTTGCGATGTTTGCAAGAAGACCCATATTCCTACCTCCCTGTTAACTACATTCCTTTTGCCTTTGTTTAGAACAGGGAAGTAATTACAGTTGGAGGCATATGAGTAAGAAGGACAAAATTTTAGTCATAAATGGAGGGGGTTTTCCCAGGTCAGCACACGGCTGATCTAAATCTGATCATTTCTCCAGTGCTGGACATTCTTGCTGGATGAGTTCTCAAGTCGAGGATTTTCCCTCAAGAGCTCTGTTTAGCAGTTGCACTCCAGGCTGGGAATGCCTGAGAAATGCCGTGGAATCAGCACCTGTAGCTAAGCCTTAGCAAAGACAGAAACACGAGGGGTTTGTCTGCTGCGAAATGTATGTCCAAATCTGAGATACAGGAGGGCAGAAGTCTGTCTTTCTAGGTTTTGCCCAGTATTTAAAGCTGTACTTAGCCCTTTTACTATAGCAGATTAACCACAAGTAGTTGGGGTAGGTATTTTTGGAAAGCTTTTACTAAGGCCATTTGCTAACTCCAGCAGAATTTGGATACCACTTCTTCAAGCAGATGTTCCAACTGGCAGCACTTCTGCCTCTCTATTAATAAATGTCTCATCTTTTTTTCCAGGATTCAAATCTTTCGATACACACTGATAATCCAGACCTGACACCGTGTTTCCAGAATACCATCCTAGCGTGGATCCCTAGCATTTATCTCTGGAGTGCATTACCCTTTTATCTTCTCTACCTAAAGCACAACAAAAGAGGGTACATCGTGCTTTCCGTGTTGAGCAGGTTCAAGACGGTAAGATCTCTTTGCAGTGCTCCACGAGTAATGTGCAGTTTTGAGTTTGTTAGCATTAGTTCAGTATCCAAGCAAGTGCTGCAGTAGGGTTTAAAAAAAATTCCCTCTGATTTATGGGGGAGCTGAAGAACTTGCTTATAGGAAGCAACAGTGTACGTACAGATTTCTGAGGAAGGATACCAAAGGATAGCTCATCTGTAAGGAAATCCGTCCTGCGAGCCCACCTTTCTGGGTAGAGGGAGGAGTTGATGGCTCTGCAGCAAAGAGTTCACCCCTTTGTTGAGCCAAAAATATGCTGCTTTACCCTTACTTAAGCTTTAAACCACTGGAAGCTGAAAAACAGAGACCTTAAGGTAGGTCTAGTGAGAATTCCTTCTCATTGTGAAAGTAAGCACAAGAAGGTATTTTTTCCAGCCACTCTACCCACCCAATAGCTATATGATTTCATCTGCGTCTTGTGCTTAAGAGATGGCTGGTGTCAACAGCACCTCTGGTTTATAAGTGGCTAGGTCTAAGGAAAGCAGGCAAGGCACTTTCCATAGGCCATGAGAGAACTGGGGTTATTCCTGGGGAAAAATTCCAGGCTTCTGCTTCAGGGCATGTCTGCCTTTAATCTGGGTGCTGCCTGTGTTTCCAATCAAAACTGAATAGTATGGGAAAAAAGCAGGTAAATACATGAGTCCTTCTATTGGTTGTGTTTGCAAATCCCTTGGAAAGCAGTTGGGATGAGATCCTTGGTTTGAGTGCAGCGGGACAGTTCCGTTAGCCTGACTGCAACTGATGACGGCAGCAGCGTTGTTCTGTTTACACAGCTTTGTCTTGCTGGGAATCTGTGAATCGTAACGGTTTTGCCAGCCCTCTGACTGCCCCCGGAGATGAGTTTACCAAATGCTGTTTTCTGTTTGACTGCTTTCAGCTGCTCGGTGTCCTGCTGTGGTGCGTGAGCTGGGCAGATCTCTTCTACTCTTTCCACGAGCTCCTGCAAAACAGAACGCCTCCACCGGTCTATTTTGTAACTCCATTGATCGTTGGCGTCACTGTGGTTCGTAGCTGTTTCTGTTTATTGTGACCAATAAGAATAACTCTTTCTTAGACAGGTGAAGGAGGAAAAGGGTTCCTTTGCATTCATTGCCTTATCCTGTACTCTTTTAACTGAATTATTAGTACTTGTATTACTGAAGCAAATTTTGCTTACCGAAAAGGCCACAGTTACAGATATCTCTCTCATGTAGATTCAGCTGTGTAAATTAAAATCTTTATAATGGAGAGATTGTTCTGCCTCCCGCCTTGCTCTCATCTGTTTCTCCAGGCTTGCGATCCAGGTGTGGAGGGAATTTGGATATGACTTTGCCTAAACAGAGAGATATGATAGAGCATGGCTTGTGCATTGTTCAGTATTGTATTGGACTTTGTAAAACCGTGTCTCTTATCTGGTGGTTGTTCCTCCATTAAACAGAAACCAGATTTGCTCTGCCTAGGGTGACAAACAGGCTTGTGGCTGTTGTATGAAAAATGAAGCGGTAAAATTGGCCAATTGAGTTTTTAAATCCCTTGGTTAGATTTTTTTAAAATCTTGTTTTCTAGACAAGTCATGATTGTCCATCTGGACTGGAGAAATGGCAGCTCTTACATTTGTTTAAAATGTTTGTAGCTAATATTTAATTGTGCCTAGCCCTAGGTACTAAGCCTGGTTTAAAAACTGAATTCTGGAGATGAGGCTCTGAAAGCAATAAAACCAAATTATTTCATAAAGTTATTCGCTGCTTTCCTTAGCTAGAGGAGGTTTTGCCATTGACTTCTGTGAAGTTATGATGGGGCCTTATTTCAAAGAGGCCCTGTTGTCGGTGATGACTGTAATAGCTGCCAACTGAGAGTGTGAATAAGGGGAGCAGTGGGATGGGATTGTGTTCACATGTTCCTGTATTTACTTTTACAGCTGTTGGCTACATTGCTTATTCAATATGAAAGGCTGAGAGGAGTTCAGTCCTCTGGAGTGCTCATTATCTTCTGGTTTTTGTCTGTGCTCTGTGCCGTGGGGCCTTTCCGGTCTAAGATCATGACTACAACCACACAGGTAACATGCCATCCTCATCCTCGTAGCGCTTGGAGAACAGGAAATGTAGCATTAACATCTCTGTGAAGGGAATGAATTACCCAGTTTGGAGTCAGATCTGAGCCCAGCTTTTGCCAGAGAGAAAGAGAAGTTTGGTTCCGTTGCCTTGACTCAGACTTGTGTAACTTGAAGGCAACTGGGATTTCTCATGCAATGTCAAAAAGCAGATTTCGCTTAGCCCAAGGCTATAATGGAAACCTGATAGACATGTGAGAGCTGTACCAACACTGTATATATATTTTCTTTTCCCTTTCGCAGCTCCCTTCCCCCGCCATGCTTAAATAGGGATGGGTAGTAATGGGAGATGACAGATTTTAATATGTAATGTTCCTTTTTTGCTTAGGGAGCTTGGCCACATTATGCAGCTCCATAGGCTTTCTTGTGTCAGTGCCTGATGTGCTGAGGACAGCATTTTGACTCCAACTGTGGCTCTAAATAGAGAACAGAAAGTTGGAGGGAGAGGAAAGAAACCTGGGCTGTTATGATTCCTGTTTGAAAACATAGCAGGTTCTCCCACAGCAAGGTAGTTATTATGCTTTCCACAGAAACAGATTTCACTAAGTAGGGCAAAGCAGATTGCTTCAGTGATTAGATCATCAAAGGCTAGGACTGAAAAAGAGTATCTGAGAAACATTAAGGTGATTGCTTCTCCTCAGTGAAATCAGTGTTAATTCTGTTCGGTGATTTCTTTTCTTTATACTTACTTTTTTGTAACTATTAGCAGCATTATCCTTTTAGCAAGGATTTCGCTATACCAGGCTGTTGTAAATATTCCAGCAGAGACTGAATTAAACCTTAAATGACAGTCTGTGCAGAACTTCTTCAGAAAATAGCTGCAATCCTGGTGAGACCCTTTCAAACGCCACTTGAAGTCAATTTTAAAACTGTAGTAGTGGTGAATCAGTACAAATATTGGACTATCAATGTTTGAATCCTTAATCAACTTAAAATAATCAGTGCAGAGCCTTAGAATGGGTATCGGTAACGTTTCTCCTGTTCTTGCAAATGCCAAGGACCAAATATTCTTTTTCTTGCACTTAAGGTTTAAACATTTTGAGTGAACAATGAGAGCATTCACAACTACATTAGGGTCCGAAAGTGCTGTATAAGGGACATACCCTCCCGGCAAGAAGTTTTGAGTCAACTGCGGACTCATATGAGTAGGAAAGGAAATATCTCCAGAGCAGATGGAACTGTTATTATGCAATACAGTGTTTTTTGCAGCTTCTTCTGAAAGTATTTAACGCTGACTGCTTGTCAGTGACAAGATACTAAAGTAAGTGGATGTTCTCTGATCTGGGTTGACAATTCCTATGCTTAAGACATGATCTTGCAAGAACCCCTGGAGGTAATTTAGAAGGATGTCATGTAGCCCTGATCCCAGAGGGTGTCTGCATGCAGCGAAGATGTATAAGCACTTTGAACTTGACATAATTTAATGAAAAGCTTGGAGATAAGCATGTTCTTAGGCACTTTTACAGAGTACGTGCATACTTTTGTAAGATAATTCCTGCTAGCAACTACTTTGCAGTATTCAACTGTAGAGGAAGAAAGGAATTGCCAAAAGAAGCTGTGAAAAAGTGAGAAGAGAGTGTGTGCATGTTGGGGGGGCTGGGAAGTACAATAAAAACAGTAATTTACTGTGTTTCTTTTTCCCTCTAGGGCCATGTAAATGAAAGGTTCAGGTTTACCACGTTTTACATCTACTTTGCTTTGATAATCATTGAGTTGATCCTTTCGTGTTTTAAAGAAAAGCCTCCATTTTTTTCCCCTGTTAATACAGATCCTGTAAGTATTTTCACTTTGCTTTATTTGCATTTTACAGACTATATCATGTTTTGAGAGTTCCACTGAGAATACTTGTCATTGAAAACAGCTTTGGGTTGTCATTGAGATTGCAGTAGTTAGTGACCCCCTTGCGAAACACCAGGTATGGAGAGCAATATTGGGGTTTGAAGCCTTTTTCCATTATATGTGCCATCGGTAGCGACTGGAAGCTATGTAGTGAAAGCAGCTCTCCTACTTGCTGCTTCGCAGCAGTTTAAATTACATTTATGAACGTTGAAGTGTTATTCACTAATATATGTCATATATATAATTGAAGTGAATATTAATTATTTCAAGAGTGGGTTTTGTGGAGATGGTGGTCTACTTGCTTAACATTCATTTAGAGTTAGCTAAAGTCTATAAGGGTTGTCTTTATAAATGAGTTCTATATGTGTTGAGAATAGATATGGAAAAACATTAATAACAGAAGATATCAGTGGTGTCACAGGTTAAATTTCTTCTCCAATTCATAAAATGGTCTCTATAATTGGATTTATGTTTGAACCAAGCTGAGAGAGAAGTTGAGTTCATTTCTTAAAATGAACATTTCAGAAACTACAGAATGACATTTCACTTTATATAAGTGTGATTTAAAGGCAGTATATGAAGCAATTTTTAAAGATAGAGTTCTGCATGACATGGGAAATGAAATAAATCAATTTTATGTCTTGTTAGGACATAGGTACATACATGTAATATACCATATAATATACCAAAACTCACCAAAATAGAGTGTCTTTTATTAAAATAATGGTAAATGCCTTGCTTTATTTATTTTGTTTTTTTCCCCCCATAACTTTACTATAGAATCCATGTCCAGAGTTAACTTCAGGCTTCCTGTCAAGATTGACATTTTGGTGGTTTACAAGGTGAGCTTCTCTTTTCAAGCTGTTGGACAGCTGACAACCCCAAACTTGTCGTACAGAGTTAGCAATAGAGATATTTTTTTCTCTGTAAATAGTTGATGTTGGATGCTCTTTCATCCACAGCACTTCTAGCATTTGCCTTTTTAGAAACGGTGTTCAGAGTGCTCTTACTGTCCAAACTTCTTCTCTGAAGAGTGGTGGCAACAATTGTGGTGAGACTAATAGGGTGTACAGCCTGGTTGTGCTTACAGCATGCTGGAGTATAACCTAAACCAAGATATAAGACTGTGTTCCACAAGATTAATTGTGGCAACCTTTCACCCACCTGAGGATGCATTTTGTTTCCTGTTGAGGTTCATGGGTGAATGCTTTTTTATAAGGACATTTTCTGTGTAAGAGGGAAAATAAACTGGGTTATATATACAAATGATTACCACCGAGACTGGTATCAAAAGGCACGTGTATTAAAGATGCAAATTTGAGACTGGGCTTACTACCACTCCATGATAAAGAAGTGAAACAGCTGTCAAAGGTCATGTTAAGACCCAGTTTTTCCATAGTGGTTGAGGGTGTTGAGATCTTCATTCTTTCATCCATGTAACTTTATTGTCCTGGCAACAGCCCCGTAAAGTTCTTTTTAGTGAGAGAGTGAGATCTTTCTAAACTTCCAGAGTTTTGAATGTTCAGCTTCCCCATCGAGATTTTTGGCAACTAGATGTTTGTATCCCTTGACAAAATTCCTCTTACAGCTGAGGAACCGTAGCTTTCAGAGAAACCTGATTTTCCCTTAACTTACATGAGCTTCACTTTTGCATTTTCTTCACCTCTGACAGTTATTCCAGATAGACTTAGTTATTTTCACCTCTAAACTTCACTGTTTTCATTTAACACCACGGTTTCATTCAAATGCTTCTGGTAGTTGGTTTTTATTGTCCTTTTTTTCTGAAATGATGTTTTCAATAAAATACATGTAATCAAAACTACAAAATGTCCTTTCCTTAATTGCAAACATCAATATAAGGAACAAAGGGAGATGGAGGTGTAATTATCACCCTTTCTGTGGAGATGTATCTTCTTGCTTTTGTTAGCTTAATAGTCCTGGAGTTACTAGCAGTGCTTTAAGTACTATTAGCTAAACTGAATTGGACTGTTTTTCTCCATATGTGCAGCATGGCAATTCTTGGGTACAAAAGGCCCCTCGAAGATAAAGATTTGTGGTCGCTGAATGAAGATGATACTTCAAAAATTATTGTGCAACAACTAAGTAAAGAGTGGGACAAAGAAAAAGCAGAATGCAAGCAGTAAGTATACGAACAAGTCTGCAAATGGAGATTGATCTGAGTCGTTTTAACATTAATAAGCTGCTCATCACTGAAAATGAGCCAACTAAAAATGGCACCTACCTCTTGAACCTATTTCTTCTTCATTCATATTAACAGTCAAATTCTCTTGTTTTAATACGTCTGGGCAGAGGCAAGCAGGAGCCCTCTGGGGCTTGTGTACCACCAACACTTTAACTAGGTGCTTAAAGTCTACATGGGCAGATAGTGCCATTTACCACGTGGAGAGGGGCTGAAGATGCGTGAGCAGAAGGGATTGAGTCGGTTGGATTGTAGAAAATGAACAACTTTCATCACTGAGCTGGTAGATGTCTGACCCCATAATTGCATCCCTCCTAGGCGTGTTAGAGCACAACTTCTAGGCACCGTAAACCAAAAGGACTTCCTCATCATCCTCATCATGAGGTTTTTGGCCTGACACTATTTTTAGCCTCAAGGCTCTTAGGAGTGAGCAACTCTTCACTTCCTAGCAGTAAAGATATAAAGCTCAAAACATGTGAAAGGCAGGAGGGGAAGAGATATCCCACTTTAAGAGCCGCGACCCTACTCCTGTTGCTTAGAAAGTTAGCAGCAAAATTCTGGTAGTCTCTGATGGAAATGGGATGAGGGTCAGAACTCACATAGAGTTGCATCCATGCTGGAGAGGATATCCTTTTTATTGCATGTTCTGTCCTAATCTAATCGTAAGAAATTATCTATTGTGCAACTGTATTTCCTTCTCCCACTGGTTAGTGTCCAAAATGTTTCCAAACAAATAGATGTGATAATAGTGTGTTTCAAATGAAAAATGTCAATAAGGAGGAGGCCTGCACTTCCATTTCCTTTCATTGTGGAGATTTCTTCTCCATGTGGAGGCTTTCCTCTGTTCTCTTCTGTGCATATCCTTGCCAAATTGGAAAGACCCTATTATGTGATAATACTAGGAGAGAGTTGTAAGGTTCTTGGCAAGGCTAAATATGATGTGGAGAGTTCCACTTCACAGCTAAAATTTGACAGGTTTCCAGCACTAACACCAGGAGCTTGTCCACTAGTGCTCTGTCTGTATGTGCGTTGTGGTTTTACTTTGGGGTTTTTTTGTTTTCTTAATGTCTCTATTTTTATGGTGTGGAATAATGTGCATTGTCTGGGTTCTGGTCTTTTTGCACAGACATAAATCTTACTCCCCCAGGCTTTTATGTAGTAAGAGCACAGCCATTGTGCAGAAGTGCCCAGGGTCCAGGAAAACTTTTGCTAGGAAACCAGAAACCGTGCCTGGAGTTTTGTCATGGGATTCATTGCATTTTGGAAATTATTCATACAAACTGGGGCCAGTTGGCAATGAATTTAACCATAAATTATGGTTTGTATTTAGCTCAGGTAAAATTTTGTGGCAACTATATTAATGATTCTAAGGTGGGGAAAAGAGCAAAAACAAAGGAAATCACTGTACTCCAGATTGCTGGGTTTCACGTAACTCTAAAGGCTTTGTAGTTCTGCTTATTCTTCAATTATAAATAGGTATTCTCAATTACTTCATGTCAAATAACATTAGTGGTAGTTGCTTGGGAGCTGTTGTAAATACTTTTTTTTTTTTAACTCATTAAATCTGCTCTGAGCAAGCTTTTATGACATTAAAAAAGCTGTGTCAGGTTGTACATATGTTGAAAGTGTCATGGAAAATATTTGCAGTGTACGTAGTACTAATTCATTTTTAAAAACTTAATCAGTTGCAACTCTGGCATAGCTAAAGCTTTAAACTTATTTTATGGTAATGATTATCAGATTTCTGTTGTTCCTCAACCGGCAAAACCTTTTTCACATTTTGCTTCACAGCTGTCTTGTGAATTACTGTTAAATAATTGCTAATAATTCGATGGCTACTAACAGGTTACAGGAGAGATCAGTGTGGATTTAAGTTGTTATTATAGATAATAAAGCATGCAAAGAGTATTTTTCCTTTGCTTTTGCTCTTTTTGCATGGACGGCTGAAGTCTCTGCTCGCTTACTTTACTGATAAGTGCAGTTGCTTCTGAGCGCGAGCTGTGCTGGATGGCGAGAGCTGGAATCTGTTTTCTCTCATTTTTAGTTAGCTTCTGGTTTTAGAGACTATGCTTTATGAAGACAAATTGAAGATGCAGGGCCTTGTCATCACCATTGAGAAAGCTATGTGTTTTCCCATGAGATAATCAGCATCTTTTATCTGCCCTGCTATAAATAATGGAAACCAGGCACATGCTTTTTGCTTTGATAAAAAACAGGGTGTGAGCAGTCCCACACACTGCTGAAAACCTGACCTCACCTAGCTACCCGTAGTAAACACTCCAAGTGCATTTTCTCCCTTTGGGATGTTTTGCTGTGAAAGAACTATTGCATTGCTGTTAGCTCACTGTAATAAACATTTTTAATAGCACACAAAGCCAGGGGCAAGTAGTCTTGTTTCTTCAAATCCTTCAATGAGTTTAACAGCCTGGTTGCCAGAAAAATAAAGCTTTGCTCATAAACTCTCCAGGTTTGATCTGGAAGGACAAACACAACACTGTTTCTTCTTGTTTGGGGGGAAAAAAAAAAGAAATTGTCTGGTTTAGGTTCTCCCCCGCCCTCAAACTTTATTGCAAAGAAATTGGGATTTGCACATGCCTTTGTTTGAAAGGATGTGAACAAGTTTCTACCTGTGGACTGTTAGCCCCAGTGATCGTTTTGAATGCTCACAGGCTCTTGGAATTATTTGACTCTGCAGCCAGCCAGCTCCAAAAAACCTGCACACTCTTTATGAAGAATCATAAATCCAACCTCACTTGGTAATGCTTACAAGTTATTTTTCAAATGCCTTCTTGTAAGTCTTCACTGTTTCTAGGGTCTCTCTCCCATCTGTCCCTTCTTATAAGGCTTATGTGCCCCAGACTAATTTCCTTCTCCCTGCTCCACCTGGACTTAACCTTCCTGGCTGACATTCAGGAAATTGGTCTCTAGGTCCCACAGCCCCCAAGAAACAACAGCACTTTGGTACTTGCTGGTAGAAAAGCTGCCAGGCTGCTCTCTGAGAGCAATTCATGGAGGAAATAATTTCCCAGAGCATCCCCTCTTTGTTGACGGGCAACAGAAGTCAGGCACCTAAACCCCAGAGGTGCTTCTAGAAAACCCACCTAGATCCCTGGAGAGCAGCACGGACCTGTTGAGGTCACTTTCTCAGCTTATTTTGCAGATGGAGAAAGAGAAGCCCAAAGTAAGAAAGGGATACAGCCAAACAGGGTTTAAATGCTTAATTTATCATCTAAGTAAAACTTAGGCACCTAAACCCAAAGTTTCTGTCCTGGAAGAACCTTGGGACAGATATGGCCAAGATCTTGGAGATGGCTCAGCTTTGGAGGTGCTCTGGTTTGTACTCTTTCAAGTTTCCAGGAATGCAAAACTGTATTTTGAGAGGGCTGTGCCTGCTTCCGCTCTTAGCTTGGCGTCTGGTTCAATGCCTGTCTCCCTGGAGGGATTCAGACTACTCTGAAAGCAGCTGTGTGATCAGATAAGGCTAAAGGTTTGGTACAGCTGCTAATTGAATAACGAATACAGTCTCAAAAGGACTAGGTGAGGGTGCCTTTTGTGGTATGTAAATAGCAACTGTTGGAGGATTCCTTTACAAGAAATTGGAGATTCAAGCTCAACTCTCCTCTGCCAAAGGAAGTCAAGCCTTCATCTCCTACTCCTTTGGGCCACGTTCTCATTGCGTGGCGGTTGACTTTCTGGCCCATGGAGTACACCTTATAAGTACTGCAGACAAAGAAAAGAAAACAAGACTTATTACACAAGAGTGGCCTATCCCTGAGCACATCTAGGTCTTGTTGAAAGTCTTGCTGTTGATCAGTAGCAGGGCAAAGGAAGGAGCAGACTTTTGGATGTTGCTGCAGTGCTGTACACATAGGGCAATGACATCCTCATTGTCAGTTGTCTCAAATTGCTTGTTTCGTTCCCCTAGGAAAGAAGATGTGACATATATGAAGAAATCTAACCATGTGCTGAATCATGTTGGTGATGGTCCAGAGGAAGCAGAAGTTCTGATCAGAGATAAGAAGCATAACAGAAAGCCTTCCTTTCTCAAAGCTTTGTTGAGGACCTTTGGGCCATACTTCTTAATTGGCTCCTTCTTCAAGCTGATACAAGACCTACTTTCTTTCGTCAACCCTCAGCTGTTAAGGTTGGTTTACTCTGTGAGTAGTTTCTATGTGCAATCCCTGTGGAGGCTTGGCACAGAGTTATTTATTTTTGCAGTGCATAGCTAGTTTCCCTTACAGCGCTGCATGTGTATGCTCCCCCACTTTCCCACTGAAACGCCGTAAGACAGGAGTTCTTTATTGCGGACTAAGCTGAAAATTGGGCAAGCTTCACTGAAATTTAAGATTCATAAATCGCCCATCACTACTAGACAGCTTTGAATTACAAATTACCTGTTGCTCCGTGCAGCAGTCCAAAGCAATTTCTCCCCATTTCTAAAGGATTATTTGTGAAATCAAAGCGAAGCACTGCTTGCTGGATCCAGTAGTCTCTGTACATCTGATACCCACATGTGTTGGTGGTGGCCGCAGCTGTAGCGTGACTTGATGTACAAATGAAGCGTGATGCTCAAGTATGTGGTGCTTTGGCCGTGCCACCATCATCTGGGAAAGATTTTGGACCATTTAGATGAGTTCATATGTTCTCAGTTGTGCGCAGCAATGAGAATGTGTGAGGCACAGTTGCAGCACATTTCCATGTGAAAGAAAATTATTGGTCTATTAAAAAAAAAAATCCATGTGAAAGAAAATTATTGCTCTATTAAAAGAGAAAGAGAGAGAGATCTTGACAAAAGTGGTATGTCCTCAGACTCTCCTTGTATGAGGAACACCTGTACCTCCCATCTCTGGGGGACCAGTTGCTCAGCCTGATCCATAAAGGAATTTGCATGATCCCCACATTTTTTTTTCTCTGTTAGTATTATTCTTAAAGTGAGAATTTTCACCAGATAATCATAAACTAAGAAGAAAGTAACAGTGGAAATACCAGCAGTTATATCAAGCAATTATTTTTTATTTCCAAATCACTGGAAAAGCACATAGACCTGTTAATGCATGAGACAGGAATGGAGTTTGGATGGAGGCCACAGGTGGATGTGGGGAAGGGGAGAAGAGAGGGCCCTGCTCCTATAGGAGTGTCTCTTAAAATAACACCAGTGTGGAGCTGTGTTCTGCGATGATGTTGTTCTGTGGGTGGTTTGTGACATACTCAGAAATTTGCTAAAAAGGGGGTCCGACCCAGTATGTGACATTTAATAGCTTACAGTTTGTCTTTTTCCAGAGTCCCTAGTGAAGAGGAGGCAGCTGGCTTCCTTCTGAGAACACATTAAGTATAATCTATTCTGGGAATTTCTCAAATTTGCATAAATTCCTGGATATGTTGTCAGTGATATCTCAAGGCATATGATGGGGAATTACTTCTCAAGTATAAATTCCTGCAGTCTTGGAAAATGCACTGCTAGTGGTAAGAGAAAATGAAAAAGCCATGGCTGTCTGGCAGGTTGCATGTAAGATAGTTCTATGTTTCTAAAAAGATTGCTGAAGCCCATGGTGGGCCTACGAGGGAGAGGTTTTCCTGAAGCTGTCCACTTACAGCATGAATGACCGGTGCAGCGCAGAAGAAAGATCTCTCTGGACTGGAAGAAGAAAGATGTAGCGGCCTCATGCTGCTAACGCGAGGCTTTGGGGCCTGATTTGTAGTTTCCAGGTGTATTTTCCCCCTGCTGGTTATTTGAACCATGGAGTCCAATCTCTGTTCTTCCATATTTTGACAATTCAATACTCTGGTCAGTAGGCTGAAATCACAAATGTGATTTTAGGACTGGACATTGCCGTATGTTGTTCTGCTTGTTTGCTATATGACAGTGTGCAGGTCTGGCAGGGAGAGCAGCTGTGTGTAGTAGGAAATGGCTTATTGGTAAAAGGTGATATGGCCAGTTTAACGGTACTACCATTTTACCAAAAAAGTAGGATTGAAGAACTCTTTATGCATCCATCCAGGAGGATGTCTTTTAATCTAGCTTTTTTGTGGGAAAACACCCCAGGCAGAAGCACTCAGGCTGCTTGAAAAGGATTTGGGTAAGAAGCTGGTTTCGCCTGCTTTACTACACTGTCCTACTGTGTCCTATCATTCACCTCTTGCCCTGGGGGGCTGCCTGACAGAGCTCAGACAGCGAGCCATGTGTTTAAATGCTGGATCGCGGGGGAAACCTGGAGTTTCTCGTCATATTTCATTTTTTACAGGCTCATTTGCAAAAGGACTTTCTCACTGGCAAAGCCTAAGGTTTTGCTGTTATATCTTTGCAATGTTGTTCGACTGAAGTCGTAACTCAGCTTGCATCCTGGAGAGCTGTTTACTTTTTGTGGTTAGAAAGAGGACGTGGCAGGATGCCATAGTTGAGAGAAGCTGTGTTATGTCCCATTAAACTTGCTGCATGTTTTTTATTTTTGTTTCTTTTTTCCTTTTCCTTCCCTAATCTTCTGAAACACAGTGTATTAATCGGCTTCATTAAGAACAAAGATGCCCCAGCCTGGTGGGGATTTTTGATTGCGGCTTTGATGTTTATCTGTGCTGTGCTGCAGACACTCATACTTCACCAGCATTTCCAGTACTGCTTTGTTACTGGGATGAGGCTGAGAACTGGGATCACTGGAGTGATATACCGAAAGGTAAGACTGGAAATGGGCTGGAACACCAGTGTATAGCCAAGCAAGTGGCCTCAGCTCTCAGATACTTGGGGAAAAGCAAGCATATTGGAGAAGAATAGCCTCCTGGGAAATAACAGATTGGGTTTTTGGTGAGTTTTTAGGAGTACCTCTATCATACTTTACAGAATCTTCTAGCGATCAGCAACTTAATGTGGGTGTACTGGTAGGTCACCAGACATATCACAGACAAATATTGTTTCACTTTAAATATATGGAAAAAGGATCCAGGAGAATAGTGTGTCTGTGCTATGAATTGATTAGATGCAACTAGGTTTTCTTCAGAATGCCACATACTGCTTGGGACAGAGGTGCTCACAAGCAAACCATTTCATGAAGTGTCGTTCTTTGGAGATTAGGAATTGATGTAGGTGTGAATTATTTTATTCTTGTTGGAGAAGCACATTCTGGGGGAGTGTCTTGTTTTGCTAATAATTGAGGATTTCTTCTCTGTGTTTCTCCATACGTATCAAGATGGGGAGTCCACTGAATCTCTCTCATTTCTCAGTCCTTAGTCATCACAAACTCAGCGAAGCGCTCATCTACTGTTGGAGAAATTGTCAACTTGATGTCAGTGGATGCCCAACGGTTCATGGACCTGATGACTTTCCTGAACATGTTGTGGTCTGCACCGCTCCAGATATTTCTAGCTTTGTATTTCCTCTGGCAGGTACGGACATGGTCACATTTTTTCAGAATTCAGCTAGACAATGTGCAAGCTTATTATTTTTTTTGTTAATGCGGCCCACCACTGCTTTTTTAGAAACTTATTGTTCTGCCTTGTCATAAAATAGCCTGTACTGGTGTACACGATCAATTAGTCTCTTAATTATTTTGCTCAGCTGGTAGGCAAGATAAAGCATTTTGAAGCAAAAGATAGCCTTTGTGTCTCCTCTGTCCCTACAATGCTTTGATAGGATCAGTCTTGGACTCATCACGGTGTTCCCAGTAGGTGATACAAATGAGAGTTTGAGGGAAGTTGTTTAAAAACCAAACCAAACAGAAAAAACTGGACATAGGAAATGTAAGCCATGTATAAAGATTATATCATGCCATATAAAGAAGTTTTGTGCCAGTCAACCTGAAACAAATCTCACCTGCAATAACCGTAATTTTTCCTTTGCTACAAGTGAAGTTGTTTCTGGTTTATTCCAGGTTCAGTTTGAGCGCTGGCTTTCATCCTTAAAATGTTTCTATGGAATTAATCTGTTTTACTGCATAAAATAGTAGCTCCAACATAACCATATTGATTTAGACTTGAAAGCCATTAAGCTGCAGCAGCTTTATGAGTTACTGCTCCGCTGGTAAGCTGAACTCTGGTAGCTAGCAGTTTGTATGCTTTTACTCGCATTGAGGGTACTGGGTTAATTCAGTAACTACAGTTCCCTAGGTCAGAGAAAAGTGAATGGAAAACTTCGTTCTGTGTGGCTTATTTGTTCCCTTTCTGCGTTTGCTCAATATCTCTGTATTTGCATTAGTTCAAACTTACTTTCCCCTGCCACTGGGAACCGCTTAACAGGTAAATCACAAAGCGCTCTGCTATCGCCAATACTAGCATAGTAATAATTCAAGGTGGATGCTGTCATATTTTTCTGTCTCCTCCTCATAGCTGTTCTGTGGAATCAGAACGCTTCGCTGAGGGGAGTTCAACTTGTCTATGTAAAAGATTCATTTCTGCTTCTATAACCTACTGTTGTTTCAATGCTCACCATAGGGAACAGCAGCACTTGGGTACAACAACAACTTACCTTTTTTCTTTCAATCAAGACTTTAGGGCCTTCTGTGCTGGCAGGAGTTGCCGTGATGGTTTTACTTATCCCATTTAACTCTGCAATAGCAATGAAAACCAGAACGTTCCAGGTAAGGTACCAGCAGAGAAGGTGATGTTATCTGAATTGGCAGCTGTGCTACCAGAAATGAAGGCATCAGTGGTTGTCTGGCCATTAATGAGCTGCCATTTGCACCAATTTACTTATGAGTAAGATTGTACTGATATATTTAATAACTGTATCCTCTCAGATAGTTTTTCCATAGTGAATTGAATGCTTTTTAAGGGAAAGGTGTGGCATTGAGTCAGTGGCTCTTCATACTGCTGCAGCAGCTTCTGGGATTAGCAAGAAGTTGCTTTGTCTCCACATCCCTTCACCTGGTAGCTTCTTCTAGGAGTGCCTACAGAAAGGGCAAATAAATGCTGTTCTTTAAGCTGTGAATGACTGTTTTCAGAGATGGGAACTGAAACCTGGCAGCTTCTTTTTTATGCTAAATAGCCAGCGTTGACTTTCACTGCTACTGAGCTGGGCTAAATTTGAATTATTATCTTAAGGTAAAAGGAACCTTTGTTCCTTTCTTTGTAGTCTTAGTCGTCTCTAGTCAAGGAAGGCTGAAAAAACCCAACATAATAGTGCCCTCTGGCTTTGTGCTAGAAAAATCTGCTAAGTGGCTTGTGCTACACAACCTATCAGTGACTGTTTGGAAGATTTAAAAAAAAAATCAAGCTGTTGATGTAAAAAAGGTAAGAGTTGGAAAGTGAATATAAATTACGACATTTAAGCACAGCCTTAGTAACAGAGTGGTATTATTACGTGCCTTAAAGAGACATCGAGCCTTCCCATTAAATCTCTTGGATGCTGACATGTTAGTATTAACATTCCTTTTCTCCCTTGCCCGTTATAAGATGCTCAGAGCTGCATAACTTGGTGTGCATGTGAATGCAGTTTTTCATTTTGTCTATACAGCTGGGCAGGGATTTTTTTTTTTAGTGTAACTGAATGAAGCCCTGTATTTGAATGTATAGGAAAAAAAATAAACTAGAAGTAACCACAATTTTCAAGGGATGCCCTAAGAAATACAACTATGCATATCAGGAAAAAAATCTGAAGAAATCAAAGGAAGAAGTAGGGTAGTATTTTTGTGATGTGCCTGAATCTTTCTTTAAGGTGGTTTTGAAAATGTAACCCCTAACAGTGAAGATGAGTGGAAAGCTTTTATACTCTGCTTTTCAGCCTTTTTCTTTGATTTCTGGTTTCTTTGGAGGTATAGACTTGCACAGTAAGCTCGCTGATAACAGTCTGGCTTTCTTTAATTACCTTTTGCATCCTCTTTAGAAATAGCCCAAGGACCATCACAGCTGTGAGACAACATGTTGAAAGCTCTCCTCTCTTCTAGTCATTCCTGTGACACTCTGTCTCCTGTATTTACTAATAATCCAGGTGGAACAAATGCGACATAAAGACTCCCGCATTAAATTAATGAATGAGATTCTGGGTGGCATAAAGGTGCTGAAGTTGTATGCTTGGGAACCCTCGTTTTCAGAAAAAGTTTTGGAGATACGAAAGAATGAGCTGCGAGTTTTGAAAAAATCTGCCTATCTCAATTCCTTGTCCACCTTTGCATGGATCAGCGCACCATTCCTGGTAAACTGAATTTGCATGACTTCCTAAGCTGTACAAGTACATCCTTGAAGGATAAGTGTGAGGCTTTCTGCTTGTGAAATGTACATAGGAATAAAATGTGAATACTTTTAAAAAAAATCATTCACATGCTTCGGAGCGAAGTTCCCTGTTCTCTAGAGCCTTTTTGTTAATCGGTATTAAAGTACTTCTTGATAAAGCCTGCCAGTGGGAGCTGGGAATAGCTGTCTCAGGAGAGTTTCCAACCACTTCAAAGTACTTCCCGTAACAAATTGAAACTAGAATTTGAAGCCTCAGAGATATTTGTGAATAGCAAAAATAGCAAAAAAAATTTTAATTGAGTCAGTCAGAACAACGTCTGTCTTAAGCTCTCATTTCTACCTTTCGTGTTACAGTACTCTGCTTGTTTTAGTGGGAGAGGGAGTTGTTAAATTATTCTACAACCTAAAAAAAGATTGATTTAATGTAAAAAATAAAGCCCAAGTGATACCTTGCCAATTCTGAAATGCTTTTTCCTCAATTTTCTCTTTCCCTCTATTTTCTACTTTATTGCACTGTGATCCCTTTTGCAGAAAGGGTTTTGGTTTTGGTGAATAAAAACATTCAGATAAGTGCTTTGTCAAAAATATCCCTAGCCAACTGTTCTCGAGATCAAAGGCCCAACCCTGCAGAAATATCCTTAATGGCCTCAAGATCCTGCCTCTTTCATGTTTCCTTAAAGTTAATTCACTTCCTTAAATTCACATTCCCATTCCTGCTCACTGTCGGGTTACTGCATCGGATGGTCCCTCCACAGTGGAGGGTCCCTGTCATACAGGGAACCAGCAAATAACTGGGATTTTATTCCCTCTCCTAGTGATCAGTAAGTCTTGTTTGCTTAGCCTGCAGTTTACAATGGGAAAATTTGGTTGGGTGGTGTTGGAAATGCAGCCAAACCACAGCCAGATAACCGCTTCTTGTTTTTATTTACCCAAGGTCTGTAGTTCACCTCTTGAATCTCCTAGTTCAACTAACTGTAGCCATTAGTAATCTGAAAGTTATGTTGTTCCCCATGCACTTTTTTGTATCAACTTGTTCATATGACTTGTCATTCTTAAAGCATGTTGAAAAGGTCAGAAACCGAGAATTTGCCCAATTTTGTTATTGATACTTTTATTTCAAAGATGCCTATCAGGCTTGACTGCTTTTTAAAATGTCAAAATATTACCTACGTCTCGCAGTAAACTCACTTTCTGGCTTTCAGGTTGCACTGACGACATTTGCTGTATATGTCTCGGTGGATGAGAAGAATATCCTGGATGCAGAAAAGGCTTTTGTCTCCCTCTCCTTGTTTAACATCTTAAAGTTTCCCCTCAATATGCTTCCACAAGTCATTAGCAACATTGCACAGGTAAGGAGCATCTGGTGCATAAGTTGTTTTGAACTACTTGAACAAAAAGAACCGCAGATGTCCTTGATTTCTGGAATGCAGAGATCCCTTGCATCTGCCTGTTAGCTGGTTTTCTTTCTAATATCCTTTCTCTACTGCTGCCCTGTGTTGGAAAGCCTGACATCTTCTGAGTAAGCTTGTCTGTGTGAATTTTGCTTCACTCAGATGAACTCAGCTGGGTCTGAGAAATTTCACAGTTAAAAGCTTGAATTTCCGCATAAGACGGAATGAGTCGCTGTTCAGGAAGCCCATGGGGTGAAAGCTTAAGCCATTCTGCATGCTTGCTTTTTCAGTAGTAAGAACATTAAATCCCTATTATAAGAATGATCAAATAACACCATGCTCTTTTCTTAGACAAGTGTTTCCCTAAAGAGAATTCAGCAGTTCCTGAGTCACGATGAACTTGATCCAAATTGTGTGGAAACAAAAGCGATTGCACCAGGTAAAGACATCAGTATTTTTCTAAACTATGCTAATACAACAAACATCTTGGATTTGTTTTGGACTGGTTGAGCTATGAAAAAAAGCAAAAAGAAAATAACGATAATAATCTTGGTTTTAAAAAAAAAAAAAAGAAGCTGCTGCTTTGACAAGTATGTGTTCGTTGTTCAGGCTATGTGGAAATTACAAAAGTTTCTGGCTATATTTTTGAGCTTTGAGCTGAGTTATCGGGCCTGAGTTTGCGTCTGCGGTGTATCGGGTGCTAACAGCACTGAATAATGAAGTGCATCCGCTGACTAGGGACAGCAAGACCTGCTCAAACCTTTTGCACTGCACAAACGCTCAGGAACATTATACACAGTTTTGATTTGTTCTGTTGGAAACAGTATCCCAAAACGAATGAGCAAACCTCACAAAAATGTGTTTTCTCATGTAATGCACTTTGGTGATACTGTGGTTTGAAACCTCTCGTGTGTGTGATGCCGTAGCCAGAGGAGGAGGAGGGATGGCTTTGTGGCTGTGAGGCGATTCCTGTTAGACACCACACCACCAGGAGGTAAAGAAAGCCCGCAGATCTGTAACTTGTTAGTGTAGCGAGCAAAAAGCTGCGCAGAGGCAAATTTAATCAGGTGCATCAAAGTCAACAGCATGCAGTGGTCTCCTACTGACTTGAAAGTGGTTTCTTAAGTAAAGCTGTGCTAACAGTTGCACAGGGATTCTGAGCGGCAAATGTTGGGACCGGCCTCACCGGGGCAGGGTGAAGCAGGACAGCTTTTCAGCTTTTCAGCTCTGTAAGCTCACGGTCTATAGCTTAAGCTGCGATCAGTTATTTTCAATCTGAACAAGCCTGTCTTGTGACCCGCAGTCATGAGCCTGTGCTTCCCATGCCAGTAGAAAAGGGAACTGCAGTGTACGTGAAACACCCATAAATAAAGATTCCTCTGTCTGCCAGTCTCTCAGCTGTACTATTCTGTGTAATACATTCCCTGCCTTCTCTGTTGTTGTGTTT
This sequence comes from Nipponia nippon, assembly GCF_047370975.1. NCBI lineage: Eukaryota > Metazoa > Chordata > Aves > Pelecaniformes > Threskiornithidae > Nipponia > Nipponia nippon. The sequence goes on from NW_028262330.1 coordinate 2,947,711, forward strand.
TGGTCGTACAGGGAATGCCATCAGTGTAACAAATGCGACATTCAGCTGGGGAAAGGAGCTTAAGCCGTCTTTGAAAGAGTAAGATTTCTTTATGCAACTGCAGTACAACATCTACCTGCTTCCTGCTTTCTGGCTCCTGGGAGGTCTGTTTGGAAGATGTCTGGTAATATCTGGAGGCTCACTTCTGGAGAAGGTTTTTTCCACACATCCCATACGTGCATCTCTTCTGCCTTTAAAACATCAAGATAATCCTCATGCCTCATGGTATTTAGGCTTTACAGAACAATGCTGTAAGGCTTTAACTCCACAGCGACTAGCATAAAATAGTTACTTATTAAAGGACAGAACGGCTATGTAAATTCCTTAAATAGCCATTTTTTTTACCTGAAGCGTTGGACAAATCAAATTGATCTGATGGGTTATGAGGACAGTTGAGATGTCTTGGTTTGGACCTGGGTGTGCAAACAGTGGTCTGTTAAGAGTCTTGCGGCAGGCTCATCCCTGTGGCTGTACATGGGCCACTTCCAGACTATCGGGGTGCGTGTTTTGCTCATTTGCCTGTTTGAATGAATACAAGCAAAATTTCCCTGGAAGTGTATACTTCCTTATGTTGTGCTTTGTTGTCAGATCAAAATCACAGAAACCTGATAAGTATTCTTAGAATTCTCAGTCCAAGGAGCTCGTGCTGCTGTGCTGAGTGTAGTATGTTAACAGGTTATACATGGATAACCTGCAAGCGAGAGGCTTGGAATTCAAAGGAGCGAGTTTGATTCAGGCAACCAAATCTGCAGCCAGGTTAACTTCAGTGTTCTGGAGTTTATTTCAGAAGGATCCATGCATCTCAAGCTCAAATTGCTAGCCACCTGGGCCTAAAAATTACCCAGTGACTTCCTAAAGTAGCAGTAAGGCAAAACTCAGCTAGAGGGAAAGAATAATGAAACAAAAATTGTAGTGCTTTTGAGTTTTCCTGCTTTGAATGATTTTTTTAAACAAACAAACAAACAAACAAACAAACAAAAAGCTCTTGCAGTGTTCAAAACATCAACTACCTGCTTGGTAAGAATCTGCATAAGGATTACAGCCCTGGTTCTACATCAGGATCTGTGCAAACAGAGGTTTGGCTTGATTTGTTTAGTGAAAGACACTTTGATGGCAAAGAGACTGTGTCCATCAGTCATTTCCATATCAGTTCGTCTTTAAAACCAGGACCTAAAGCAGTACCTTTAAGAACATAGTGGGGAAAACGGTAAAGAATTTTAATTGGGAAAGTTTTGGTTTTCTTCTGTTGTTGTGAACCCTGCTTACTGGCACGGGCAATATGGTACTAAAGTGGTTTGAGGATTTTTAGATGGGATGTATTCACTCACTGCTTTCATACAATTGCTCTTGGTTTTAAAATCAAAAACCAAAAGACTTCTGGAAGATTGTCTGCTTTCAAAATGCTTATTAGCCCTGTTTGACTCGCTGATGGACTGATATGACACAGCAAAGGTCTTAGAAGGCTTGCTACCAATCCTGCTGATTTAATGACCAACAAGATAGATTAATGCTGGGTTTCCATTTACGCCAACAGTTCTGGTTACAGTTGATTGTACACAAGAAAGGGAGGAGAAGACCAGTGACCAAGCTATGCTTACTGTATCCAGGCAGGCTGATTTGCCACTGTGTATTTCAGCCCTCGTTTGAAGACCCATAATGTCTTCAGTAAACTAATGTTTAATTAATTTCCAGCTTGTTTCCTCCACAGTATAAATCTATTGGTCCCCAGTGGTGCTTTGGTTGCCATTGTTGGCCATGTTGGCTGTGGGAAGTCTTCTCTGGTGTCTGCTCTCCTGGGTGAAATGGAAAAGCTGGAAGGAGAAGTGGCTGTGAAGGTTGGTATTGTTTACGATGCCATTTAATGATGGTATGGAAATGTGCTGCTTATGCCTGCCATTGCTTATAACGTACACGAGGCTGGAGAGGAGATTCTGTTTGCTCCTGTGCCAGCTTCTCTGCGTGTTTATTTGGGTTTGCCCACACCTGTTCAGCTGTGTTTTATATGAAATGACTTTCCTGGTTCTATGAACTATACATCAGCAATTAGCACACATATATGTATAATGTGAATGTATATCAAACAGGAGCTATACCTATGTGCTGCAGATCTTAATCAGAGTTGTAAGCATGAATTACTGCTTGTTAAAAGTCAGAGGTTTCCTTTCTTCCTCCTGTTCTAGGGTTCTGTTGCTTATGTGCCTCAACAAGCCTGGATCCAGAATGCCACGCTGAAAGATAACATTTTCTTTGGCCAAGCTCCTAATGAACAAAAATACCAAAATGTCCTGGAGGCCTGTGCGTTAAAAACTGACCTGGAAGTGCTGCCAGGAGGAGATCAGACGGAGATAGGAGAGAAGGTAATTTCTTTTTTTCCAAGTCAGACCTGCTTAGTAATTCCTGTTCTGTCTAGCTAAAGAGAGAATGCTGTAAAGTTGGCACTTGATTTGGTTTGATCTTTACAATGGCATCCCTGCTACAATCAACACTGAAACATGCGGGGCAGTTTTGTGAAAGGCAGTTGGACTTAAACTTGTTCCTAGCTTTAAGCATGTGTTTGTACTGTCATGCATAATTGCACATCTAGCCCTGGAAGATCAGAGCATCCTCCATTTGCTGTCCAATTGTAAAGGTGCATCTGTCCAGAATACTTAAAGTCCTTCCTTTTCCTGTAGGGATAAAAAAGGAGGTAACATATGGTGTGCATCAAGTGAAAAAGTGATATTATCATCCCTTAACACCTCATTTTAATGAGAAACTTTTACATCTGTGATTACCAATAAAGATCTTTTTTCATAGGCCACTAAATTTGAGATGGCTATCGTGAAGTGGGGTGGATATGTGGATTTGTATGTAAGATGAGAGATGTGGAAGATGTTCCAGGTGCTGCAGCCCTGCTTTGAATGTTTACATTCTACATCCTGGTTGACAGTCTTCCTTTTTATAGTTTTGCGTTTTAACAGCTCCCTTTAGGAGCATATTAAGCAAGAGGCTTATTCCGTCTCCAGATTGCTGGGTGAGTGGAAGCTTGGCAGTGAACAAACAGATTTAGAGGCGTTCTGTTCCTGTCTCTGGCTCGGAGTGAGTTATTCTCTTCAGCGTCTCATGTTTCAATTTAGCATCCGTGTGTTTGACTGAGTGAGAGCCATAAAAAGTCATAGCTGTTGTTGGAACCGAGTTGTGTGATATGTTTTGTTCTCTCCTCTTTTTCCTTCAGGGCATCAACCTCTCAGGAGGCCAGAGGCAGCGAGTGAGCCTCGCTCGTGCAGTGTACAGCAACTCTGACATTTACCTATTAGATGATCCTCTGTCTGCTGTGGACTCGCACGTTGCAAAGCACATCTTTGACAAAGTTATTGGTCCAGATGGGGTACTTAAAGGAAAAGTAAGCTGGCATTTAGATCCTCTTAAAAATGCACACAAACTCAAAAACACTGATGGGTAACAGGAAAGCTGTTTTGCCACCGAGGCTTGAGTGCTGAATCATTCCTGAATTTCTGTGTTTAATTGGCAACGTGGCACCTTTTCCCCGCAGCACAGACTCTGCAGTGAGCTGCTACTTAGGCATGCCCAGAAGTGATGTGATCTAGTCAGAACATGTAGAGGCAGAAACCTGGTCTGTCTTTTAAAATCCCTACTATGAGATCTCCAAAAACAAGACATTCGCAGAAACTTGTAAAGGTTGTCAGCGTAGTATTGCTTGTTGTTACTCGGAGGCAGTGCAGGGAGGAAGCTGTAACAGCTTACTGGTTTTACAGAGGTACTTGGCAGTAGGCAACCAAATTGCAATCTCTTTTCTTCCCCTTCTACTCCTGTTACTATCTTCTCAGACTATCTCAGAGCTCAGAAGGGAAGGGCTGCAAAGAAAATCAGCATAAGGGAAAGGGGGAATGATAATTCCATTGGTTTACTTCCTTCTGTGGTTATATCAGCATGCAGTAGGCAGCATAGTAAGTTCAGGTACATATTTCCAAGCTAACAAGGACAATTTGTTTCCCCTGGCATTTCACCTTGACATGATAATTTACTCCCTGTCCCAAAAATGTGGTAGTATTTGGCTTGCTGAGTAGTGTTAGTCCCCACAGTGACAACTGAGAGATGTGGGCTTTTTCCTCTTTTTCCCCATCCAGACCCGAATTCTGGTGACCCATGGCATCAGCTTCCTGCCTCAGGTAGACCGTATAGTTGTCCTGGTAGATGGCAAAATCTCTGAAATGGGATCTTACCAAGACCTTCTGAAACAAAACAAGGCCTTTGCAGAATTTCTGCGAAATTATGCACTTGATGAAGACATCGAAGAGGATGAACCAACAAGTACAGTATTGCTTTTTCTTAAAACCTATCTTTTTCTGTCAACCAGATTACAGATACACTCTTTGTATAAAGTGTCCCCTGCTTCTTCATGACAACCTGGCATTTGCCTTTCTGCACCACCATGAAAATTAATGTCTATGGTCGGGTCTGTATTATTGATAAATGTTTTCACAAATTTATTCCAAAATTTCATGTGGTTTGTCCTAGAAAAAAGCAATTCTTGTGTTAGAAATTATTTTAAAGTTGGCAATTTATTTTACAATTAGCAAGGTCAAGCTCAGCAGGAGAATGGAGTAGCCAAGAACAAACTGGGCTTGCCATCAAAGGGGCTACCCAGAGTCTGGTATTTTTTCTCTGTGTATACGTTGTTGGTTTTTTCATATAGCAAAGTTCAAATGACATTTTCATCTTGGGTTAATTTTCAGCTTGGTTTGATTCTGATAAAATGATACAAGATTAAAGCGTTTTGGTAAATGTTTCCTCTGTGTGCTAGTGTTCCCACGCTCTTTGATTGCAGCACTGCTTCTCTCCAGATGGGCAGAGAGGAACGTGCATGACACCTTCTAGCAACAGCAGAGGCTTGCAGTAGTTCCTGACATGACTCCCTCATGCCAAGATCATGCCTAGAGCATGCCCTAGAAGTGAATTTAGCTAGAACCAACTATGACACTATTGCTTAACGTTTCTGATGCACTAAAGGAATGTGGTATAAATGCATTTGGCAGCCAACCTGCCTCACAAGATCTTTGCAATTTAGTTAGGAGAAGTGATGCACAGAAGGGATGTAAGCAAAACGATGGGGGAGTTTATGCACTATGATTTTCCTGCTGTGGTATTGGTTTTCATGACTCTTGCTTTGTATAGCCACCTTTTTCTGTGCTTTCTGCTTTACTCAGCAGAAAATCTGAGGTGTGATCTTGTCTTGCAGTGCTGGAGGAGGAAGAAGTCCTGCTAGCTGAAGACACCCTCAGCATCCACACTGATCTGGCAGATAATGAACCAGTGACGAACGAAGTCCGCAAGCAGTTTCTTAGGTAAACATGAGGTTCACGTGTTTGTAGTCTGTGTCTGGGGTGAAACACATCTGAAAGATGTTAGTCGCATGCTGCTGCTCAGTCTGGGCTTTAGTTTCCTCTTATAAATAAATTGGTTTAGTGTCCTTTTGAAAATAAGTGTGAAAGAACATGCGAAGAAGATCAAACATCTATTCCTGCAGTCCTCTTTTTAATCCGAACTGAACCAATTTCTTAAAGCAACTCCCTAGTTCTCAGGTAACACCACTGTATGTATTTACCCACACAACACTAAACTGCTACCAGTTGCATGATAAATAAACCCTTTGCATTGCACCTTTCCATTGGGAATCTTGGAAATCTTTAAAAGTTTTCATAACCATACCCGTAGATGCTGTCCAGCTACTGTTGATGTGAAAACGGAGCAGCTCGGGGGTTAGCTCTGAAATGTCTGTCTTGCGAGGAAGCCTCTAAAGGCCTTTACCGAAGAGCCCAGGCCCTGCCACAGCCGTTGTTAGGAGCTGTATTTCTGGCATCACTGAACATTCAGAGGGGTGGTACAGGCACCCGTAGCTGTGAGTGAGGCTGGCACGGGAACTCAGCAGAAGAGCTGGGAATAAGTCCAATCTACTGCATCCCAGTCTTGCCTTAGCACTGCCACAATATGCCCTTTTTCTCCTAATGACTCTCTTGTTTTGACTAGGCAACTTAGTGTAATATCTTCTGAGGGAGGAGAATGTCCCAACAAAATGTCAACGAAACGAAGAGTCTGTGAAAAGAAGCCAGCAGAGCCTCCTCTGCCAAGAAAAAATCCTAACGAGAAACTTATTCAGGCTGAAACCACTGAAACAGGAACGGTATGGTTTGATTCCCCCCTCCCTTTTTCTACCTTTTTTTTTTTTTCCTGTTTGAAAAAATCATTTTTATTTTTACATTTGATCCAGTTCTGTTAAATGTGTTGTATGAATTATCACTGCAGGTTTTACGCATTAATCTGGTGGCCACTGATCATTCAAATTTGGGATTTTGGCAGAGCTTTCTGCACCTGGCAAGAGCTATGTACTTAGGGAAAGAAGTAAAAAAAAAAAAAATCCCGTCCAGCTCCTGCCACAGTCACCTGATACCACGTAGCACTGCACTCTGTCAGCCCTGTCGCTGCATCGCGGAGCTTTCAGCACTGTCGGTCTTTAAACTGTTTGGCTGCTGCTGAGTCCAGCTGCAGCCCTGGCTTTTGATGAACCGCAGCAGGGGGTTATACACGCCAGCTGGCTGCTCTGTGCCAGCGGATCTGAGCTAAGCGATACCCGCCACTCCATCTTCGAGAGCGTTTTGTGCTTATAGGTACAAAAGGGGCTGCACTCTCCCTGAGCAGGGCCAGGGAGTGAAATGGGAACAGGGAAAAAAAGGAGAAGGAAAAAAAAAGAGAAGATGGGAATACAAAAGGAAAAGAAAGGGACAGAAAGGAGCAGTGGATGGAGTAGGAGCAGGGAGGTTTTGTTCAAGAAAGTCCCTTCCCTCCGCTTCAGAAGGCTCAGTGTGTCCTGTTTAGTCTGATGTACGTGGTTCATGGCACAGACATGTAATTAACTGCTGCTGTGGATTATTTTAGCTTTCAAAGTCCCTAATCAACAACACTTGTTCTTTTAATTATTCCTTCTTAAGCTTTTTTAGACTGCGTTTTGTCCTGAGTCTCTGTCTCTTTTTGCTTCTCTGCCTTTTTGCACTACCTTAGAGATAGCATCTTTACTTTTTGCCACAAGCGTCATCTGTTTTATGCTGCTGTTGGGGGGCACTAGCATTTGGTACCTCATTTAAGCTGCTGTAAAGGCACCTGAATGGAGGCATAGTCAGCACTTTTCCTTTCCTCCGGCCATTTAAAGTAGTCCTGAGCTCAATATGCCTGCCAAGTTGCTTCTTTTGCCTGAAAGACTTGGCTCCTGTTCTGGTTACCCATCCTTTGCTGCTATTTGATTAGCCTCTTTTCTTTTTTTTTTTTTTTTCCTTCCCCCCTCTGACATAGTCTTAAAAACTCAAACCCCACAAAACTAATAAAATACAGCTCCTGAAAATGGAGGAAAAGACTATTTCAGAGAAGTTTCTGACTTGTTTTGAAAGTCATCGCCCTGACGTGGAGCTCAGGCAGGTGAACTGTTCTCTGTGCTATGTTAGAGCCTGGGCAGTTTTGAACTTAGCAGTTCCTCTGACAAAGAATTTTTTTCTCTTCTTCTGTCTAAACTCCTGATTGTGTATGTTGTACAAAGCAGCTTTGGTGTATGATTTTGCAGGTAAAGCTAACGGTGTTCTGGCAATACGTGAAGGCTGTCGGCCCTGTCATTTCTTTAGTGATATGTTTCCTATATTGCTGTCAAAACGCTGCTGCCATTGGGGCCAATGTGTGGCTCAGTGACTGGACCAACGAGCCAGTGGTAAACGGGACTCAGCACAACACAGCCATGCGAATCGGCGTCTATGCTGCCTTGGGCCTCTTGCAAGGTAAGACCAGATAAAATCATGACATCTCAATGTTTAGTAAATAGGACTTAGGTGGGAAAGCCATGGCGCACCAGTTGCTGGTGGCCCAAAATTGCCCCCCAAATCCTATCCTAAGCAAGGGAAGTAACGTAACTTGGAGCTACAAGGTCTGAGCTCAGCCCAACACTTTTGATTTTGTTGTGAAGCCCTTGGAGGGGGTTGAACAGGTGACACGGAAGCTTGAGAGAGGTAAGTTGGAGAGAAAACATGAAAACTTAGGTGCAGAAGAGAGTGAAGGGCTGGGGTGAAGTTGTGGCATTAGGACTTCATGGAGGCTTGCGGAAAGCAGAGGGTTGTGTGTCTGTCTTATGTGGACAGCGTGGTGAAATCCTACAGGACCTGTTCCTGTGCCTTAGGCAACGGTGACCGCAATGCCATAGTGCTAATGTGTGTGGTAAGAGAAGGGTGGACAGGGAATATAGTAAAGCAAAAAAAGCTTCTAGCACAACAGAAACTGCTGAGAGTCAAAGAGCTGCAAATCGGGAACATCATGTTCACTGGTTAACACGTCTTCTCTTCACCTGGTAGGCCTCATGGTACTCATCTGCTCCTTTACCCTGGCCATGGGAGGCATCAACGCAGCCCGGACACTCCACGCTGCTCTGCTGGAGAACAAATTTCACACACCGCAGTCCTTCTACGACACCACCCCAACCGGCCGAATCATCAACCGCTTTTCGAAGGACATCTATGTGATCGATGAAGTAATCCCACCGACCATCTTGATGTTCCTTGGAACATTCTTCACCTCTTTATCGACGATGATTGTAATTATAGCGAGTACTCCGCTCTTCGCTGTGGTTATAGTTCCACTTGCAATTCTGTACTACTTTGTTCAGGTAACTGGAAAAATATCTGACTACCATTGCAATGACTCTTATTCCATTGTTCGTGTTTCTTTTTAGGAAAAACAACATGAATTTGGGGGAAAATTGAAATATCTGAAGTAACTACATGTTTATGTAAACAAAATATTATTTATTCTCTCAGAAAAAGAAATGTCCTGTGAGATGTGGTCATGAAATAAATAGGCACAACCTTTTTTTGCTTTTAAGTAATAACAAATAAGCCTACTGCCAGAGAGAGAGCTGCAGTGCCCTTCAGTATATTGAAGTATGTATTTATTTGACATGTTGTCAAGTTTTTAAGGCGCTGAGGAGTTAAAATGTTGAAAATAGAAAGCATCAATTCTATTGACTTCTCAGCCAAAATGAAGCTATTTTATAGACCATAAATAGAGGCCTGATAATGGAGGTGCAAATTCATGTTTCCTTTTCTTGGAAAATGAGGCTCCTACAAATGGATTCATTTCGTTAGGCTGTATTAACTAAATTTAAAGGGACATAGATAAATTCAGCTTACAGTCTGTAGAAATTGCAGTTACCCAACACTCTGTTGTGAAATGAAGCAAAGATAACTTTCTTGAAATTCTTCTTAATTATAGAGAATATTTTGGAGGGTTGAAGTGCATCAGTAGCAATCTCCTTTAAATCCTTAACCTAAAAAATTCTGCACTGTTAATTAAAGGAGAAAGTATTTCATGTATCCTTCAATTTTCTCAAAAAACTGGCAGCGATTCTACGTAGCTACCTCCCGCCAGCTGAAGCGTCTGGAGTCTGTGAGCAGATCTCCCATCTACTCACACTTCTCGGAAACGGTATCAGGGGCCAGCGTCATCAGAGCCTATAGAAGAGTGAAGTCCTTCATAGACATGAGTGATCTGAAGGTGGATGAAAATCAGAAGAGTTACTATCCTGGCATAGTATCAAACAGGTAAAAAGGCATATAGCTTCTTGTTTCCACTTAGGTAATCCTGTGTTTGCATAACTGATCCAAGCAACCATTTACCACTCTGCTTACGTCTGCCTTTTTACCAGGTGGCTGGGTGTTCGAGTTGAATTTGTGGGGAACTGTATCGTCCTTTTTGCTGCCCTTTTTGCTGTGATTGGTAAAAACAGCCTGAATGCTGGCTTGGTAGGACTTTCAGTATCTTATGCGTTACAGGTATGTACTATAGCTTTCTGTTCGTTGACGGGTTTGCATTTTTGTAGATGGTATGGATACATTGGCAATAATTTAAGTGCTTGTTAAAGCTGAAGTTAATAAGGGAGTAATAAAAATGAGTTGTGGGACATCTGGAAACAGTAGAGATTTGCACTGAATGCTGACAGACCATCGGCAAGCTCACATGCAGTAGGACTTCAGGGCACTTTGGGAGCATCGAGGTTGTGCTGCACCCCAGTATCCCCAGCAGCGGCATGCAGGAAGCTCAGGAAGTGTCAGGTGCACCCACCAAGAACAGGTCATTTGAGCAGCCTGGGCTCAGCATGTCCTGCATCGTGCCTGCCGCATAGCCCATCGGTGTGTCCAGGTAATCACAGGCAGATCGGTAGGATTCATAAATAGGCGAGATAAACTGTACTCACACCAGCTCTGGACAGTTTAAGAGATTTAATGGCCTCACTCTTGCCAGAAGCTTTTTAGATACCATGAGTGTGCAGGATTGCTGTTAGCGGTTTTCCAGTGAGACCCATGGCTAGGGGAATGACTTCCAAGCAACTTTTTTGAGAGGGCCATTTGTTAAATCACCGTGGGAGGCATATGCTTCTTCATGGCAACACCTGATTATCTGTAGGCTTCTTGTCCCAGTAACTGTATTAATGTCAGTGCAAAGGTCATTATTCTGTTTGTAACATTAATGGGAAACCATGTCTTAATAGCAGTGCCTGGTTTTGTTGTTATTATTATTAAATCTGTTGTTCCTCCGTGGGTGATATTTTCTTCCTTGTCTTCTCCAAGGTGACCTTGTCTCTGAATTGGATGGTCCGAATGACTTCTGAACTTGAAACTAACATCGTGGCTGTTGAAAGAATAAAAGAGTATTCAGAAACTGAAACAGAGGTCAGCTACCAAGCGTCCAGCATGCTCACCAACAAGCATGGTGAAATTTTAATGCACACATATTTACATGGTCTTTCTTTAGACTCTTGAGAGACAGTTCCTGCTCTGAGAGTGTTATCATTTAACCTGAACAAATGTCACGCTCTGAACTGTAATTTATGCTGTCACAGCTCCAAATTATTACTGCTGTCATGCAGCCTGTGCTTCGCATCTCATTTTCTGCTACTGTGAGTGGCTATAGCACAACAGAGATGAGTCTCACCATCAGAATATTGCTCCCATTGGGTTTGAAGTGTTCGATGCGTAGTCCTACCTGCGTGGATGATGCTGTGATCCTGCTAGTGAGCACAGCTGCAGTACAATTATCGGGCTATGCGCATGTTTTCAATAGTATTTCTGTTTAATCGGCTTAATCAGTCCTCGTCTCCCATGAGAGAAGATCATCTCTGGGATCACTGTACTGCCTGATTCAGGAAAATCATCCAACCATCTGCTTTTGGTGCCAAAGACTTAAAGGTGGCGGATGGAGCTATGCTGGGAAATCTGCTGCTCTGTGGACACACTGGGTTTTGTTAGCCCCGTGTACGTGATGGGAGACTAAGAACTAGGAAACGGAGGATCTGAGGAGAGCTGCAGTGTACGGTTCTGGAGATCAAGTATTTAATCTGGAAGCTAAAAGGAAGCTAGACCAGGTGCATGATACATGTTACAAGCCAGAGCTTGAGCTGGCATGAAACAAGCAGTGTTGTATTAAAGTCAACGGAAAAAAAGTAAATTTATATCCATTGAGGATTTGGCCCTATATGCTCAGCCTTTTTTCCCTGTAAACTTCACAACAAAGACCAAAATGGGTAGATAATTAGCAATCCATGTTTTTCCCCCATTATTATAAATTTATTTTATAAATTTATTTGATAATGGAGATTTATCAGATGTATTTCTAGTAACCCACGAATGTTAACGTTTGTATCTGAGTTTGAATTATTTTTTCTTAAACCTATATGAGGCATTTCTGACTTCTGTTTTCCTTAGGCTCCCTGGATCATTGAGGGCAAGAGTCCCCCAGAAGACTGGCCGTCCAAGGGAGAGCTGGAGTTCGTGAATTATTCAGTGAGGTACAGGAAGGGCCTGGATCTAGTGCTGAAGGGTCTAAACCTCAAAGTGCACGGTGGAGAAAAGGTGAGTTACCAGCAGTATGTCTTTGCTAGAACTTTGCTCTGGGCCTCCAGTGACAACCATGGAGTAGAGGACAGGGTCTACAAGCACACCTGTCCCAGTGGTGGAGACCTTCTCAAGCTGGCATTGCAGGAGCCAGCAGCAACAACCATGCTGTCGCTGTGCCAGCATCCTCCAGGCTGGAAGCAGTAGGACCACTTGCATGGGACTGTCTGGACTTCCCAAGTTAGGCTGGTAACAGGCTACCGTACACCATGTAGGAGGAACCAGCGCAAGTGACAAAAATTCAGCGACAAGAACGCTTTTCTGAAGCAGTGCAGATGGGTGAAGGAATTCCAGCTTTTTCCGCTCTCTGGCTTTCCCTGTGAAATTTTTGGCGAGGAAGGAAGTGACGTTCTTTGCTTCCTTAATTAGGAAATTGTCTTTGTCCTGGGAGATGCGTTTCTTCATGCTTCAATAGAAAGTTCTGGGGTTTGTGTGCTGGTGACAGAACAATTAGCATGGGAAAGTCCTCCGCTGAACAGGCTGTTATTAAAAGAGAAGAGAATTATCCTTATAGTAAGCAGACAGGATGACAGCTGCCTTCTGGAATGGAGATACACGTGCTTACCGTAAAGTCTGAATTGCCCTCTGGAAAGCCTTTATTTCTTGTCCTTGAGTGATTGGACTCCTAACATGGGTACTTCAGCTCATCACCCAAAGTTACGTAGGATGGCTCTAGGCCTAGGTACATGTTTATATGCTATATCATTCAAATTACGGGAATGGCAATATATACGTTACAGGGTATGACACGGGTTTCTAGGGAAGGGTGCTTACATTCTGTCTGAGATTCAGATCTTGTGTCAAACCTCTTCGAGGAATCTTGGAGGTTGTTTGGGGGGTTTTGTTGGGTTTTGTTTTGGTTTTAACTATATCTGCTTTGTTGTTAAACTTGCGATTTGTTGTAGATTGGAATTGTTGGCAGAACTGGAGCAGGGAAGTCCTCCATGACGCTCTGTCTCTTTAGGATCTTGGAAGCTGTAAAAGGGGAAATTAAAATCGATGGTGTGAAAATTTCAGAGATTGGTCTCCATGACCTTCGATCGAGGCTAACAATTATTCCTCAGGTAGGGTTTCTGTGTAGCACAGTAAATGAAGGATCTCTAACAGCTTAGCAAACCATAAATAATGGTTTATCCACAGAGGGAAATGCTTTGTTACACTCAGAAAATTGTTTCAGAAAAACAAACTATTTATACTGTAAGTGGTCCTGTCCTGCCACCTTGTAAGGTGATGCTGGTTGATAAAACAGGATTTAGGATAAACCATCTTTACAGTTGGAACTTGAGTTTTAAGTGTGTATAACGTAATGTATTTCCAGAGCGGATGGGACTGGGAGGTGGCCTATCTGCAACGCAGTGGAGACTTCAAAGCAGTAACTCATAATATCTGTGCTTAGAACAGCTAAAGCACTTGTCTAATGGAAGTTGGTTTTATATCCAGGATCCTGTTCTCTTTTCTGGAACATTGAGGATGAACCTGGATCCATTTAATAAGTATACAGATGAAGACATATGGAAAGCTCTTGAACTGTCCCATTTGAAGAGGTTTGTCAGCAGTCAGCCATCCATGTTGGACTATGAATGCTCAGAAGGTGGAGAAAATCTTAGGTAAGGAATGCTTGGAGTAGAAACGTACACATAGCTTTCATTCAGCTGTAACAGTGAGCAACACTTGAGCACGGGTTTACACTGTAGTCTGTTGTGTCTGAAATGATTTAGCCACCTATTCCTGTTTCAAGAAAAGCACTAAGGCTCAGACATTTGCCTGCTGTTCTGCCTCTGCCACGAAGGATCTGATTCTTCTTCGCTGCTGTCGTGGTTTAACCCAGTCGGCAACTGAGCACCACAGAGCCGCTCGCTCGCCCTCCCCCGGCGGTGGGGTGGGGGAGGGAATCGGACAAAAAAACCGTAAAACCCGTGAGTTGAGATAAAGACGGTTTAATAGGATAGCAGAGGAAGAGAAAATAATAATAATGATAAAAGAACATACAAAACAAGCGATGCACAGTGCAATTGCTTGCCACCTGCTGACCGATGCCCAGCCCGTCCCCAGGCAGCGATTGCTGCCCTGCCACTGACTCCCCCAGTTTATATACTGGTCATACGGTATGGAATAGCCCTATGGCCAGTCTGGGTCGCTGTCCTGGCTGTGCCCCCTCCCAGCTCCTTGTGCACCGGGCAGAGCAGGGGAAGCTGCAAAGTCCTTGACTTAGTGTAAGCACGGCTTAGCAACAGCTAAAACATCAGTGTGTTATCGACATTATTCTCATCCTAAATCCAAAACACAGCGCTATACCAGCTACTAGGAAGAAAGTTAACTCTGTCCCCACCAAAAGCAGGACAGCTGCTGGGAAGGATTTCTCCCAAACCAAAATCCTGTCCTACCAGTAAAGAAAGAAGTCGCAGGATGGCAGGGTATTAGGAACAGGCAGTCCCTTAAACATGGTGGGGTAGGAAGGGAAATGCCATGATAACATAGATAACTGCTGTGCTGAATAAGAGTCCCCTGCCTAAACTGACACTTGAGCAATGTTTATTTTCCATTATTATTTGGAAGACCCACGAAGACGTGAATGAGCATGATAAAATGCCGTGCTTTGATGTGCTGAAACGGTGGTGTAACCAGATGATGTATGCGATGAATGTTCAGCTCCTTCCTCGTCCCGAGAGGCAGAGGCTGTGTCTGGGTGCTCTTGTGGCAGGGGAGGAGGTGGGGGCTGCCCAGATCTTTTTTTTTTTTTTTTTTTTGGTGGTAGAAAGGAATTAACAGTACCAGATCTTTTTTCTTCTTTTTTCCTTCTCTTTTTTCTTTTTTTTTTTTTTTTTAAGTTTGCGTATGCTCAGTGTTGTTGCAACTGTGTCTGTTTCTGAAAAATCAGGCAGAAGCATTGCGATCGTCGGTTCCCCTGGCTTCCGTCGCAGTGACAGAAAGGGGCATCGGTGGCGCTGGCAGCACTGGGGCAGGCAGTAAGCCAGCCCGTGGGCTAAAACTAGCTGAGTAACGCTGCCATCTGTATTTATGAGCTCTAGGGCGGACAGACTGGGCTGTTTGCTAAATACTATTTTGTGTTTGTTCGGTAACTTTACCTGAGGAGTAATCTGCTCTAGCAGAAGTGATTCTGAGCAGCGGAGAGCGACGGGCAGTGGGGCCTCCTTTCTGACAGCCCTGCCTCTGCTTGCAGCGTCGGCCAAAGGCAGCTCGTCTGCCTGGCAAGGGCACTGCTTCGCAAGACAAGGGTCTTGATCCTAGACGAAGCGACAGCAGCTATCGATCTGGAGACGGATGATCTTATCCAGATGACAATTAGGACGCAGTTTGAAGACTGCACGGTGCTGACAATAGCGCACAGGCTGAACACGATTATGGATTACACAAGGTAAAAATCTCTTAATGGTGCGTGGCGGGGGGCTCACCGCTGTACTGGGTATGTGCAGCAGCACTTAGAAGGGTCTGGTTTGGCTCTAGGTAGTCACACTGACGCTCTTGTCAGGTCGGATGTAAGCAATGGTGTTTAAGCCACATAATCCTAGAATATCCAGACCCGACAGGCGCTGTATTCCCTAACCAGAGCTGCGCCAGAGATACTGCCCAGTTCCGTTAATGGCGCTGTCAGCAAGCTTACGGATCCTTTTTCAACTAGCAGCCGCTGTAACTTTTTCACTACCATCATGTCACATTAATTACTTTAAAATATATTACTATACTTCATGAGCTTTTATCTCCTTGGCTTTCTGGTACTATATTTTCAATTCCAGAACTACCAGTATGACACTTTTTTCCCCCTGTCTTATTACCCCTGGGAGGCAGTGACTGCCCTGTACCTTTTTAAATGAAAGGGCAGCTCAGGGAGAATGTTCCTCATCGGTTGTGTTTCAAGGTGTGAAAATAACTGAGCAAAACAAGGGCAAGGCAAAGATTAGAGCAGTTTGCTGTGTCGCCGAAAGGGATATCGCATTTCTTGCGAGGAATTCTCTAACCTATCTTCCCCCTCACCCGCCACCTTTTGTTTTGCGCAGGGTTCTTGTTCTAGACAACGGGACCATAGCCGAATTCGATACACCCGCAAGCCTTATAGCGTCAAAGGGTATTTTCTACAGTATGGCCAAAGATGCTGGACTAGCATGAAAAGACGACCCCTTGGGTTTTGGGTTGGGTTTTTTGGGTTTTTTTAATATTACTGACTTGCCACAAAAGTGACTTGTGAATGTACTGTACTTTACGAAACAGTTTTTGTAGTAGACTAAACTTGTGATATGTGAACAAAGTATTTTACAGTTATGAGGACCAGAAAGTGAATTTTATATTTTTAAATATTTTCTATATACATAAAGTATTTTCCTATATGCTTTTTTCCCAAACATTCTGCCAAGAAAATGTATGTATGACAGGGCAATGTGTACTGTATTCAGGTTTATAGTTAGTAAATTATATTAATGGTACAAAACACGCCTGGTTTGTCTGTTTTCTGCACAAGGATTCATTGGTTTTGAAGTGGAAAGACAGGCCCAGTTAAGCAGTGACTCGGCTGAAAAATAGTGAAATAATGTGTGATCCCTGAGTGGTTCCGAGCTGCTCCTTTGGCGTTTCCCCCAGGACGAGGGGGTGGAAGGCTCCGGCTTCCAGGCTGGGAGCTACCGGGACCTCTGCTATCCCTGCCCAGCGCAACTCCAGCATTAAAAAATTCCTCTTCAGCGTAAGAATTACAAGTAACGTGTATTTAAAACTAAACCTACAGACAGCTTTATAGAAACCA
Source organism: Nipponia nippon (assembly GCF_047370975.1). Classification (NCBI taxonomy): domain Eukaryota; kingdom Metazoa; phylum Chordata; class Aves; order Pelecaniformes; family Threskiornithidae; genus Nipponia; species Nipponia nippon. The sequence continues at coordinate 2,964,481 of NW_028262330.1, forward strand.
TTAACTACACAATTTCTGCCGATTTAGCAGGCTCCCCGTAAGCCTGCAGGGCCAGGACTGGCACGGAAGGATTCCCATTTTGCTTTCCCTCTCATGTATAAAGTCACTATGAGTAAGTCTCCACGTAAGCTGAACGTGCGTGCTGAGCGGATGTGTATATAATTTATCTCATTCCACACTTAATCACCTGAAATAATATGTGATTTCTTTTGCAGAAATAAATATCTACCTTATTACTGATAACCAAGCCTCCGCAGATAAGGGGAGTGCTGTGCTTAAACAATATTTGCTGCTAGAATCTGATAGAATGTCTTTTGCTTTAGTTGTTCACTTCCTCCACCGAGCACGCTAGAAACCTACCCGGCAAGAAAAAGTTCCTGCTGTTCCATAAGTAAAGGTCAGAAAAACTTTGAGAAGACAAAAATAATCATTTATTAATTCTTACAAATAATGCTTCTTAAATAGAAACAAGAGTCTGCAGCCAAGCATTCATTTGACGTTAACATTTCATATAGCAGAGCACAAAGTGATGAATTATTTATCACACACAGTAATGTCACGGTTATACACTGCTCAGATTGTTAGGAGTGTTAATAGCATCTTCTACGTATAAACTGCATAAGGTATAAAAATATTCCTCTGAATGCATAGATAGCGATCAGCATCTGTGCAAGATAATCAGCGTAACAACGCAGGCATCACCCCAGGAGCGGAGCTGTTTGCGAGCAGGTCTGGCTGGTTAATCCCGGTACCGGCGTGGCTTTCGCTGGCGTTTCCACAGCCGATGCCTAATCCCTGCCTGCTCTGCGCCAGGGAGAGCGCGATCGGCAAAGCGCCAGCCGAGGAACAACAGTTCTGCTATTCCGTTATACAGCAGTTAATGCACCGCCAGCAATTTGGTATAAAAAATAGATATTGCCAATGACTCAGACCGCATTTGACCTCCAGCCCTTTTCAGAAGAGGCCGTTTTGTTGTGACAAGATGTTCTGTTGGCCTTCGGAGACGGAGCTTCAGGCTAGCTAACTGGGACACAGGACCTGGGCGTGTTTGCACGGATCTGTGCTTCCAGGTGAACGCTGGACATCCGCCTACGAGGGAACTGGGAGAGGGCTCCCTCCTGCGCGCCCAGTCACGCCTGCGGAAGCCGCTTCCCCACGCACAAAGTACTTACTCCTCGCCGGACGAGAAAGAGAGAGCGGGGGTAAGTCTGGGCGCCAGCTCCCGTGGCGTCAGCTGTAACGGGGTGACCGCCCTGACTGCAGGGGAGGAACAAACTTCTGTAAATCCCATTCACAGGTCCGGCTAACGGGCTCTCAATTTTTAGACAAGACCATAAAATACTTTGGTTGCTCCAGTTTCCAAAGAAACTGGGGGAAAGGGAGGGGGAAGACAAAGAAAAAGTGGGGAATTCAGTCCGGTTGGGTACCTTCTGTCTGCCTGTTACACCTCGTACTTTAGTTCATTCATCTAATTCATACGACATACTTTTACAGTCGGGCTAGCAGAGCAAACTCTTCCTCAAATGCAGGTGACTGAGTAAATACTAATATCCTAAAAAATTAGATCAAATCCAGCTCTTAAATACTTTCCAATTTATTTATTCCAGAATTTCATAGCAAAGTAGTCTTAATTCTGAATTTTACGCAACAGGAACAGGAAAAGTGGTTTTTCAGTAAGCAGCGTGGGTAAACACAAGGCATTGGAAAAAAAGAAAATACATTGCATAGGAACATCAAGATTTAGTATCAGCCCAGAAAACCCTGGGCATTTCACTAGTTTCTTTTTACACAGGCAACTTTGAAGTTTCAAGATGCGATCTTTCTCAGGAATGTAGAGGTAAAAGGAAAATAAAATTACAATTTTTGTGCTTTTAGAAGGGGAAATTAAAGCAGCATTGGAGAAATGTGTTCAATGCAGTAACAAAAATAGTATTTTAAATTGCACATGTCAATACTGTGTATTGACAGACAACAATAAAAGGGATTTTGGTTGAGAGCATATTTATGATTTGGATAATTACTATCACTTTTTGTTTTCAACCTGAGACATAGGGAAAAGTGTAAACAGGGATTAAGAAATCACAGGTAATAAGTCACTTGGTAGTATTTAAACTAGACATAGTTTTGTGCTTCTTCCACAGATTCAAACCCTTCTGGTTTTTTCCTTCTAAATAAGAGATGACTTAAAATACATGATCTGAAAAGTGAATGGTAATGGTAATGGACCCAGTACACGTATTAAATGGGTTTCGTGGCAGGTTCTTTAGCTTGAGTACCTCTGCTATTTTATAGCAAACAAATTATTGGAACAGTTTAAGGTAAGCCTTTCCCTGAGAGCTGCTAACTCTACAGTACACCGAGATTTTTGTAAGGAAAAGTGTTGCATTAACAGATAGTTCTACCAATACTTCCTTGGCATTAAGCTACTTTCGTATCAGACTCATTACTCTTAGCTTAACTAGAGGCTGTAACTGTGCGCAACATCTTTAGTTTATTTCAAGGTTAACAAAATAGATTTTTTTTTTTTCCCCCATCGTTAGCCCTTATAGATACTGTATGTCAAACGTAACGTTAAAAGGAGAGATACAAATCTTCTGGTTTAGTCTTTAAACAATTAATACGTCAGTTCTGATGCCTTCTTGTTATAACCACTCCGTTCAGAAAGCGTGGGGACTCTGAAAAGTAAGTTTTTGTCGCTTACTGTTAGGACAAGCTCCAGTTCTTGGAAATCCTGTAGCCTTGCAACATCTTTGTCCTTTAAATAAATACAGTGAGTTGTTAGGTGATAAACCGACTGTTCGGTTTTGCAGAGGTAAGTTAAACTAATAGGCTCATACTAACAAAAGGTATGTATTTATCCACAAATATGACAGTTCTTTACAGTAAACTGGAAAGCAGACATCCTGTTGCATCTTACGTTTATTCCGGGATCGTATTCAGCTGCTCGCTTATGTCTGTTTTTAGGAGGAGTGCAGTACTGACGGTGAGTGCAAGCGATTAGTGGAATTACACTTGTAAAGATCTACTGCGTGCCACCCCCAGCTCCTCCTTCCCCCCCTTGGTAATTCTCAGCAGCTCACGAATCGATGCTTGCCTCTACCCCCAGAGGTCCCGCGCGCAGCTTCGGCCCCCCGACGCCACGGGAGCACCGGCTCAGGCAGGGTCTTCAGGCAGCGGTGGAAGGTGCCCTCCCACAGCCCGGGCTCGAGCTCCGAGCCCCGCCGCAGCAGGGCCCTGCTGCTAAACAGCACCGAACGGGATCAGTTTTGTATCGCCTCACGGAACAGTAAGTGTCCTGCAGCCCTACCCACAGAGCCTGAAGTAATCGGAGCTGGAAATAAACAGTCCTTCCAACAACAACCGAAGGAGGCAAGTGACAGAATGGCTTATGTCTGTCTTTTTTTTCCCCCGCTTCTTGACTAACAAAGACTAAGTCACCTCATGGTCAGTGAAGACGCACTAGTGAAGTCTATCAATCTAGTACTAACCAGATTAGCTCCCCGACTGCCACCAGCAACGCACTGGAGGGACTGGAGAGTGAAAGAAAGGTCAGCGGTGAATGAGTAAAACAGGTCAGCAGGGCCCTTTTCTGTTTGCTGCCCAGATGAGTGTCACGGAAGTGAAAAGCCAGTTACGCTGGGAGACCTGCGCTCAGAATAATTCTGAAACACCCTTCTGTTTTTTGAAAGGACTGCATACAGTCCTTACCGAACTAGCAGAACTCACTCGAGTCCCGCAGGCCTGTTAAATGCTGATGACAGGTCAGTGCTGTATTGCACTGAACTGAGGACCACAGTAGCAAAATCAGATATGAATTGGGCTCAATGCCCAATGTTTATGACAGGAAATGATCAAGAAACTTGGGAACCTTTTTTACTAAAAAAAAAAAAAAAACAACTACTAAGTGCTGAAAATCGAAGTGAGGTGTTTGGTTTGGTTTTGGGTTTTTTTTTCCAACATGGGCCTATGCAGGTGACCAACAAATTATTCCTTTTTAATGGTAACCTGAAAATCTTTTTTATAAGTTACTGCACTTCAAAAATGTAGAGTTCTTACCTTTCTTAACATTGTATTTGGTAATTTTCTGATCTTCTGTACGTGCTCAGGGTTAACACCCAGCTCACGGCAGCTCACTCGGAGCAGTTCCTTATAGGTCAGCTCTTGTCTGTCCAGTTCGATTTCGATGAAGTCATTTTCTCGAAGATTGGGGTTTTGTATTCTAACTTTAAGCACCAGTTCTATTGGAAATAAAGAGGTACGTTAATAGGCAGATGTAGAAAGGAATCAGAAAAGACATCTCTATACTAACTTCCAGATATTCCTATGTTCTGTTAACCTCATTCGTATCGTTTGTAACAATATGAGAGCCCTCGGAAAGCAAACAACTGCATTTGTGTGACCACAGTCTTCATTAGATTGACTTGCATCAACCTATGTGAAAAAATCATCACAAATCTAATGCAGTGCCTATGCAGGTATGAACCTTGGCGTGAATGCTCACCTTACTGGATTTACGCTAACTTAAAAGCAGAAGGTTATACTGGTTATCAATTTCCTGAGCAATCCAAGATTGGCTTTCGTTTTTTTTAATTCTTTTGGTCATCAGGCACTACGATTCAAATGGATTCTTTTAACTTCTCTTTGTTAATTCACGGCATCAGAACAGCTTCTATTTCAAGAATGAGATTCTGAACTGAAATGGGAATTCCAGGTTTCCCAGGCAATATTTGCCTGCGGAAACAGCAGATCACACAACAGTGCGCCTCAGACTCGGGTCTGCACACTGAGCCACGTGAGGTTCTCTCTCGAGCTCCCTGGCTGCGTACTCACGTTCTTTGTTTGAAGCTTGGAGTTTGCTATTTAGAGAATTAGATTACCCTGGTGTCTGTACACTTTTATAGCATTTGAGACAAATAGCAAGTGTTTTCATTAATATTTTAGTAACAGTTCCAGCAGAAACAGGGTATCTGCCTCTAATTCTCTTCAAGTGTTTCCTGAATGCTTAAGCACGGGAACCTGAAAAATCTCTAGAAGTGCTGTGAATACACGCAACCCTGGTTAGTCCGTTTTCACTGTCCGAGGTGACAGAAGTTCTGAGACAAAAAGTGAGAAAAGACTTTTACTGTTACCTTGCATATTAAGTGGAAAAGCTCCTGTGAAGAAAACGGGCTGAAATGCGGGCACAGGCCCCATAGAGGAGCCGTTCTCCTGCTGAGGGACGGACTGGTTTGATCCAACTGGCGAAGGGGGACTTCTGCTCCAAGAGACAGATCCCTGGTAAACCGGGCCTTTCTGAAGGCGAGGGTTTGGGTGTCGTGGTGCAGCACAGCCCCCGGGCAGGGGCGGCACGCCGCCGTTGCCAGCCGCTTCGGGAGCAGCGTTCCCATGCTGTAACGATGCACGGGTGCAAGTCTCCGCATCGGGTAAGGAAGAAGAGTCGGTATCTTGCGATTCTAAGTGTGAGAAACTCCCATTCACCGGGGGGTCCGGAACGCTGTCACTCATGGTGTTATAAACATAAGGGAAAGGTGGGTTCGCCAGGTAATTGGGGATGATTGGCAGATCTGAATCCTTTACGTCTGGGAGTTCATCATCCTCCACTGTAAAACAAACAAAACAGTATTCTCCAAGTCTGATTTAAGGGGAAGAAAAAAAGTATTGCTATTGCACTGTGGGGCTGCTTTTTTTTTTTCCTCTCATGAGGAGGGAGTGGAGTGTTAAAAGCATCACGGGATAAAAGATGAATCAAGAAGCACTCCACCTTTTTTCTACAGTAAACAGAACCATGCTCAGGTGTTGCAATACAGTAATCACAAAAGCAGAGTCTGATTCCAGTAATTCTGGGGGTGCTGTTTCCTTCTAAACGCTACAGTGCTTTTGGTTTGGTTTGGCTTGTTTCAATCCGTAGGCAGCATGTTGTAACATGGTCTCTGGTGGTATAATGCTATCGTCCTCATAATGTATAAGGCAATGAAAAACAAAGGGTAATATGCTGTTCGATATTAAGGCAGGGGATAAAGGGAAAAGAACATGCAGTTCTGGGAGAGCTGAAACGTTACCAATTCAACAGCTGGGAGACAATAATGAAAACAAAAACAGACAAGGGAATACAGAGGGGAGGAAAGAGATTGCTAATTGACCACATTTCAAATTACTTATCACCTCTAGCAGCAAAGCCTACTCCGCTCCAGCAGTTACAAAACACAGTAAAAATATTCCGCTGATGTCCTTTAATGAGCTGTTTCTCTGGGCTGCTCATTTTCGATTTATTCAACACAGTGCCTAAGCTCCATAGAACATCAGGAAAATCAGGAGTTGCTCATATAAGGGCTTCATACAAATTTGAGAGGTTTTCTCCTGTTGCCCTTTTGAAAATAGGAAGCTGCATCTGTCACTGGTTTAATCACGGCATTTTTCAAAACACGGTTTTTCTAATTTTTCAGTATTTAGAAAAAAGTTTGGCTAGCTGGATGGAGATTTTGTGGGTAATTCTCTCTTCTTACACTTGGATTTCTTACCAAGTAAACACTCTAGAAACCAAGTCACCGTTATTACTAAAACCCGAACACAGTATCTTCACATGCGAAATAAAGATTGGAACATACGTGCTTTAAACAGCCTTTTACTACAGTCTCTGACGATCATATCGCATAGCCAATAGGTTTACCTCCCAACATCTTCCTTATCTCCCTCTTTGACGTTAACTGGGCCGGCCTTTCTCCCTTCTTCGTCAGGATCTCCTTGTCAGCACCGGCGTGCAGCAGGTAAGCCACCACCGGCGCATGGTTCCGTTTACATGCCCAGTGCAAACAAGTCCTGCACATGGAAAATGTTAAGACTGTTTGAAATCCTGAATTACGGCAGACTAACTTCCACTCGTTCTTGCTGCCCATGAGAAGAACAAGACCTAATGCGTAACTAACATAAAAAGGTTTTCATTGCGGTCTTCCTTGGAAATTTACCCTGGTTTTGGAGCCTGCAGTGACACCTGCTGATGTAGTTTTCCTTGCTCTGATGCTCTTGATACCAAGCTACCACAGCAGTATTTTTAAAGTTCAAGATCTTTTCAATTTGTCATTTATTAAGCTAGTAACTTGTCTGGAAAAACAAATATTAGAAGGAGGCTTGTGTATGCTACTTTAATCTTTGAAAGAGTAAGTTGAACTTAAAACGCTTTTGCGCGTGTATGTGCGCTAATAGGGATACCTCCCTGGGACGCTATTTTTACTCTTTGAAGAGCACAGTGTGCTGTCAGCACAATGACTTGCACTTTTTGGAAAGTAAATGATGTTCAAAATACTGGAAGCATAGTTTGGAAGCATAGTTCTTTGCCCAGTTGCTGCACCAGCAGCTCCCAAGCTTTCATCTGCAGACAACTAGCTTTCTGCAATCTGTAACTGATGCACAGAACTAATCGCTTTTCTAGTTTAATTATTATTTGCAGTTGCTGACGTAGGGAGACACAGTAAAGCAACATCCTAAAAGCTACTGAGCTTCTTTAGTGCTTAGTGTTTGGGACTCGGTAGACACACACATTGGAACTCGCTGTTCAGTCTTGCCATTCTTCCCTATCCCAGGTTCTAGCGATGTTTGACCTTTCCTTAGCTTTTCTCTTTTATTTTAATTCTCTAGCTCCAGCTGAAGGAAACTCTGTGGAAAAATGAACACACTTAACCCTTCTCCAAGTTGTTGTTTGTTTTTTTTTAAAGAATTAAATAAAATAAAGCAGAGAGAAATAACAAACTTAGGGGGAAAAGTTTCAGTTGAAAGTTTAGCTCCAAAAAGCTTTTTCCACCTTTTTTTTTCTTTTGAGAGACAGTCATTACACTGCAAAGTTGTATCTTGACCAGTAACTCCCAACCTTCTGTACAAAATTCCAGTTTTCTTGTGTAGAAGGATATAAGGGAGAAAAGAGAGAATCTGATCTTTGGAGGGATACAAATCAGATAAAACCAAGGGAAGACAAGGTGACTTGAAAAACCTTGTTGGCTGTTACATATTTTGACTTAATAAACCTGTCTTAGCAGAAACAAAAGGCTCAATTCTACACTTTCTTCCCATTAACATCAATGTATCTTGATGGCAGAAAGGATCTCTGAATTAAAGGTAACGAGACCAGTCACTGCAGCAAGAGGTTATATAGAATTAGATCTAACTGAAAAGACATGAATGTAAGTGTATGTATACATTTTATTTTTCTTCACAGACTATCCTAGGAAAGGTGCTACAAAATCCGTGTTTCAGAGGTGATATTGCTAGCAATATTGTAAACTCCTCTATTTTCTCTCCAAGGTTGGGCTGTGCATTTCAACTAGAAAGTGCCATTTTTAAACAGGATAAAAGAATTTTGTCAGCCGAAAGGATTCCTGAATTTTTAACACCAAAGGTCCCACCGAATCCGAGGCGAGCTCCATGAAACTCAGCCCATGTTTGTTTTTTTCTGTGCAGTATTTTCTGAACTTGTCACAAATATCCCCTTGTGAAACGAGCGTGAATAGCCTGCATGACTTCAGAAGTAGCGCGTTGCCAAGTCATACGCTAGCGTGGACCAAAGTCGTGGGAAAAAGCGCAGACAGCGTCGCCGTGTTTGCTTTGAGCGTAAAATCTGCAGGTTTAGTTTGTGCAGAAGGCGTGTAAGCGTCAATAGCGCTGGGATTTTGGGATCCATTTTGGGATCCATCCTGCCCATTTCACGTGGCTCATGCAGAAGTATCATCTACCCATGGACCTCACACGCATCAAAATGTAAGTACTCTGCACCTCTTAGCATCAGGCATACTGAGAAGCTCATGGGAGAAATTTAAATTCTACAAGCAAATTTAAATAACAGCAAAGATCCATTTATTGCCATAGTTAAAAATTACCAGGTCATTATTTTTTTAAATAATTAGATTTTATGACAGATTTCTTTATCAGCACCAGTTTTAGATACAAACTCATTTTGAGGACAAGCAGCTGTTTATCTTACTAAGATAATTCAACATCTTACGAATCAGTTATCTTAAATTTTCACAAGTTCTAATTTTAATCACCACAATTTGAACCTCAAGTTGCAAGTGTCCCACGCTTCTCAAAACTGCTGATCGAACTTTCATCTTTAAGTCTAGCTCCTTTCCTAATTTTATTCTTCCTATTTTGAATTACAACTTCGAGCACAGTACAGCAGAGTGAATACAGGCTGAATTGAACTTACGGGAAACAGTCTCCAAAAATGCCTGAGCATTCCCTGTACATCCTGCTTCAAATAACATATTTGTGTGTGTGTGTCCATGTAGAGAGTCCCACTTGTGCAAGTGTCTATCACAGAAAAGTCTCGGTTTTAGTGTCATCAGGTGGCATCTGACTGAGATGTCAAAACCAAAGCGTTTATATATATCACTGAAAGAGCCTGCAAGTTCCTGGCTTGAAAGGGAAAGTCATTTTGAAACCTGATTTAGGAGTTAATAGAAAATATTTCTGGTTAGACATGAACACAATAAGTGAACCACGTAAGTGGTTGAGTCTCCATCCCTGGAGGTATTTAAAGGACGGATGGACGTGGTGCTCGAGGACATGGTTTAGTGGTGGACTTGGCAGCGATAGGTTAACGGTTGGACTCGATGATCTTAAGGGTCTTTTCCAACCTTAACGATTCTATGATTCTATGAACACGTGTTGGGAAGGCGAGGGTTGCGTTTTGACTGCCTGTGCTGTCTCCGGCTGCCACCATGCCCTTCCAGGGGAAATAAAAAGAAAAAAACAAAAGGCAATATAAAGTACAATATAAAGTAACAACAGAGCGACCTGGAAAAGCAGCAAAGGGCACAGGACCCGAGCGGGAGGTGGGATGGGGACGCGCGTTTGTAACGGCGGTTATCAGCCGCATCCCCATTTTTTTCCCGGTTGGAAGAGAGATCTCTGCAGAGAGGAGCACTCGGCAGCGGATCGACCTTTTGATTTCATTCTGAATTCAAAGCGATTCGTATTTCACGTGAAAGCGAGGACCCACGCAGCGCTAGCTCCGGGCAGCCCGAGGAGCGGCCCCTGTCACGGCGGCGGCAGCCTTACCAGCCGTTGACTTCGTTCTGGGAGTTGAGGCTGACCCCCAGCTCCACCAGCCGCCGCACCTCCTCCGCGTCCCCCAGCGCCGCCGCCTCCCGCAGCCGCTCCTGCCGCTCCCGCTCGGCGGCCGGAGCCGCCATCTCGCCGCGGTCCCCCGCCGCCTCCGGGCCGGGGCCAGCCCTCATGAAGGACCGGCGGGCACGGCGCGGCCCCCGCCGGCGCCAGCGGCAGAGCGGCGCCCGGTGCTACCCCCGCCGGGGTCCGGGCCGCGCTCCGCTGGGGGACCCTATTACCGGTGACAACCCCGGCCCCGCCGCCGAGTTCCGGCTCCCAGCCGCGCCGGCGAGCCGCGGCCGCTCCGCCCCGGGGACTTACCGGCCACCGGCGGGACGTGGCGCTCCTGAGGGCGCTGGGGGATCGTGCCGCAGACGTACACTTGCATAATAGTCTCTCCTGCCCTGTTGTTTGTTCTTGCAGGCTCCGGAATCATGCGGTTGTCCTAAGAAATCCTCATCCTCTTTGAGCGTTCTCAGCGAAATGAACTGATCCCTAACAACCAAAAAAAAAAAAAAAAAAAAAAAAATCAACATCTGCCTGCAAATCAGCTGGACAGATTACAGGTAATTCCTGTAATTTGCATTATTTGCTTGTAATTTGCATTATTTGCTTTGAAAAGCTGGTTTTGATTGTTGTGGATTTGTCCTAAACCAAGTTACGGGAAGAGAGAAGAGCTGGTAAAAATTTCACAACTCTAATAAGTCCAAATAATAATTTCAAACTCCAGCCAGACACCTAGCCACTTCTCTTCTCGCCTGCTCCGTGCGACCATGCCGGCACGTGGGGGAAATCCGCAGGAGTTAGGCTGCGATGTACCCGTTTGCTTTCTTGATGCAATCGGAGCAACATAAAGCGGCTGAAACAGCCCAGTTCTGCCCCCGTTTTCCAAAGCAAACACCCGCCTCCCATCCCGCCCCCAACACCCAGGCTGCAGGATATTAAGAATGAAAATTCATACGAGTTGTGTCGCATTGATTTCAATTACACTCTCCCATCAGTTCTGGTGGGTTGTTAAATCATTATAAAATTGCAAAGCTTGGAAGAACTTTGTGGTGCCTTACAGCGCTGCGTAACGGAGGTGTTACGGACAGATTTCCGAAAGGGAACTCCGCAGGTAACGCTGGCCTTTGGATGGAGCCCTCGGCGATTCTGAGCAAGGCCGCTGTGAGTCCTGTGGGGTTTACAGGATCGGCACAAATACAGGCTTCAAGCTCTTTAAAAAAGCGTAATTTAATTAAAAATTTAATTAATTTCATGCACTTAGGATGTTCAAAATGATTGAGAAATTGGGAAATAGCTGAAAATTGGTCTGTGAAATTCAGTAAAGATGAGATACAAAGTCACATCTAGAAAGGACAAAAACCCAACAAAATGAGCAGAAACTGGTTCAAAGATCAAACAGTAAGATTTAGGTTAGATCTGAGGGACTTTTTTTTTCCCCCAACATGTCAGTAGAATTCCTAAGGGAATACCCACTGCTGGAGGCACGCAGGAGGTGGAGTGCATCAGGGATGGTTTCAGTGCCTTTGACCCTGTCACGGCACAGAGGGGACCACGATAACTCTCGAGCTGCCGCCCAGGCCCGTGTCCTCTGCCTCCAGCCATGAACAGCACGGCAAAGGCTCCTACCGCAGCGCCGCGCGCCTGGACCGCGTCCCAGCGCCACGACACCCCACAGGGCTGGGCACCGGCCCGCGCGGCACCTGGCGTCCCTCACGCCCAGCTGCCCACCGGTGCGGTGTTGCTCTGTGGCGTTATTCCCCGGTGGTGGGGCCTCCTCGCCCGTTGGGCCCCTCAGTGGCCGCACACGCGATGACATAGAATCATGGAATTGTTGAGGTTAGAAAAGACTTTTAAGATCATCAAGTCCAGCCGTTTAACCCAGCACTGCCAAGCCCACCACTAAACCATGTGCTAAGCACCACGTCTCCCCAGCTTTTAAATACCCCCAGGGATGGGGACTCAGCCCCTGCCCTGGGCAGCCTGTGCCAGGGCCTGACAGCCCTTTCGTGAAGAAATTTTTCCTAATACCCAACCCAAACCTGCCCTGGCGCAGCTTGAGGCCGTTCCCTCTCGTCCCATCGCTTGTTCCTGGGGAGAAGAGACCGACCCCCCCCGGCTCCAGCCTCCTTTCAGGCAGTTGCAGAGAGCGATGAGGGCTCCCCTCAGCCTCCTCTTCTCCAGGCTGAGCCCCCCCAGCTCCCCCAGCCGCTCCTCCCCAGCCTTGGGCTCCAGCCCCTGCCCCAGCCTCGCTGCCCTGCTCTGGCCACGCTCCAGCCCCTCCATGGCCGCCTTGGGGTGAGGGGCCCAGCGCTGAGCACAGCATTCGAGGGGCGGCCTCACCAGTGCCCAGCACAGGGGCACCATCACCTCCCTGCTCCTGCTGGCCACACTGTTCCTGATCCAAGCCAGGATGTCATTGGCCCTCTTGGCCACCTGGGCACACTGCTGGCTCACGTTCAGGGGGCTGTCGACCAGCACCCCCAGGTCCTTTTCCACCGGGCAGCTCCCCAGCCCCTCCTCCCCAAGCCTGTAGCCTTGCATGGGCCTGCATCCCCAGGCCGGGCCGCGGGAAGGGGACGAGCCCCGTTCCCGCTTTTCCCCGCCGCCATCTGGAACGGGGAGCCATCCCGGGGGCCGCGAGGCCGCGGCGGGCCGGGCCCGCGCTCCGCCAGGCCCCAGAGGCGGTTAGGCGGCGCGCGGTGCATTGTGGGCAGGGCGAGGAGCCGCGCCGCCATTTTGTCTCTGTCACTCCCGGCGGCGGCGCGGTCGGTCGGGGAGGAGAGGCGGCGGCGGAGCCGGCGGCGGTGTTTGACGAGGGGGGATTCGGCCAGGAGGACACGATGATATCGGCCGCCCAGCTCCTAGATGAGCTTATGGGCCGGGACAGAAACCTGGCCCCGGATGAGAAGCGCAGCAACGTGCGGTGGGACCATGAGAGCGTGAGTGAAGCGGAGCCGCCTCTCCCCTCTCTCCCTCCCTCCTTCCCATCCCCCTCGCAGGGCCGGGGTTTTGTCGTGGCGACACGGACCGCGGGTGCGGGCCCGCAGCTTCTCCCGGCCCGGGGACAGCAACGGGGGAGGGGATGAGGTGCCGGCCATGGCGGGGTTGCCCGGGCTTTGGCGGGGGTGCGGGTCGGGCCCTCCGTGCGCAGCTCCTGCATGGCGGCCGCGGGGCGGGCTAGGCCCGGGCCGTTGCGCGGGAACCTCGCTGAGCCTTCAGACGAGGAGGAGGAACCGAGTGGCCGGGAGGGAGGAGGATCCCGCCATAGCAGGCCTGCGGGAGAGGGCTTGCGCTCTTGTTCGGGCTGCTGGGAGGAGAGAGGCCTTGTGTTTGGGTTTCGGCGCAAGGGGGAGAGGCGGTGTGCGCCGTGGCGTGTTCTCCGCGGGGGAGCAGGGGGGTCTGGGAGGCCGCGATCTCCCGTGGGGAAAAAGAAAAATCATGTGTTGGGGGAGGCGGGGATTGTGGAATTCTGCTTTTTTGAGTAGAAGGCTGCTGGCTTGCACGAAGGGAGATGAGACAGATGTTAGTAGTTTGGAAGACAAGTGTCTCTGGATCTCTTCCTGAGTCTGGTGTTGGGGAAGGAAACTTAACTATCTGGAGGCTGTAGCACAAGGAAGAACCATAAGACTTTTGAAACTGAGGATTTTGCTAAGAAAAGCTTGATTCCTTCTGTACTTACTCAAAGGAGTTCCACAGTTCCTGGGGGATGCTAACCTAAACAGTACTATTGTTTAGTAGTACTTATGTATTTTTTGTTAATGTGGTGATTCATTAGTTTTCTGCAATAAATAGCTCAAACAAGACTTCTATTTATTATTATTATTATTATTATTATTTTATTTTGGAGTGGGGTCTCTCCCCACGTATGGTCGAGCTTTAATGAATGATGACTTTTAGTGACACCCATAGTTGTATTGTAAGTTATTTCACAAAAAATCAATGGTAGTTAAAAAGTTCCTATAGCTGCTTCTGGGAGAGAGGAATACTCTGCTGAAATACTCTCCCCCCCTCCTTCACGATATATTTTTTTGAGTTACAGTATCCGTTAAAAGGAAGTGTCATGGTTGTGGTAGTTTGTTTATTACCTGTGTGATGGGGATTTCTGTTGTTTAATCTGCAAAAAGCATTTAGCTCCTCCCCCCCCCATAGCGTTTTCTTGGGATGTTGTTAAATGGGGAGGAGGAAGAAGTGCTTGCTTTGGGCTGTTCTAAATTGCATCTTAATCACAGAGGTGGGAATTTCAAGTTTTCAAATGAGAGTTATGTCATTTTAAAGATGGCTAATACATGTTTTAATTTGTCTCAGAATGCATTAGATAAGGACAAATATCTGTCTGGCCTTAGATTTTGCAAATGCAAGCAAACCCCCACCCACCCCGCCCTGCTTGAAAAATACTGCTATATAGGTAAGCTGTGCACGTCAGGAGGAAATTGTGAGTTCAGGAAGTTTTCATTACTTTCTTAATGTCTTTCTAGACTTCTCTTATTAACCCAATATCATTATTCAGTTAGGTGTTCAGTTACATATTTTCTTTTGATTCTGAACTCAAAGTGAGAGCTTTGGAAATACGGAGTAAATGGCTTGGGCCATGTTGGTCCAGGTAGAATAGGTAAGGGGGATTGGTTTGATTTATTTCTTAAGGTGAGAAATATTTTTTTCTTGTTTGTTTCCCCCCCCCCCCTCTTTAATGAAGTTCAGATTACTTTCTTCATCTTCAAATGAGGAAATTTTTCAATTTTAGGCTGAAGAGATAGCCATAGGAACTATAACCATAGGAATCTGTCTGTAAGCTGTTGTTCAGTTTTGTCGTTTCAGAAACGGGAACTTGTCTCTTCTTCCCAGTCCTCCTTTGACAATTTAGAAAGTGGAGAGCTGTCCTGTGTCTGAGGCCAGTGAGAGATTTACAGGCTTAGGGTTGAGCCTTCAGTCTTGCAGGAACTGCTGCTGTTTGCTCTGCTCCTGCTTTTATTTATGAAGTTTATAGGACCATAATTAAATGCAACCTCTCTGAAAGGAATGTTTTCAGGGATTCCTATAGTCAACTGGCGAGTTCATAAAAAAAAATTTACTGCTGTTAAAACGTGTTTCAGTTTGACTTCCTGCATCACCTAAAGATTAAATTTGCAATGCTGATGTGTTTTAAAAGACAGGAAATGCAGATAGGGTTCAGATAGTAACATTAATTCATCTGCCTAGCTGCTGTTTTGCTTTTCAGATGAAATACATATGCTAATGTCATTTGTTGTAAAATTAGACATATATCAACTGATAGCCTTTTCAATGTAAGCATGTTGTACTCGTACCAAAGTTTTGGATTTTGTGTCACATTTCATCAGTTTTTAGATATGGAAGGCTATCAAAACAAGCTCATTTCTGTTTTCTTTATCATTTGTAAATTGCATCTAGGTGGATATGAAAAACTGCATGGAAGATGCAATGAAATACAGGATAGGAGTAGGGTTTTTTTGAAGGTGTGGAAGCAGAGTGTGCGATAACTGAGCATTTATTTGCAGTTCTAATGAAACATGTTGATCATGTATTGTAAAGCCTTTTGTAGAGCTTAAGTTCTTACTTCAGAACTTTGACATGATTAAAGCCTTTAATCTTAAAAAATTGAAACCCCAGTTGCTGTATGTTGCATGTGTATTGCAGCGTGGGGATGGGCAGGGGGTTGAACTAGATGATCTTTAAAGGTCCCTTGCAACCCAAACCATTCTGTGATCAATTCTGGTTTTGGCATAAAGGCTTTCTGTTTTGTATGGAGGAGGAAATTACTAGTATCATATATTTTAGTCTTTCTGCTTACTGACATATCCGTAGACAAAGTGTATTTCTGGAACAGTAACTTTATTGATTCACGTATTCTTGCTTTAATATGCCACCTATACAAAACCAAGTTCATGTGCAAACAGCAGTTACGTAAAAGTTCTGAGGCTGTTCTGTAGCACAAGGAAGCCCAGCATTGACTGCCCATGCTTGGTGTAAGGCTTTGAGATTGTGATGGTTCCTTCGAGGTAAATTCAGCGCTTTCTGGAAGTGGGGAGGGGCAGACAGCTGTTGTGGACAAATGACTGTGAGCAATTATCTCTGATAGGAATGCAGTTTCTCAAAATGTAGGTTCTGTATTTAAAATATGATTAGATGGTATTAGCTATTTATGATGTGTTACACTTTTATTTTTTTAATGCCAAAGACATAAATTGGTTTGCATCTAGATAGAATCTCAGAACTTAATCCTCCAGGAGGTGAGGTGGGGAGGACTTAAGTGTTAACTCGTTTTAGAAGAATATTAGTAACAGAAGGTTATCTCTAAGAGTGGGGTTTGGGAGAAGGGCTTTGTTTTGTTTTGGGTGAGTAGGCATTGTTCATAAAATGTCTGATGCATGTGAACTTTAATGGTTTCAAAGAACTCATCTATGTGAAGGAATTTTCTCGTTCATGTGTAAGCCATAACCTGCTGGATTTTATTCTCAGCATTTTTAATAGGAATTGTTTGCCTAAAGGAATTTACTTATGTAATTGTTTATTACAGTTATACTGATACTTCTCCATCAGTAATAATTTTTGCAGAAGAGGAACATGTTAATATAGAAGTATTAATGATATAGAGCTGTCAATAGTTTCTTTATATAGGAAAGCTTTGAATTGGTTCACAAACTCTGGAAGAGCCAGCCATTCTCGCTGTCAGCTTAGTCAGCTTTGAGGTAAACTCAAATACTACTTTCCCACCTCCAAGAGATTTCCAGGATTAATGAATTTGAGATGAAGAAGTGGAGAGTTCCAAGTGTCTGTCTGTATTTGTTCTAGTGTCTTATCGAAACGTGAGACCAACGGCTTTGAGACACAAGCTATGGCTAATCCTGCTGCAATAGTTTGACAGTAACATTCCTCTCTGTTCTGCCTTCTTGGTAGCAGAGTCATCAGAATAATTTGGCAAAAAGGAATAAGTGCTTGTTACCTGCATAGGTAAATATCCGTACTAAATTGCCTGTTGCTCTGTTTCTGCAAATACGGAATGTATTTCCATATTACTTCTGATTTGTGCTAAGTGCAGCACTCTGATAAGCCCTGGATGAGTAATGCCATTTGAAGCATATCACCTCTGTTTCAGTCCTTTAATGGCTCTGTGATGCTTCAGCCCTTTCTTGGTCCTTTCTATTCTTGCTCATCATTGATTACTTAAGACCGACATCAGTGCAGCTGACTGGCATCTACAGCTTGTCAAGGCAGACGTACCACACGGTGAAACTAAGCCCGAATGATACCTTTCAAGATAGCGGCAAGATTCTCTCAAGTAACGTTTTTCTGTTGAAGCAAAATCAGTTGAAGAGCATAATAGGTATGAGAGAGGGAGAAAATTGCTGCAGACACACCAGTCTGAACCACTCTAAGTATTTCTCTGCAGGCTGCCTCTTAGGAGAGCGTGCCAAGGAATGCAGTAGGTACCATAGCATCCCGAGCTAGTTAGGAGAAAATTACTTCAACTTTTCAATGTGTGTGGTTGTAGTTGTTGGGTTTTCTTAATATGTAAATAATTAATACAATGTGTGACACATGTTTAAGCTGCATATTTTAGTATTGGTCACTACAGGTTCTGGCTGTAACCATCAGCTCATAAGAGGAGGCTTCTCCTAGCAATGCTGCTTCATAAAAGAATTTTAATTTTTTCTGGTGGGTTTGTGTGGTGTTTTGTTGTTGGTTCCTTCCCCGCCCCGCTCCCCCCATCATATTTCTGCCTCTAATACCTTGTCCGTTGCTCCTTTTGCTGCTCCTTATTTCAAAACTGTTACAGGCCAGTTTGCATAATTTTTGAGCTTATAGAAGATGTTCTACCACTCTTTACAGCATAATACGGTCAAACTGTTATTATTGTTCTTAGGACTTTCTTAGGAAATTGTTCTTAGGACTTTCTTAGGAAATTGTTCTTAGGACTTTCTTAGGAAATTGTCTAATCCATCCCTGAAATTTTTTGGGGGCAATGCCTTTTCACTGACCCTAATACTTGAATGTGAGGAGGAGAAAGAATGTAGAGAAAAATGATATTTCTCTTGCTTAGTACAGGAATTCAGAAATTGCTTCCTTGAAACAACTTGATATTAAAACAAGGGATATTGCAGCTTTTGGAGAAGAGAGCAGATTCTGAAACCAGATTTTGTCCAGTAGCTTTCTCCTTGCTTCCTGAGAAGAAAAAAAATTGTAATTTTGTGTGGTGTTTTCTTAACTATTCTTGGTAAATTGCTTCAGATAGGTGCCACAGTGTCGTAACCTGGATCACAGGAGAAGTATTCAAGTGATAGAGTAAAAAGTTTGTTTTGTTTTGTTTTTTGTGTGTGTGTCCATGGCTTGTCAGTAGAAAGCGTGATCGTTTTTCTGTGTAATCTGTAAAGCAGTCAGTCCAGTTTTAACTTCCATAGCCTGATTTGCAGCCTGGCAGTTAGCATGGAAAAATAAATCAGACTGATCTAATTTGATCAACTGGTGTCACAGACATTTCAGTGTGGGGTAGGTTTTGGGTCTCTCTCATCACCCGTTTGTTGAAATACTTCAACACGCATCTTGGGAAATAACGTTGCGAAGCTTTGTCCACAGTATACCTGAGAGTGTTAGAACTAGGTTGCAATATGCAGTAGCAATTATTAGGTTTGCCAAATATTAGAAATTAGTGTAACATAAAAGAGATGTTAGAAGAATGTCCAGGCTAGTTTTGGATTGACAATTAATGGCAGTCGTATCTAGGAGAGGGGTCTGTTGAAGAATTAATTCTTTAAGATTGCTTATGAAGTTAGGGGTGAAAGTATTTCTGATTTTGTCTTTTTGGCTGTTCTGATGGATAGACAGGAGATATTTCTGTATATGAACTTCAAGAACTGACCAATTTGGCTAGCTAAAGCCCATGCTCATGGGTGAGGTTGAATAATCTTTTTAACAAAAGCTGGTTTTATCCTATCATATGTTAAGTATTTACTGGCTAGGCTACCAGGTTGTTCTTTTTCTAACTTCCTGATGGTATTTTTCTGTTATCCAAAAGAACCTGACCTGCTAATGTAAAAATAGGCTATGCAGAAACAAAACAAACCCTTTTCAGCTGGCAGGAAACCAGGTTAAAATGAATGTCTTCTGTGTCTGCTTTAAGAGGTATACAATGCCTCTTTGCATATCATTCTTAGAGTATGGATTTTTAAAGGCATTGGAATGGGGAAGCTTTTGGATAGGTATCGTGTGTGTTCTTAAGTCTTTTAATGGCCATCGGAATCCTTGGGGCAGGACCTTATGTTTGAATGCTGATGGCTCCTGTTCTCCCAGCCAGTAGCGCTGAAGAAACGGAGGCTGAACGCAGAATTGTTACGGGCGAGCTAAGAGGCGCTTGCTTTCATGCTTCTGTGGCAGACATTCTTACCCCTTGTAGGTTCTCAGAGTTAAGGAATTTCACAGTAACTTTTTTAATAGTCCAATCTGATTTAATTCCTTTGGAAATATCAAATACTGTATTGTATTTACAAATAGATGACACTTCCCTGTAATCTTAAATATTTAGCAGTAAAATTAAGAAATACCATTATTGCAATGGAAAGTAAGAATTTTGGTGTTTTGTCATGAAGATGCGCCTTGTAGCACTTACTGCTATGAAGTAACACAAAGATAGAGGGTGTACCTGTGTAAAATTTTCAGAAAGCTTGTGGTGTACAAAGGGGATTTTTACACTGTATTTTAGAAAATAGAAGCGATTACCTAATATTGCTAATTTATGAGGAAAAAACTGATGCCTGTTTCTTTCTTCTCCTCTGTCAGGTTTGTAAATACTACCTTTGTGGCTTTTGCCCAGCTGAATTATTTACAAATACCCGTTCTGATTTAGGTAAGTCTGTAAGTCTTGTAACTTTTATTCACTTACATGTAATTACAATCGGACTTTCCTTTGCAAACCACATTTTTGCTGTTTAATGCTCTGTCAAAACACTTTGAAAATAGGCTTTTTTATTTTTAAAGGATTGCTGGTGATACAGTATGTTAAGAGCGATATTTATTCCTGATCCCACGTCCTCCAAGTGAAAAACTTCCACCTCCCCCCCCCTTTTCCAGTTTAAGCTAAGTTATTGGGTGTGGGGTGGTTTTCTTCTCCTGAAGCGCTGGCTTCTAGTTTGGTTTATTCTACCTGGGCAGGGTTTTCACTTATTTTTGTGTGAGTATACGTTTTTGAGCTTCTTCATGTTAGAGACTCTTTAATAGTTATTACTGAAGGCCATCTCCAAATTACTATTAGCTTTCAAGCGATAGTATGCAGAAAACAGGTAGTTTGGAGATGGTAACTAGGAAAAACAGTCGTCTTGTCGTAGTGTTTATTTCCAGGTCTATTGAAGAGTTTGATAGGCTCAGGAGGGTGGGGAATTTTAATATGAACCTTCATGAACTCAGGCCACATACCTCCCAATTTTACTCTGAAGAATAATGCTTTAAGTCGCCAGTTCTTTCTTACAAAGAACACTGTCTGGAGCTTAGAAAGTGCTTGGTTAAATTACCCTTCATGTGTAATTTTTTTTTTTTTTTTTTTTTGAGGCCCCAGGTGTTTCGGGTATTGTTTTGTTTGTGTAGTTTTACCGATGTAGAACTTGATCTGGAAATTCTATTTTATATGAAGACTTTATATGTCATTCCGAATTTCCTTTGGTTTTATAACTACTAAACCATATTGGCATTCTTTTTCTTTAATGTTTCTTTCAAACTCCAAGTAAAGGAAGCAGAAAGGCAGGCATTAAAGTCCCTGGGAAGTGTTTATAACTTTGTTCTATCATGGTGCACAAACAAATGCTGATGGAGTGTGAATACAGCATTCAAGAATGCAAGCTTAAATTTTTTGTGTGGTCTTTTTAGGTCCTTGTGAAAAAATTCATGATGAAAATCTGCGTAAACAGTAAGTATGTTGGCTGAGACGTTAATGCAAATAGTGTTTCTAGTATGCTTGAAATTTCCTAAAAGCAACCCAACCATGAGAAACTAATTGTTTTTTCATTTATATAAACATTTCTTTAAATGCATAATAATCTCTTACCTTGAGCAAGAATTTATAACATTGCAGGGTTTATTATTAATTTTTAATATATTGTGGAGTGATGTGAGCTTTCATTTTTAAAATGTTTTACCAGGTATGAGAAGAGCTCTCGTTTTATGAAAGTGGGCTATGAAAGAGACTTCTTACGCTATTTACAAAGCTTACTTGCAGAGGTGGAACGCAGGATTCGAAGAGGCCATGCTCGTTTGGCACTGTCACAGAATCAACAGTCTTCTGGGGTGAGTCTGGAAGAATCATTGAGGCCATTTTTCCTCTAGATAGCGTCTTCATGTTCTCTTTACCATGTCCACTTATATTTACCTTCAGGTAAAATATATTGTTTTCCAGAAGATCCCTATTAGATAAATCTCTTCGTCTGTTAGCCAGCAGATTGCATCTAGCCCTAGTGGACAAGCCAGGTGGTTCCACAGTCAGCAGGAGTCCGTCTCTGTTTCCTCAGAATCAGTATCTGTTCTCCGCCCTGGAACATTAATCCTGCCAAGTGTTGTCTTTACCCTGTTAACCTCAGTTTACCTTCTCTCCCTTAGTTGCATATTCTTCCTTCCCTCCACTAAGAAGCTGTATCACGGTGGTATTACTGAAGTAGGCAAGTACTGGGTCTTTCAGCAGCTGATGGAGCTGAATGCCCCTGTCAGCTGCCACTCTTAGGCAGTAGCATCTTTCTGCTCCAACACTGCCATTGGCAGGCAATGGTGGAATCACGGAAGTTTGAGAAAGAAATACTTCTGTGCAAGTCTTCTCAACTCCAAGCTGCATACTAGACAGCTCTTAATGAAAAACTTAAACTCACTGGGAGAAAAATTTTACATGTTTACTCCACTTGTTTTTTCTTGTCCCCTGATTGATTTGGAGCAGTGACTGTGGCCTGTGCTCCGAGAGTTTCCTGACTGCTAGGTAGCCTTGCTCCTTTTTGCTGCCGCAATTAATTATTCTGTGCAAAGTCCAGTTGCTTCAGAAGGAGCTGTGGACAGTATCTTTAGTCAAGAGAGCCTACTGGCTGTGGAGTAGAGCAAAGGTTGTGGGGGAAGCAGGTGTAAGTCTATTCCGGCAGCCTACAGAGAGGGCACTACTAGCGAGTACATTTTGGATTAAATGAGATTCTTTTTGCATTTGTGTTCAGAAGTTAAATTTCAGAGCCCATGGAAATTCTAAGTCATACTTGAGTGTCTGCAAAGATATCTAATAGCTGCGTGGCAGTTTCAGAGTTTAAATTTAGAAATTTGAATTCAGATGTCTTACCTTTTATGGGCCAGGGCCTCGAATGTTTTTGTTGATTTAGGAAGAATTAGTGTGACTGGAACTTGCTTCGCTCAGCAAGAGTGGAGTAAGCTGTGTTAAGGAGTGTTTTATGTTATACTAAACTATTATTAGTAGGACTTCATGGGAGAAGAGGCAGGAGGAGGTTATTCCTGAAGCGTCTCTGGAATATGAGAAGATGTACATTTGTGTGTTTTAAAGTTATTTTAAGTAAAACAAAGAAAAAAAAAAAACCCAAAAACCTCCACTTGTACCGTTTGACAGGGAGCGGGACCTACCGGTAAAAATGAAGAGAAGATTCAGGTGTTAACTGACAAAATTGATGTACTTCTACAACAGGTGAGGTTTTTTTACCCCCTGTAAGAGAGATCTCTTGCTTTTGTTACTTGATTAAAAATTAAAGTTGAACTTTTATATTGGCTTTAGATTGAAGAACTAGGTTCAGAAGGGAAGGTGGAAGAGGCACAAGGAATGATGAAACTTGTTGAACAGTTAAAGGAAGAGAGAGAATTGCTGAGGTCTACAACTTCGGTAAGTAACGTGTTTGTAGTTCTCTCAGACTTATTTCAAAATTCGGTGCAACAGTACGTTCTTAATAACCTTGTCCTTGCACTGAAGGCATGCAAGTTCTGTGCAGAATTTATTAAACAATAACGTGACATTTAAATGTGTTAATCCAGCGTCTTGATTTAGCATGCTACCTTGACAGTGGGTTTCACGCACACAAATTATGAAGTTATTTACACAGCAGTCCAGGAGGTGAGCTTGCATCTTATTGTAGTTCAGGTCTCAGGTGAACTTTGCCATGTAGCCTCCACGATGTTATTTCACTGAATTACCAATCTGGCTGTGTTACAGAAAGCCCTTGTGTTAGGGCGGTGACTAGAGACAGGCATCTGTCTGACTTCAAGAGCTACAGAAGCCAAAGGTAATGTGTTAAGTAGCAAGTTCCTGTCGACAAAAAGGAGCTGATGTTTAAACATTATATTTCTGTGTTTAATAATATGCTCAAATTGTGATTCCTGTTTTATTTTTAAAAAGTTATTAAATGTTGTGGGCCATAGCGTTTGTGTCCATACTATATGATTCATCAGCGTTGCACAGCAATGATCACTTGGCTTTCTGTTGAAATTCCAGTGTATTTCTTGTATGTCTGTTGAAATGGTGAATTAAGTTCACCACCATCCTTTTAAACAGAAGCCCAGCGTTCCTGTTGTATTTCTTCACGGAATATTCTAGCCTTTTCATTCCTTGAGACATATTCCGTGGTTGTTCTGCAGCTCCAGATGTTTCAGTTGATGCCAAAGAAATCATCTTAAGGAGAAAACTGATTCTTATTTTCCTTAATCCCGAGATTGCAAGGAAGCTGCAGATATGGCTATATACATATTAATCCTTTGCGGTGAGGAATAAAGTCTGTTTTTGTGTGTTTTCTAATTGACTCTTTCCTTGTGGCTTATGCAGAATGGGCGTATGTAGCCTGTTTTTGCCCTGTTCATCCTAGTAGGTGCAGTGCTCGGAAGACAAAGCGTGCAGTTATGATTTTCAGCTTTCACTCGTGCCTAGGATTTGACAACAGTATCAATAAAGTTCTAAACCTCTTCACTGGCTTCTGGCTAAAACTTTTCTATTTTTATTTTGCAGACAATTGAGAGCTTTGCAGCCCAAGAAAAGCAAATGGAAGTTTGTGAAGTTTGTGGAGCCTTTTTAATTGTAGGAGATGCACAGTCCAGGGTAGATGACCACTTGATGGGAAAGCAGCACATGGGTTATGCCAAAATAAAAGCTACTGTAGAAGATTTAAAAGTAAGCATCTCTTCAGTTACTGAACATAAAAAATTGCTTGGAGGCTTCCTGTGGTAAACAAAGGGCTGTCCAGTGGACTTTCTCAAGTGGGTGAAATACTCCAAAGGTGGTATATAAAAATGAAATGGAATCCCACTGCACATTTAGCGTTGCGCTTGCACTGACATTTTTTGTCATGTGTGATTGCACTAGGTATAAGCGAAGATGTAAATTCAGGTGGGAATTTTTTGTGGCCTTTCTAAAGAACTGTAGTGTGGCCTCTGTTCTTGTGAGAATGAGAAGCAAAAAAGTTCTGCAAGACAAAGGATTTCTGTTTCAGGGATTTTATAAAGTGCTTCCGTGTAGACCATCCTTTGTTTGGAAAAAAAAAAAACAAACCTGAAATACTTTAAAAACTTAAGCTTCTACATCCTCAGAATGTATAAACTAAGTTATATTGAATGATTTGTCTTTGATTAATCTTCATTTCTTTCCGTGAACTTTTTTTAAGGAAAAGTTACGAAAAAGAACAGAAGAACCTGACCGTGATGACAGGTTAAAAAAAGAGAAACAAGAACGAGAAGAGAGAGAGAAAGAGAGGGAACGGGAAAGAGAAGAGCGGGAAAGGAAGAGACGACGTGAAGAAGAAGAAAAGGAAAAAGAGAGGGCTCGTGACAGAGAGAGACGTAAAAGGAGTCGTTCACGGAGTAGACATTCAAGCAGAACATCTGACAGAAGATGCAGCCGTTCACGAGACCACAAAAGATCAAGAAGCAGAGAAAGAAGGCGAAGCAGGTACGTGAGTGTGTTGTGCGTGTGTGCGTGTAAGTATTTTCATGCAACTTTCCAAAATGTACAAATCTTGTGGGGACTTGGTCTGTCAGCCTGGGTCACATCACCGATTTGTTTGCTTCACTGTTATTATTTTGTAAGTGACGACATACTTTACTGGTTCTAAGGATAAGCAAGTTTTGCTGCATGCTCACTGACTTCTCTCCATTTGTAGAAGTAGATGACACCATTGTGGCGGAAGTTGTCTTACGAGGAAGCTTTGAGTAGACAAATGCTCCCAAAAAACAGGGTCTTGTTTATTCCTTAATTTAGTTCGTAGTAGTGGATAATTTTAAGCTGTGTGGTTGAATGTTTGAGTAAATGAAGAAGGCAGTATGAAGCCAGGTCTTATGTACTGAGAAGTATTTATATACGGTATGCTAAGGCTTGTTTTAAATACTTGCTTTCTGCAAATAATAAATGTATTAGAAAGTGCTACTGTTTTACTGTTTTATCCTCTGACTTAGAAAATAGCAGCTGACATTTACATTTGTGAAATTTTCTCTGAATGTTAAGGAGTCGTGACCGAAGAAGAAGCAGAAGTCACGATAGATCAGAAAGAAAACATAGGTCTCGCAGTAGGGACAGGAGACGATCAAAAAGCCGGGATCGGAAATCCTACAAGCACAGAAGCAAAAGCAGAGAGAGAGAACAAGACAGGAAGTCAAAAGAAAAAGGTATGTTTGTGTGAAGACTGAGTTCCTATCAAGTTCTGAAACTAATCTTTCCCTAAAGTCTGAAAAGCTCTTAGTCTTTCAGTGACTGAAACTTGTTCTTAGCATCAAATCAGATCTGGTTTTATAAGCTGTATATGTTGCTGTTAACCGATTTGAAGCATGCTGTTCATTCCAGTTATTGTTAATGCACATGCGTGCATACGTACACCCCAGTGTCCACCTCTTGTCTGTTACAGTAGTTATTAAAAGCTTACCACTTTGTCCGCAAATTAAGCGTGTGAGGATTTTGATGTATTTTAAGACCTGTTTACTGTTTACCTTTAGAAAAACATAAGCCTGTAATCAGATTTTCATAAGAGTGAATATCTTCTATTCCTACTGTTAGCAGATATTTCTGTAATTACCCTTTGCTGGTACATGTTTTGTGGGAGATTGGTAGCTGGTTTTTCACCTGTACCACCTGTTACTTCTCTACACTATCATGTTTCCTTTATTTTCCTTTAACAGTGCTTTTAAGTTTGTTTGTTTGTTGTTTTTTTTTTCCCTCTAGTCTGCAAATGCAGTCCAAGATAAATCTTGCAGAATTTCTGTAATGCTCTAAATTACAATTTCATGCCCTCTCCCCAGTCTCCTGCTCTTCCCCCCCATTCTTCCCCCTTGTTGTGTGATTTGGTTTGGGGTTTTTTTTTCTTTGGTTGGTTTTGGGTTTTTTGTTTTTTAATGAAGTGAGATTTGCTTTGTCAGTATTCAGGTGAGTCTCAAAGGAATGCTGTCTTAGTTCTTGGAACGCTTTTATAGCAGTACATGCAATGTACAACAGCATTGATGGTGACTCGCTGCTCCATCAAAAGCTTTACCTTTAAGTAGGATTAAAAAGAGCTATAGAGAACACTACAGATTCACATTCTGTGAAAAGATACTAATTCACTGTTATTGCTAAATTTCCCCCTTTAAAAGTCTTTGGGAACTTCTGGAGGAATGTAATACTAACTTCTGGCTTAAACTAGTGCTCTGTTGGGGTGCTGACTAATGTCCGGTCCGAAACAGCCGCCCCACTTCATTGTCAGAGCTGACCGTCAGTAACAGATTAAACAGTTCTGTTGTGTTTCTAAGGTACTTTTGAGGTTCTCTGGAATGAAAGGTGCTATGTGCATGTTTCTGGATTGCATAGGCCTGTTTGCCCTACCCGTACTTTTCCATATTTATCCAGCGGATTAGTTCCCAAAATGTTGGTAATGCTTCATCTATTTTTCTTGCCTGACTTCCTTGGACCATTTTAATTTTTCTGGTTTTTACTACGGTGCATTGATTCTTCTCTCATTTTGCTTTGCCCTCTATAAGCAAGTGGTTTTTAGCTGCTTGCTCATTGGCAGTGTTTAAACTCAGATTCAGTTTTGTAGCCTGTATCTGTCCGTTTTGTTACTTTATTCCTACCTGATATTGTGCCTTTTTTGCCTACTTCATGAACAGATTTCTGGTACTTAGTCAAGAATGTCCTATTCGGTATTCTGTGTGTATCTATGCATATAAATAACCGTGTTCTTATTTATTCAAATTTGGTCTGATTTTGAGCTTAATGGCTGTTCAGTTCTTTCCTTAATCCTTCCATAAATAGAGGAGCTAGTGAACTTTCTTCAGCATCTCAATATTTTTAGTTTTAACTTGACTGATTTCCTTGCTGGACATTTTATTTGCTGCTTGCTACTTTCTTCCTCCAGAAATGGGAACAGTGAGGTGATGCTCTGAGCTGTGATGAAAATTCCACCTGGGAAAATCAATTACTTTTTTGACTATGTAATCATAACACTTGTAGAAACAGAAATAGGCCTCGGAGCAGGACTGTAATGCTGAAGAAGCTTGTGTTCCCTTTGTTGGGAAAATCTTTAATAAAAAAAAAAAAAAGAGGTGAAAAAAGTTTAAAAAAATAGTATTTAACAAGCAAGCACTGAATTTCTGTTATGAAGCTGTAAACACCATCTTCACGTTTGCAACGTGGCATTGCAGGTAGTTAAGTAGATAGCTTTAGAGGTTCCTATATCTGAAGGCTGGCTACCTGCTCTACTATTTGCACAAAAAGAAGTAATGTAGAAGTTAAGACTTATTACATTTACTGCTCCATTGGGAATATTGGCTTCAGAATCTAATTGTCTCTATATCCACCACTGATCTGCAGTTATAAAAGTAAGCAGCAAAGGCCTCATTGTAACTGCTCATGGTAGCGCCTTTCATCTTGAAATCTCAAACGGCTTTACAAACATGAATCTTAACAGGAAAAAAAGCAAGGCACAGTTGCCCAAGACTTGCCTGCTGTTACACATTAAATTAGTGCCATGCTTTGAAAATTCGGGAGTCCTGGCTTCTTGCTCACTAAAATACTGTGGAATACAGCGACCTTTAAGATTGTAAGAAAAAAGCATATGTAAAAATGGAGACGCTTAATTTCTGACTCAAGTTTCAGGAACAGGGATACATTTGCTAAAGGAAGGAGCCTGCCAGCCATAAGCACCAGCTGAGCATTAGCTTAATATAAACCAGCAGAACACAACTACTGTTCAAGTAAACTAACTTCAGAGTAGGTGGAATAAATAGTTTAATAAATAGTTTGGGTTTTGTTTTTTTAAGAAAAGGAAAACATCTGTTCTGCAAGTACCTTCATTTTATGAGGGGTTTATACTGGAACATGCCTCCAGAGCACTTTAACTTGGCTCTTTAGCTTCCTTAATCTGGATTTATGTACTTACGTATAAATAATTGTTTGTGATTGTGTTTTCATGTTAGTGACTAAACCTCAGCAAATAGTGTCAGAACACCCAAACCCTCAGTAATAGTGGGTATTGTATTTGACTGATGTTTTTGTATTCTCTGAACAGTAAAACCATTCACATTATCTTGGTAAGAATTCTCACAAAACACATCTCAGTTGCCCACGTGGCCTCAGTCAGAAAAATGTGCATGTGTTGAATCAGGAAGCAAAGTCAATATTACGTGATTGTACCTAATAGATCACAGCTGAAACAATATACACAGTTTCAACAGCCAACTAATTGTATGTGCTTTTAAAGAAAGAAATCTTACCATTTGAAAATACAGTGGAGGAACTTAACTGCTTGCAGATACTCCAGGAATTGAAAGAAGTTCAGGTGTTGGACTATTTGTTGAATACACTTTCTCAGTTCTGCTTGGCAAACTGGAGGTTTGCTATGGTAAAACTCTGTTATTATTAAAGTTGTTAGAAGAGTTTCATCTTTCATACCACAGTTTAATAGTAGTTTTTTAACCTTTAAACAAAATTATCCTTCCTGACCAAATTCAAGAAACAAACAAGACAGAACAAAACCCTGCACACTGCACATCCATAGGGCTATTAAGATCTACCATATCTACATAGGACAGAAGATAAGATTATTGGACTGACTACTAGTCCTCTGCGGGGAAACAAGACTACTATTCCTCAGTGGATCTACGTGTGCATCGGAGATACCTATAAGACACAAAAAGAAGACTTTTTAACAAGGTTAGTTAGAGTGCAATCTACCTGCGGAGTTGCAAAACCGAGGGCAGACAGATACCAAATTATTAGTTCTTCAGTTAGTTTTTTGACACCGCTGCGTGCTTTCTCCAAGCACCGTGCACTGGATGTGCTGCTTCAGATGAAACCTCAGTAGTAGTGTTCATTAGGCAGTTGCCCTCATTTCTGTGTGGGGGCTTTACCCCTCCCTTTGGTGGTCTGTTTTAAAACAAAGAAGTTGGGGTGTTGCTTCTCTTTTAAAGCTTAATTTCTACTTTGTCTTCTGGAATGTAACTGTGTTATGCCAGTCTAGGTGATAACGTTATTTAAAATAGCTTTTTCAGAGTGTTCGATCTGTGTGCTCCTATGTCGGGGAGATTATATATATATATATTTAAATTATTTATTTTAATTGCCCGGATAGCAGGGAATAATCAGAAAAAAGAGCGTGAATGTTGTTCTGTATGATGACATCCGAGAGGTTGGTTTTTCAGATTTTTTTTTTTCTCTCCAAAGTGTCTTTACTGATCAAAGGTTGAATATTATGGTGTGAAATAATACAGAAAGAATTGATATTTTTATTAAATTTGCAAACACTGAATTTACGGATGAGGCACGCAGCTCTAATACTGAATGTTGTTCTTCCCATGGAAATATTTTTACTTCTGGCTTCCTTCCTTCCTTGAAGATTATTGAGGAAAAGATGAGTTTTTCAGCAGTGTAGCAAACTCTTCAGTCAGCTTTCCAATTCGTGATGGAATTGTGGAGTCCTTCCCATCTTGCTGTTCCTTTACCTTTTGGAAAACAGTGCTTTTTATATCTCTTCCAAACTGTCTCCCCAAGCCTGTTTAATGAGTGGATTATAAATGACTGCTGTTTTTATAAAACTGAGAATTAATAACGCTGACAAGTGGGCAGCTTCTGTGACATACTGTACCGTAAAGCTAATTTTGATTGTCACTGTGATCCCCACCTTCAAAGCTAGCAGCGCTTAATGGTGTTTGTTTCCCCGAGTACTTGATTGTTTGGGGTTGCTAGGTTTTTTTAATTGGCAAGTATTGATTTATTTGATAATGCCCTGTCCCATCACTCTTTTCTGATTCTCTTTTCAAGAACGATATTTAATGAGAATTGTAAACCAAAGAAGGCCGTACACAGCATAAATTAAAACTTGGGGACAAAAGAGTCCCACGATAAGTAAGGAAGCCGTGCATCATAATTACACACTTGCCTAACTTCTTGACTGCCTCTTCACCCCCAATTTGTGTAGTTCAACAGACAGCTGAGTAGCTGCCTCTGTTAGGAGGTCTGTCCTTTCTCCTCTTTTCCCCACCCTGTACTGTCCCCTTTGACCTTTTTTGTACCCTCTCCATTCCAGCATGGTAGTCTGAAGCCTATTTCTATAACTTGAAGTATCGCTGTTGTTGCTATAGAAAGTAATTGTCCCATTTTGTATGCGATATCTATCTGACATGTGCAATGTTTGTTTTTACTTTGAAATCCATGGTCAATGTCTTCTTTCATGGCAGAAAAGAGGGGATCTGATGATAAAAAAAGTAGTATGAAGTCCAGTAGTCGAGAAAAACAGAGTGAAGACACAAATACAGACTCGAAGGAGAGTGATACTAAGAATGAGGTCAATGGGACCAGTGAAGACATTAAATCTGAAGGTGACACTCAGTCCAATTAAAACTGATCTGATATGACCTCAGATCAGGCAGAGGTAAGTGCATTATTTCAAACTTTGATTAGGGCTTTTTGTTACTGTTTAACAGTGCAGCGTAAGTATGCACAGATGAAGATGGAACTAAGCCAAGTAAGAAGACATACTAAAGCACCTTCTGAAGGAAAAGACAGTGTAGTCCTGCAAAACATTTTGAGGTACATTGTTTTGTCTCAGCTATTTTGTAGCAGACTCGTGCCCCCATTAGTGTGCCTCTTTGGGACATATTTGTAATATAGCCACCATAGAAAAATTAATTATCCTTTTTTATTTTTAGGGATTTTGTTATCGTTTTTTAAAAAAAGTTGAACTGTTTTTGTATTTAAGTCCATATTGTGTTGGTACATCAGCAGAAACTTTTGCTTTAATACTTAATATTTGAGGCACATGTTGGACTACTTTGTTTTCATATAAACTGCTAGTATTTCTTTGTCAAGGATGTTTCTAGTTTTTTTGCTTTATTGCCTTGCATTCTAATGCAGTTTGTTCTGTAACTCGAGAGCCAGTAGCATTGGATTGATGGAAGTGTAGGGTTTATGAATTATTGCAGCTGACTACCATACCTCACACAGCGTTGGTGTTGTGAGCGGCCCATGAAAAGCCAAATTAAAAATCAAGGATTCAGTCAAACTAAGCAGGTACTCATGCCAGGTACTCCTTTCTCTACCCACATCCATGTTTGAATGCTGTTGCCTGTAATCTTTAAGCTTACTGTTGTGTTTTTGATTTTCAAGATAGTGAAAAGGACTTTTTGTGTATTGTGTGAATACTGTAAATCTGATGTTAACAGAATGGAATTTTCTTTCAACTGTATGTAGGGATGCAGTGCTGCCCAGAATTAGATATCTTTAAAGAGTTTAAAATGCAATAAACACTACATAATTATCGCCTTGTTACTTTCAATGCAATTCAAGTCTTTAAGAGGTATGTGTTTAATATTTCCTACTGTGTAGGAGAATTTGCAGTCAGCCATAGTACAGAGCAGTGGAATGGCTGATAACAGACTTCTAAGGCAAATGTAAATACAAAGACAGATGCCACCAAATGATTGCAATGTTCATGGCAAGAATGTATGCTGAAAAACTGTTTGTTGGAAGTGAAACAGCTAAACCATAGGAAATACAACTACTGTATTAAAAGGAAAACTTTCTTTTCCCCACTGTTGACATAGCTTTCTTACTCTTACAGAAGGTCTTTAGTTGTATTCCTGAAATAAGGAACTAACAATGGAGAGTACAGCTGATAAATGAGCTTCTTGCAACATAAATTGTTACTGTAGTTTCATTATTTATGCTAGGAACTCTTAAACACTTAATGTTGATTATTAAACCATTAATGCTACGTTATTGCTTCTAAAGCCAGTCATGTCCACTGTTGACATTTTTGTAGAGTTAAGATGACAGCTAACAACTGGGCCAATATATAGGAATGATAAACTAAATGCTCTTAATGCTGGCTAATTGCCTGTTTTCCCAAAATTTTGCATTATAGGACTACTACATGAAGAGTCTGCGAAGACAGCGGAAGACAGCTTAAACTGAAGATCTGCTTTAAAATGAGGTGAAAGAAAGCTGTAGTGGCGTAGAAAAATATAAAGTTGAGTTAGAAATTTTTTTTTATAAAATTTAATTCAGGACTGGTCTTTCCTCCCAGAGTTCAGAAAGATGTGTTGATAATAGCACACATGCTACTGAGAATATAAGTCCTGTATCCTTTTTTTTCTTTAAGACTTTTTAAGATAAGAAACCAACATAACCTGAACACATGGCTTGCTCAGTGTTTAATTGCAAGTTTTCATTCTTGGACTTTAAAACACAGGAATAAATGTTTAGTATTTGTGTGAATCGAACTAAAATGAATCCCATTTTTACAACTAAGCTATTCCTAGCTTCTTGATATACGAGAAATGGAAATAAAGTATCTTTGAATTTCTGTTACAAATTTGATTGTCTCTGTCATTGAACGTTTAATATTAAGTAAGCTTCTTTCCTAATAAATCTACTCATGTCTTCAAGCTTAGTCCATTAATTTGGATGCTTAGTTATTCTGTGGTGTTTGTGGGTTTGGTTTTTTTGGTGCCATCAGTTAGTATTTCATTTCAAGCTTACTTTCTCAGCAGTTAGAGGGCTGTTGGATTCTGTCCCCCCTCAACAGTGCGGCTTATGCTGCAGCTGGTTAAGAAATTACAGAAATCTCGCAATAAAAACGTAGGCCTTAAGCCTTTATAAAGCAGTTTGGCTTTTACAGCGTTATCCTAAAAATGCCACTGCTGAGGTTGGCCACCAGACTGCCTTTATGTTTGCATTGTAGTATCAGTCTGGAGTATTAATTAACAACTGTATGCAGTTGGAAAGCATGCACAGTCTGCGTGTTAAAACAGATACAAGGGAAAAGAGACATCCCTTACGCTTTCTTGTGAAGCTGTAGTGCGAGCAAGCGTAGTTCTTGTTGGAGAAGAACTGCGGTGTGTACTAGGCAGCAGTAGAGACAGTGAAGTGTACTTCCGTAAGGCACTGAATTTACATTTTCTAAAAAAGGCATCGTCCTTCCTGTAGGTATTCAGGACTGGACCCGACAGGTAACTGAAGTCACACATGGAGAAAGCACTGTTGTAACGTGCTGCTTCTAATTTTGGTAGTGCCTTGTGTCATCTGTCTGTGGAAGCGCACTCGTAAAAGGGCCTGCACGTTGGTCCCTCTGGTGCAATGAGTTTTCTGATACCGAGGGATACCACACGCAGGCAGCCACCGTCCCCTTTTGACTTTTAGCGTTCTAAAGCAGACAGGCATGCAGAGGCACAGGGGATTGGGGCTGGGTGGTTTTGGAAAAACTTAACAGGAAAAATTAATGTAAGTGGGAGAAAGTAAAATTATAACCGAGTTCTAATTACAGATGTTGCATGAACACCTGTTCCTTTTGAAACTTGTGTAAGCGACATGATTCAGCTACTGCCTGGATGTGTCACTTCTTTCAGTGGCCAAAATGTTTGTCTTGCACCTTCCATTGCACATATTTGTTATAGGACTAGCATTTTCCCTTCCTTATTTTGCACAGGTATAAATGATAAAATGAGGTAACTTGTAGTAAATTGGACCGGGATTCAGATTCTGACGTGGCTGAGAGTGGAGTCTTTCTCTAGTGCATTGAAGATGAAGGAAAAATTCTGTCTGCCTTTCAAAGCATAGGGAACGTGGTGCCTTTCTAGTCATTACCTTCAAGATTTGACTGCAACGAGCGCTCCACAACAGATGGATCTCTGTGAAAAGTGGCATCTTCAGAGCTCAGGCCCACAGTAAATACCATCTCAGATCTCCTAGGAATGCTAAGCGAAAAGCAAGTGCCTTATTTAAGTAACCACCTCCTACATGCTTTCTCCATACTGGGTTGGGCAGCCTGACAGTCTTTTATTAGGTGTTAAAAATGTACTGGCCCATGATTTTTCAAAGTTGTGTTAGAATTTTGAGTGTCCTGTCCACTCTAGAGTGCTACGTATCGTCCCCCCGACACCCTACCCCCCGAAAAAGGAAGAGACCCAGGTACTTGAAACAACTGATACTTTAATATAAGTGAAGAGTAGCAATGTCAGTTCCGTACAAGTTTGTAGTGCAAACAAAAGTTGTCCTTGGAAGAACAGTAAATTTTGTAAACTTAGTTTCAGTTGTCATACCAATGGTTTATTGTTCAAAGAAAAAAAAAAACAACAAAAAAGAGTTAACTAGTGTGCCTTAGAGTTTATCAAACTGCATAAAACATACAAAAATATTTCTCTGAATGCATAGACTTACTGTTATTATTACAGTCAGATCATGATTAAAGTTTTAGTCTTACCACATTAACAGGTATTCTTTGTGGAAACTAGAGCAAATAAAGCTTTTTTAAAGCAGCTGCTCCTATAGCTGAATGTTCAGTAATTAGTGGAGGCAGTCTTTACACTGATGTCCTAAACAAAGGAACTAAAAAGGAATTAGATACTCTTAATTCTGAGCCATTTAACTACTACTGTTTTTCAAACAGTTATTGCACATAATCTGAACTAGCTTCCAAGCTATGCTGAAAAGATAAATATACAACTGTTAAAATAAAAACTCCTTTCCTGTCCTACAAGAAAAACAAAGCGGGAGCCACAGTTAGGAAATTTGACTTCATACTGTGTCACAGCCTTGAGCTTACCAGGAGTTGAACCGGGCTTTGAAGCGGCCCATCTCCCAGAGAGAGAAGGGCCAGGACCGAGCGCGAGGTGTTAGCAGCGGTTAGGTGCTAAGATGGATACAGAGCAATTACTTTGAATGCACTAAGCAAGAATGTTAAGCCTAGAGTAACTGGGTAAAATCCTGAACCCGGAGTCAAGCGTCTCTCCCGTGTTCTTCGGACATGCGTGCTTTTGCGAACCTCGCTTGGAGGAGCCCCTTCAAGGACAAAGCAGCTGTGCTGCAGGAAGCCAAGACAGGGCGGCAGCCGTGCTGCTCCTACCAAACCATGTTGGTTGTACTATTTATGGTCTGAATGTCAACACGACAATCCCTATCAACAGCAACAAACACTGCATCAGCTGTGAGTAAACCCTGCTCTAGTGCAACTTAACAAAGCCGAGCTGGAAGGAAAATCAGTACTATCGGGGGAAAAAGACGAAAGCAGCTCACAGCTCCCTCACCCCTCCACCCACCCCAGTACCCAGTTAAGGTTTTTGGTGCAAAGGTCATCATAGTTTTTGGTACAAAAGCCTCCTCAGGTATAACTTCAGACTACCACGTTAACAGGAAAAGCTTCAGGCTGTTAATGCTCCGGTAATGCTGCGACGTAAATACTTTGTTTAGACCGAAAGGGAGTGACTTCAAGGTGTGGTTTAATGATGACTTTTGCCATTCATAAAACCCCAGATGGATGCTTTCATTCCAGAGTCTGGGTTTTTTTCCCCCAAAAAATTCAGCTGAAAGCACTTGGAGGCGTTCAGGCTCTCTGTAGTCGTCTGGCTAAAACTTTGGACAGTATGGAAAAGTGACAGTAGGCTGTGCAACGTGTAAAGCTAGTTACAGGTTGTTTATTTGCTAATGGGGTATGTTTCCAGTTCAGTATGGCTAATCAAGAGCTCCCTACGGCGGTGATACCTCAGGAGCGTACTGTTGTGCTTCTCCTGCTCCTCGGGCAGCCTGTAACTGCTCTGTGAGGGTGGGCCACGAGGAAGTTACCTGACCCAGCAGTACTGACTTTGGTGTGAGTGATGCGTAGTCTCCTCACAGCCTTGGGAAGACAAATACGTAAAACCACGGACACAGATTTGTGATTCCCTCCCGAGCTCCTGAAACAGAAGGGCTTT
The DNA here is from genome assembly GCF_047370975.1 of Nipponia nippon. Taxonomy (NCBI): domain Eukaryota; kingdom Metazoa; phylum Chordata; class Aves; order Pelecaniformes; family Threskiornithidae; genus Nipponia; species Nipponia nippon. Next base: position 3,000,745 of record NW_028262330.1, read on the forward strand.
CTTTTGAATGGGCACTTTAACTTGCTTTGTGACTTTAATGCTCCTTTATTAAGAGAGGCTTCCGTATTTTTTTTGTGCAGGTGGAGGGACGCCATCGCTTAAGTTACAATATTCTCGTATAAGAAAGAAACAAACATTTAAATGAGGACACTTATCCCACTTATTTTCAGCCCAGTGAAAACTTTCTCCTGTCACTTCAGAGCATTAAATATTTCTATCCCCAGCAGGCAAGAGAGTGCAGCTTGGTAAGTCTTTGTGAAGGGGCAAGAGATTAGGGACTTGCAAAGTTTTACATTTTTAGAGAGCAACTGCTCATTGTATGCCAGACACCCTCTGACGTTTAGCCTTAAGCTTAAAAAATATATATATATACACACACACACACAAAATTTCCTGAATCTCTTTTCCATGACTGACTTGGTCAAAGAGTCGAGTGCTCCATATACTTTTCTTATCAATAATTAAGTCTTTCCCGCCCTCTGTTGCCAAGTACAACCAACAAACTTCATTGAAATACATTGGAAGCATGTGATTTTAGTAGACAAACGAGGTATCCCTTATCTGAGTACAGTATCAAGTAAAAAAATGAAAGCAATGGGGATATTAAATATAAAAGATAAACTATTAGTTAAAATAGTAACCCTAACAATAACTTAAGGTTTTACACGCGCTTAGTTCACTGCCTTCAACAGGCAGCAGCAGATAATTACCGGGTTTCATACGCCAGATGCGCCTAGAGGCGTCAGTAAGTCAGCTTTGATGCTCTACTGTTGTAGCACGGTCTCTCAGTCAGCGGCGATGCAGCGTTTCTGAAAGGAGAGCTGTCAGTTTTCACAAGAACTAACTCCAGCTCCTGGAAGTCCTGGAGTCTGGCAACATCCTTGTCCTTTTAAAAAACAGACAGAACTCCGCGTTACTTCTAAACATATCTGGTCTTACTTGTAAATATTTATACTACTAGCTGAAGGAAGCCAGGGAGGTGACACCCAGCAATAGGAATAAATAATGAAAGAAAAAAAATCCCACCAGTACACACGCTTTCTTTCAAAGCACGTTTGGGTTTTTTTCTCTCCTTGAACCATACATTTTTTCCCCTCGAACCTCATTACGATTTGACTGTGCGTGTGCATGTCACTTAACTAAGGGCTGAGTCCAAATGCATTTCATTTACAGACCTCCAGAACAGGTATTTTTGGAACAGAAGAGCATGTTCATTTGTTAATGGCGTATCTTTAAATTATTCACATGCCAATTTGTGGGGTTTTTCCCCCTTACTATTTGTTCTTTTTAGGCAAGCAAACAATGAAGTAGTGCATGGCAATTACGTTAAAAGCACGCTAATGCACTGTTTCTGATACGTTTAAAAAAAAAAAAGTCAAGCTGTAATAGTTTCAAGCGCTTTAGGAGCTGAAATACCCTGCCTATTTTGACAAGAATATTTTTAAGTAAGTAAGTTGTGATGAAGTTTTAAGAAAAGTCCAATATCCTTCTGAATTTGTGAGCTTAAGTCAGTTTTTGTTTTTTAACACAAGGCCATCCCTGGTTTTGCTGATCTCGTTACAGAAATACCTTCCCTGATGTCTGCAAACTGCAAAGTCAAACTAATCTCCGATTTCAATTCTTACCTTTCTTACCAGTGTATTAGGTAATTTTCTGATCTTCTCTACTTGGTCTGGATTAACGCCCAATTCACAGCAACTCACTCGGAGCAGATCTCGATAGGTCAGTTCTTGGCGGTCCAGCTCAATCTCAATGAAGTCGTTGTCTCTGAGGTTCTGGACTCTCACCTTAAGCACGAGTTCTGATTGAGAAAAAGATTAAAAGGTTTTTTTCCCCCCCAAAAAAAACAAACCAAAAGCCAAACAACCCAAACCTAACACTGAAGTATTTACCATTATCTTTTGAATTCAGGTTTTATAATACAATACCTATTACCTCCCTGAGAGAAACACTGTGCAGTTAATGGAGGCTTCCATTGGAACAGGAAGAAATACACAGGGGAACCATGTTTACAACATTAAAAATCTGATCCATCCAGTCCCGAAGTCAGGTTGTTGCCAAACTACCAGAGATATATTTGATACTATATAATATATTGCAAAATTTGAATTTTTATGCTGCTTGGACTGATCTTTCCATCGATTTGGAAAGTATTACCATGTTTAAAATACAGTATAACAGTTATTTTACTTAGCAGAGCAGAAAAAAAAGTTCTGGGTACTTTGGCCAAAGAATTCAACACCTCTGCCTCTACTCCACACGAGTCTAAGTGCAATGATTCTTTAACTTCATCTTTCACCCCGTAACAATGACACGGAACAGAGTATAATAGGATGGGAAATGACACTTCGTTACCTTGCATGTTATATGGGAAAGTTCCCGTAAAGAAAAAGGGCTGAAACGTCGGTGCGGGACCAGTGGGCGAACCGTCGGTTTGCAGAGGTACAGCCCGGTGGGAGGCTGCCGGAGAGCACAGCCCTCTGCTGCGCGGCAAGGGCGGCTGGCAAGCGGGGCCGGTCTCTGCCTCAGGCTCGACGCATTGTGGCGCGGCGACAGCGGCTGCCGGGGCGGGCAGCTGTTGGGCAGCGGCTAGCGCAGGAAAGTCATCCTCGCTGGTGCACGACGTAGGTGTGCGTAGGCTTTCAACCTGAGTTGCTGATGAAGAAGGACTCGTTTCGCACCGGGAAGCAGAAGAGATGGAAGCACTTTCATTCTGGGATTCTGCCAAGCCGTCTGGAATGCTTTCTTCAGCGTAAACGTAAGGGAATGGTGGGTGGGCCAAGTAGTTCGCAACAATTGGCAGATTTAAATCCTTCGCTCCTTGACACTCCGTTTCTTCCTCTAGTAATGAAGTTCAAAAATGGGGGTTAGGGGATGGAGAGAGAAAAAAACCCCACCACGTTATTGGATAGATCTTCCCCATTTTGCATATAGTTGGTTTTCTTATTGTGTCTTAAAACTACATCCCGTTCTGAGGTAATCAAAGGATGATACCAAGCACGTGACACCTGGAAGGCAAGCAGCTGTAAAACGAAAGAAAGATCTACAAATTTCTGCGAGTATTGTGTGTTTTAAAAGCAAAGTGGGGAAAAAAATACTGAAAGACACGTCATTCCTAGCAATGCTATTCCAGCATTTCCAAAGGAACTGACCGACCGGTAGTTCTTCACTAAATCTCATTTTGCAATGAGTTTAATAACACTGCTGTAAATAGTTTATTAGGATCCATGCCAACAAATTAAACTGAGCATTTCTTTGGGTACGTGAATAGTTGATACAATACCCAAGCCAACTCTTCTCCTGCTTAGCAGTACTGCAGTAAATGACATTCTTGCCTGACTGAGGGTTACAGGACATTAATCCTAATGTCAAAGCAGTTCAGAAGGATCTGCTCAGTAGCACTACGCTCCCAGAATAAAAACCATTTAGGAGAATATAAGTGATACGTGTTTATTCCTCAGGAAACGCATGAAAGCTTAACAGACAGAAAAATACGGCAACGATGAAAAGAGTTCATTCATGCACACTTGACAGTTGAGACGTTAAAAACAGAATGCAAGTCATTTGCCATGAACTAAGTCCAAGAGATGAGCACCTTGCCCAAAAGAAAACAAAAATGCTCATGCAAAGAACATGCCATTCCTTCAGCTGCGACTGTCGTAACCTTAGTCATGATTTAGCTGCAACTGCATTTAAGATAACCGTGCACTGTTGATGTAAGAGCGTATCACTGCAGAGAGTAATTTAAGTGCAATTAGCAGAAGATACAACATCAGCATTTCCAACGGTGAAGCACTTAAAAATTTTAATCTGGAGCAGAGTACCCAGATGCTGATGGAAACAGGCACTGGCAGCGTTCAGGAGCGTCACGTACATCTAAGTTTGCTGCGCATACGAAAAGTGTAAGATGACAGAATTATGGGGCAAAAATTAATCGTACTGCCAAGTCCCAGTATAACAAAACGCTCAGAAGCCCTAACTTCTGAAATGCTGCAGTGGATTTGTACGATTCCTTATGGTCAGCCGACAGTCAGCCTGTACAATTGTGAAAGGCTCCATTTGCAGCCTGCACGCGAGCCTCTGCTTAACGAGAGCAAACAGGACTGCAGCAGCATGTTTCCCAAAGTACACAGCTCTTCAATCTCGTGATGGCACAGCTCAGAATAAAAGGCCTTGCTACCTAAAATCCCCAAGTCTATTTGCCCGAGTATGAATTACAGTTATAAATCGGAGCTATCTAATGAGAGACGATAGTCCTAGCCAAAGTTTTCCCAATCTACTGCCTCAGATAAAAGCACTAAAAATGCTTTAGTCTTTAGACCGAGAATTCTAGATGACTTTTAGGATGGGAACGGTACCTCCCAAAATCTTGCGGATGTCTGGTTTCGAAGTTAACTGTGCAGCCAGCTCTCCTTTAGTGGTGAGGATCTGCTTATCTGCACCGGCATCCAGCAGGCAGGAGACCACCTGAGCCTGGTTCCGCTTACAGGCCCAGTGCAAACAGGTCCTGCGGGGAAGAAGCAGAGGTTGTGCCGTCGGCCTCGGCTCTACCGCCCGGCTCCTCCTCGCGTCCCCGGCCCAGTTCCCCCGAGCTGCGTGTCGAGTGACGACAGCTGGGAATAAAGTTTCCTTCCGTGCATCGCTTTTTTTAAAAGTTTTGTAAGTTCTGCGGGGGAAGACCCTGCTTTACCGTGCTACAGTGTGAGCAGTGATTCTCCACTGCTGGCCTACAGAGCCGTGCTGCTGGACATGAGCAACCTCAGGAGAGCTCCTGGAGCCAGCAGACCGCGGGGTGACAGGTGGAAGGAGGGCGGCCTCCTTCGTGAGGATCCTCTTTAGCAGTAAATCGCAAAGCCTCCCGAGATTAGCGTTTCCTTTCTTGTAAACAGGACAACTACGACGAGCTGCGCCCCTAACGAGGGGTGCCCAGCCTCATGAAGGGAGCCCCGAGTCCCGCACGCCTCAGCCCAAACGCCCGGTGCGGGGCGAGGGCAGCCTCAGCCTCCGGCAGGGAGCCGGGCCCGGCGGCAACCCCGCGCCCAGGGCCGGCCCCCGGGCCCCCGCAGCCCGCCCCCGCCGCGGCCCGCCCGCCCCCGCCGCCCCTCACCAGCCGTTGATCTCGTTGCGGGAGTTGATGTCCGCCCCCGCGCCCAGCAGCCGCCGCACCTCCGCCAGGTCCCCCAGCGCCGCCGCCTCCCGCAGCCGCTCCTCCAGCTCCCGCGCCTCCGCGCCGCCGCTCATCGCCGATGCCGGGGCCGGCGGACGCCAGGCAGGGTTCCCCCGCCCGGCGGCCGCGGGAGCCCGTCGGGAGGCGGCGAGGGGACGGCGGCCCGGGCGGCCTCCTCAGCGCCGCGCCGCCGGGCCCTCTGCGCCCCGCCGCCCGCCGCCCCGGCCCTTCGCTCCGGCGGGCGCCCTCACGGCCGCCGCCATCTTGTGCCCGGGGCCGGGGCGGGGTGCGGGCCGCGCAGGGGCTGCCGCGGCCGCTGCCCTGCCCGGGGGGGACTGCTGAGGGCAAACCGGCCTGCAAGGGAACCGACCCCGACCGCCGGGGTGAGGCAGGGGCCCAGGCAGGGTGAAAACACCGAAACTGAAGCATTTCCTCCGAAGGTCTCTTTCCACGCTGGCCCTGCCCAGCAAACAGCCCGAGCCCTGCGCGGGGGCTTGAGGGGAGACGGCTCCCGGGAAGAGGGAGAAAGCTGCGATTCCAAATTGCCCAGCAAAGGCACATCAAACTGGCTTTTCCTTCTTCGGGGCGTGTGCAGCTGCCACCTGGCTCCTGCCTTGGGGCCGTGAGGCCACCGTGGGCTGGGGCCGGGTTCGAAAGCCATGGGCTGGGAGCGACACGTGGGGTTTCCCCGGGCTCCCCCAGCCCTGGCACCCCGAATTCCCAGCCCTCGCCTCTCTGGCGCGTTGCTCACGCACTCCATTAAATCACTGTGCCGTGTGTTGGGGGTTTCCATTTTGGCACCCGCATCTGCCACCAGTGAGAAATTTGCACTGAGCTGGGCTTTGTTTTTTCATTGCCTCTCTTTTGTTGCTTACTTTTCTTATTAGTGACCTTATTTTTAACCTGCTGTTTAATTTCGGACTCGGGTTGCAGTCAATCATCCTTTCAATCAGTTGGGAGAGGCCGAGGCCCACGGGCTCGGCCTTTCTGTTTCTCCGAGCGCCCGGCATCCCTGCAAACCGCCCTCGTGAACGCCGGAGGGACGCGCACAAACAGCAGGGATGTTTTTAACCGGCGTGACAAAGGTTACGTGGTGACTCAGTGGCGTTTTTTTAACACCAGATCACGTGCCGTTCATCTCGCGCAACAGACTGCAACGGGCAGAGCAAAAATTTTGCCCGGCTCCTACTGAAAAGCACAACCAACTGTAGGAGAAACAATTCGATTTAGAGAATGGTTTGCAAACAAGATCTACCCAGTGGCAACTGCAAATTCAGACCTCGGAGACCTGGAAGACCAGCCTTCAACTGGACACTGCTGTGACCTAGATCTTTTTGTTTTAACTTGCTTTCTTTTTCAGTAAAAGCTATCTTAAATGACCGCACTTCTTAACCCACGACTCCTTTTGTCTATTATTTTCAGCATCTGTGGCGTAAAGTTGTAAAACAAAGACAAGGCACACAAATGTGGAGCCCTAGCGATACGTTCTAAGAAGCAGAACACTCCCTTGCACGCTGTGAAGGCTTTAAATCCCAACTTGTTAAATCTGGAACAATCCAATAGGGTAAAGTGGCAAAATAGCCTTTTCCGAAGTCGTAGGTGACATCGCAGGCTGATGGGGAAAAGCGACTCGGGAGAGGAGTGCAGGAGTAGGCCTGAACACAGAAACGGGCCCTAGCTCACCAGTCAAACTGCGCCGTGCCACTAGATGTCACGGTGGAACAGCAAGAGGAGCCTGAAGCGTGGCTTTGTGCTTCTCGCTGTCAGCGTACAATGCCTTTCAATTTCTCTCGGCACATCCATAGTGTCTCCGTACAGCTTTGATCCTGCGGATTTCAAAGCTCTGTGCAGCGCAAAGGGACGTTACGCAATGTTTCAACAACGAGCGCAGGGAAGCCCCGCACAGTGAGCGGATTTCTTTAGGGTTATGGGGCCTCTTTTCTTTTTTCTTTCCCCCCCTCTACTTCAGCTCCTCTCCCAAGGCCACACCAGGGCTTTTAAGGACTCGAGGCCGGCGGGCGATGCACTGAGATGGTCTCTCTCACGCTCTCTCGGGATGAGTATCCTACTCTGTCGTGTTTGTGCCAAGCCCTGTTAAATGCAACTCGGGTTCACCATTGCTTAGTTACACAACGTACTTCTCCCCGGAGTCATAAGATTTCCTCCCGCAAGAAAGACTGTGTAGAAGAGGATTAGCAGCGAGTTCACTTGACTCAAAACTCCCCGCTGCCGCCATGAGCCTTCCTGCTCGTGCCTCACCCGTGGAGCCGCAGCCCCTCGCACGCGTTGCCCCCTCCCCGTTTATCGGCACTAGCGTTGCACGCACCAAAACCGAGCGAAGCCAAGAACATGTTCGTTCCCTCTCCTTCCCTCCCCTTTCCCATACGGCAGCTGGGCTCGTGCCCGCGCTTGGCAAGCCCCCGCGGTGCCTGTACCTGTGCAGGGCACACGGGCGTACATCTCCCTACCGAGAGCAGCAGGGGCTGCGCGGACCTGGACGCACGGATGCAGGCGCCGGCAGAGGACTGGCCGTCGCCTTTGGAAGCTGCTGGGAATCGCACCCGCTGCTGCGTGCTCGTGGCTCGGCTGCGCAAAAGCGAGCAGTCACTTCGCCTCCCAAATGTGCCTCCTAAGTGTCCTTGGCCTTCGGCAGGAACACGCTGAGCTCTGAGCCACAGCGTTTGTCTGTGTGGAGCCCAGATCAGTGATATTTTGTTTTCTCTGTGATTTACAGGTGCTCGGTGCTCCCTGCGCGTTCACCGCTCGAGGGGGCACCGTATCCACCAGCCTTGGGCGCAGGGCAGCGGTGGGAACGCTGTGGCACGCCTGGCAGGGCAGAGCCGGCGCTTAGCTGTGACATGCTTGGACATCCTGCTGCTGCTTGGAGTAACCACAAGGGAGAGTTGGGCCATTCTTTGTCCTCAGAGCAAGTTTTCCAGATTTTATTGGTTTAGTTTTAATATCTGTCTTTTTGCAAGCTTCCGACTGTGACTGAACCTCTGGATTGGTTCTTTTCTCCTTTTTTGGAGAAACCATGGTCTGTCTGTTTGGTCTTTGCTTCTGTGGTTTTTTAAGGCTCATGAAGTTTTTCGCTCCCTTTGCATTTCAGGTTTCATTCCCCAGCTCCTTTAACCAAGCTCTTAGTAATTTAAAATTGTTATTAAACATCTTTTCAAAGGCTTAATTCCCAGTTACACAGTGATACAGCTGTACGATCATATTTGAAATACCCAGTCCCCACCCAACCCACCAGAACAATGTTTCTGGCAATTTCAGCCAACCCTGCACTTGTGTGAGGGCATTAGAACTAAGATTTAGGGATAGTCAGAAACCTTAAACATAATGTGCATACACACACAGAGAGAGATTTAAAGCTGTTATGGCATAAGGCTCAGGGAAACGGCAGGACTGGTGGAGAATAAAGATGGAATGAATTAAAAGTCAAGCCCAGTATTCACCTAGGTTTAAACTAATTTACCGTGCTTATTTGGGGCCTTTCACTGGCTGTTTGAATGCAGAGGAGGCGGTCTCAGAGAAGTCAAACTCCGGAGGAAGAAGCAGTTTCTATTAGAGCAGTTTTTGTGCTGGCCCCATGGAAGTCCCTGCGTGAGCGTTTGTAGGTGAATTAGGTTAAATTCGAAGCTCCACGTTATCAAGTCTGAGCCTGCGTCACCCAACGCTCGCTTCGTGCCCATGGGAAGAAACATGCAGTACAGAGGCTGATTCATCTCATCCTGGGGCAGGTGTCTAAGAATAGTGCAGACAAATCATCCTCTGGAGATGCCTCTGGTGTTCTACCTACTGCCAAAGGAGCCAAAGGTAACGAGCTTCGAACTCAATCATTTCCAGCTCTCTAGCGTCAGGCAAGATGAGCCCCTGAGGCAAGGTGGCTGGGGCCCTTCCTTCAGCTTCTCTATTCTGGATGAGAGAAATAAAACCTTACAGTGAATTGCAAAGTTGCAGGGAACTCACCAAACACCTTTCTTTTGACCTTAAATCATAGCGCTTTTCACCAAATCGCCGGGCAGGACTTGCAACACTGACAGTGGTAGAAGGGCTGGGATTTAGGACAGGTCTCAGCCACCTGGAGCATCCCTGAATCGCAGTGCAACCAGCTGTCCCATGGATTTTCAGCCCCGCTGAGCTCCCGCAGGGGCTGGAGGGGAAGCTGGGCGCCTAAGAAAGAGATTTTCCGGGAGGTGTGAGTGCACGCACATGCACACAGCTGCACACACCTGCAGCAGGCGGTGAAATTTATGGGGAGCCTGGAAAATGGCATTGATATTTGGGGGAACGGCTATCTGCAGGGGAAGGATCTGCTCAGGCAGTCAAATCCGTTTAGGAATCAGGCATGGTGTGTGGCTGATTTTTTTTTCATTTGTTAATTTAACATTGTCCTTATTTGTAGGACAAATAAATAATTTCTGAACAAACAAGTCAGAGAACTGGAACCCGAGGGGGGTGGTACATCAGCTCAGGGACTCATGGTTAAGAAGTCCAATAGATTTTGATAACAACTGGAAATTGTTCAGTGGATTAGTGTCTAAAGCCAGTTTGGCTTCAAGTAATGACAAGCCTGAGCTGCAGTGCCGTGGATCCAAACTTCTCCCCCCGAGGGCTGGCGTTGCCTGTGATGCGGTTGTGGGTAGGGTCCCCAGGCGTGAGCTTGGAGCTGGCAGATGTCTTGACCCAGAAAACTGAGCAGACGAAGGGCCGCCTTTGCCTTTTCTCCAGGCATCTGGCTGCGTTCCTCTCTGCCCAGGCCTGTGGTCCCTCACTTTGCTCTCCCAAGCCACCAAACAGGCTCATCCTGGGAGCACGGGGCAAATGTCTGTAGCTGCCCGACTCCTGCGCAGGGCCATGTCCTGTCTGGGTGCTGGGAGCCAAAAGGCTTCTGTGGATCTTGTCCCAGTTCATCTCCTGCAGGAGCTGACTCCTGTGGGAAGTGCACATGCTGTTAACGAGATGATGGAGAAAAAAAAATTCTTTTGCTAAGACAGGGTCTACATTTGCTTCTGCAAGGCTTTTTTCTTTAGAAGAAGCTGGCCCCATGCAGAAGACTGGATCAAGGTGTCTGGGTTCTCCTCCGGTTGTGTTTTGGCCATAAAGGAGAAAGCCACAAATGCAAATTATAACCGGTTACGCTTATGGGCTATGCCCTGTGCACTCGTCATGGTCCTGAGACATGGCCAGTCAATTAGAAACTCTCCGTTGACTTGGATGGGCTCTCAACCAGACGCTATACAATTCAACAGAGTAATTAGCAAAGCTGTAACTAAAGAGGTCTCCATGGAGATTGACAGCATCACCTCCCAGCTGGTACATTCTCTGCCTCCTATTCTAAATTTGTTCTCGCTGTCTTCCTGGCTCTAATCCATAAGGTTAGTTAAATCTTCCAACATTTGCGATACATCAAAGCAGCGGAGAGAAGGACAAAGGCAGTTGGGAGGGGGCAGAGAAAGAAATAACCCCATGCCTCAAGGAAAGCAGCAGAAACTGTTCAGACACATATAGTCAGAGTTTTGAGAATGGGATTAAGCAGAACAGCACCTCTGCCTGCCTGTCACTTGCAAATTCTTGCTAATACTTTAGGAGCTTATTGGAGGTCAGCACCAAACACCCAAACAGACTAATCTGTATTATAGGCACATAATCAAAGTCACAAGGTTTTACATAATATATATTGGTGACACAAGAAGTGTTTGTTCGAATAATTTTGTCATCAAGATTAGTGGCCATGAAAGCCTCTACTGTGCGCTAACCTGGTTTTCTGTGGCCGTTGGTACGCCAGATGCCTCAGAGAAATCGGGAAGGAGCTGAGAAAGTACAAACCAAGTATATGTCCTGAACCAGTAACAGTATTAGGTTTTTAGCCATGGCAAAGTTAAAAGGAAAAAAAAGAAAAGTATATGTGTGTGTGAGCTAGAAAGGGTCGTGCTTAAGCTGCAGCTTAAGACATGCAAACATGGCTGCAGATACAATTTTTGCATTTGTCATTTTTTCCCGACAGTTGTGGGGTTGCAGCAAATCCCACCTCGCCCTCACACGTCGCTTCAGCAGCAATGGCAAGAAGCAGGGATTTAAAAGACAAACCGGTGTCACTCGACCCACTTGTGAGCTTTGCGTTCCCCTGCGGAGCGGTGGAGGCTGCGGCACAGAGGGGCTGAGGGGTCTGGGCTCACAGGATCAGTCAGCGGCAGAGGTAGGAATGGGTCCCGTGTGCGTAACAACTCCATATCAACAAATCTAATTGATTTTAAAAGGAAATTAGGTTATGGAAATGTTTGGAAATGTATGGGAAAATCTGATTTTCCACCCTGCATAGAGCTTTGTAACTGCAGTGTTACAGAAACACAAAAGAAAAACGTGTAAAATTACAAAAGCAGAAACACAAAAGAAAAATGAATTCAAGACCATTTTCTCTGTGACGGGAAGAGACAAAGTCACACCTCATGCCATGGGTTGCAGAGGTGATGTAAAGGTTTTCCGGGCGCACAGGCCAGCTCGCTCTCGTGGCTGACGCACAGCAAAGCCCAAGGTTTTGTGGGGGTACCCCAGATCCTCCCGCCTCACTGCAGGAGTTCACCCCACCGAACTGAAGTACCTCCTTAGGAATCCCATTGCCCTAAGCTTCCCCGCGGTCAACAAGGAGAGAGCAAGAGCGATGCCAGCCGGACATCTGCAGAAGAGAAAGCAGAACTTGGGAGGGCCGAATCGTCCTCTAGATTTGCCGCAATTCACATGCTGCTACCATGTGAACCCAGGGCTAAAATCACTCCGGCGGCTTTTACAGGACTCCTGAAAGCTCCTTTGTGGAAGCAGAGCTGACTGAACTGGCCTTCAGGCCAAGGAAAAATCAAGCGCTGGGTGGGATTTCCAAGAGTGTTTGGCTGTAACTTCGCCCCGCTCCCCTTTGAAGTCAGAAGAATATTTACCATCGACTTCAATCGGAGCAAAATCAGGCCGTTACCGAGTGTGTTTGAAACGCTCGCCTCTAACGATGCTCCGATTCCTTTGTACCTCCCCGCTCAAAGGCAGCCTGCTGCGTCTATCATTAAAACACAATCCTAGCAATTGGTTAGATAGCGCAATGAGCCCAACGTGCAGGCCCTAGAGGCACAGGAAAATTATAACGATTAAACCATGTGAATCTCTTAAACATTACCTAGAATCGCTCTGCCGGCCACCATCACATCAGGCAATCAAGGACCGGTTATCTTCAAAACTGCCGTGGAAAAGAAAGTGCTGCATCTCAGTGAACCCTGCTACGATGTAGGCTGCAGGTGGACTCTTCACGCTGCAAACAATAAAAGATCAAAATAAAAAATGTACGTTTAATTAGCTGAGATCAGAAAGAGCAACAATGACAAAAAGCCGTTAAACGCAGACAAACATCCCGTTGCCAGGGCAGGCAGGATTGCCTCGCTGCTCTGAAGATCAATGGCAGCAGACCATCACTGCTTCGCAGACATCACTTGCATCTCTAGCCTGTGTTCAGATCTGCTGCTGCATGAAGGCCAGGAGAGGAGCACCCTGCTTGTACCAGATCTGCACTTAGTCGTCTGTGGGCATTTCGCATAACGGTGGCAGTGGCCCAGAAGAGATTTACTGACTCCTTCTGATGGCCGTCATCTGGGTTCAAGCAATGCAGCCCATATGATGTCTTGCATCTGGCGGTAAAAGAGTACACCGGGAAAACTGCAACGAAAGGGTTCCCCTTTTGAAAAGCCCGTTAGTATGCCCGACTGGCCGGGCAGGGGCCTGCTCTGGCAGAGGTCACTCTCCGAGCGTGGATGGGGGATAGGCTGTGCGGCAGCCAGGCCTGCTAACAACCAGCAAAGCCAAACGAAGGCAATAACTCTTCAGTTAAAAAGAATTTTGTCCTAATTTAGATTTAAATTCCAAGAAGACGGAATTGACACTAAAAGGGTTTCATGATATTTGCAGGAATGGAAATAGTTCCATTTTGTGAAAATTAATTATTGTTTATAGCTAAGTTTTGGATACCAAACCCTCGGAGGAGCTCTGGGACTTCCAGGTTGTCTGGAGAAGCCAGCGCTCGGTGCCTGATGAAAAGCCCAGTCTCTGGGAGCTGCTCTGCATCTCCTGGAGAGGCTCCCAGCCACAACGAGGGCTTCCAGACTTTGACAGATTCAGTGGTTTGGTAAAGGCTCACAACGAGGCACGAAACCAGGCAAATCTGCAGCAGTTTTCTCTCACCTTACGAACTCTCAGCTCAGACCTCATCCACTGAAAGGTTCATAAACTTTCTGAAAGGATCAGCTCAGAGTGACGGTGAGATGATACCTTCACACTGAAGTCACAGGGAATTCAGGTTTACAGTACAAACCGGGAGAAACTCCGGGTTTTAAGGAAGAAGGATGAGAGCTGGGAGGCGTTTAAATTAAATTACCACAGCAGGTTAAAACCTTACTGTTTATTTAAGTTGAATCACATCACAAACAAAAGCAACGTGACATTTGTATGTTGAATTAGGTTTTGGACAAGCAAATGGTGCCCGTGGGGTTGGAAGCAGGGTCCTGGGACTCGAGCCTTTCATGGCTGTTGCTGTGTGATACTTAGCAAGTAATTTCCTTCCAGCTTTAAATTCCTAAAAGTAAATAAGGGAGGTTAAATTAGGGTCATTTGCAGACTGAAGTGAATCTGTGCAATGGGTTTAATAATATTCATTAGCCTCCCACAGCAGTACATGGGGAACTAAATTAACTCACGTTCCTGGAGAAGCATCACTGGCTTTGGTGAAAGATGTGCCGAGCACTCAGCCCGAGCATGCGCCTCACTTTTATCCCGAGCTTTCATTCAAATCGAGCTGGAACCAAGCAGAAAAAATTAAGATCAACAACAACAGCAAAGGTACTGGTTCAACACTGAGGTTATCGTGCTGTGGCTTATACAGCCGCAGCAGCGCTGCAAGGCATGGGAACATCTCCATTTGCACCCCGCGGATTTGGTGCCGGAGTTTCCCGAAGTGCCGTTGCTGGAGCTAGCCATGAAAGTAAGCACTAGTTACTGAAACCTGCAGCAAAGCGAGGTGCTCGAGCCCCTCTGCGCAGCCGCGCGTCTGTGTGCTGCGATAGTGCCCTGTCCAGCCTGTGCAGCGTGCGAGGAGGTAACCGAGAGGGCTGAACGTGGCAAGCGATGGCGCCGCTGTGGCTGGGGTTTCTGTTGCTTGACTTTCCAGGTCGTGCCGCAGATCTCAGATTTCCCTGACTCAAAGCTTAACTGATGGAGCAGGGCCGGCTCCACATCGGGGGTGACAAGGAACAGGGCTGGAAGGGACTTTGGGAAGCGACTTAGACCCTCCTGCTCTACGGCAGGATGAACTCATTCCCAACGTTTGACCTTTGCAATCTTGACAATCCAAAGATACCAACTCCATGGCCTCCCCGAATTATCTATGGGATACCTAAGGCTTTGCCTCTGAAAGAGAGAGATGGGCCAGTGAAAGACAAGCCTCTGAGCCCAGCTTTTCCCCATATCTCACTGATAACTGGTTGATTATCTTCCTTTGTACCCTCTTTGCCTCTTGCTGTGCTGTTTCAGACAGCATAAACCTAGCAATAATGAACCATCATCAAACTGGCAATTGCTTCCTGCCCAGCTTACGCTAGCAGAGAAAGAGAAAGCAAATGATGATTAGTCGTATGTCTGCACTCAAAGATAAAACCCCCGAGCAGAAGCCATCTGCCGAGGCATAAAATAATAATTCTGGCGCTAGCCTTGTCTGAGTGCAATGCCATCAGCTCTCCCAGAAACACAACGTAACGCAGGCCTAATGCTGAGTTCTAGCAGGTGGCCCATAACCCTGTAATAAACTCCCTGACATTATGGATTTTTCCCCCCCAAACCGAGCCCTTTTGTCTAACTACATTAACTTCTGCTTACTGAGCATCTGCGCGTGAGGCAGCGTGCACATAAACAGCGGCTCATTTCGGTGAGCAGTCGCTGCTCTCGGTGTGCCCCCGTTCCCCGGGCCTATCCGCGCACGCTGTTATCTGCTCAGATGGGTTATTTCAGAAGTCGAAACCAGCACTTGCTCGTTATGGGCGCTTACAGGGAACCCTGACAAAAATCATAACTAGGGGGAAACTGAAACATGCTTCTGCTGCTAATTATGCAGACAAATGGCCCCCAAAATGGGACCCAGGCACTCAGTTACCATTGCACACCTTCAGCCCAAAGCTGCCCCGGCTCGTAGGCATGGGCTTCCAAAGCACGCGGCCAGCGCAGCCTTTGCTTTGATGTTCAGAGGTGCAACACGCGGTGCCAAAAAATCCTGCTCGCTCGGCCAACCTCCTGGCCAGCGCGAGACGCTCACCCTGCTGCGGGACGGGGGGAGGCAGCCAGGCTGGGCTTCCCGGCTGTCCCCCGCGGCCCAGGCTGAGCAGGTCCTGCCGAGGTTCGTGGGAGCGGGGCATCGCTCGAAGGGGAAGATTTGGCCCTTTGCAGCCCAAAGCAAGCTAAAGCCGAGGTCCCGAGGCATCGCCCGGATTTCTGTGTGGGTTTGAAAGCCGCGTTACTGCTTGAGGCAAGCGGTTGGCAGCTGTGCTCCAAAAGGGATCTGGCAGTGACGTTCCCTCTCAAATGTCTGGCTATCAGCTTTACGTGCAATAAGCTTTACATACAGACTGGAACGTCGTTACTTTCTAAATGAGGGAGGGGTTTTTTTTAACAGTACTTTTCTGTTCAGGCATTACATTTTCATCTGTGCAGCGACAAGGAGCCACGTGAGGAGCGTGAATGGTGATGGTGGGGCAGAAGAAGAGCGTGGCCCTGGGGCTGCCTGCACGAGCAGGCTGCCTGCAGGCAGGGCAGGGTTTAGTGCCCTGCTTTGAGAAACGGGCAGATCGCTGGCGCAGGCAGTTAGCACCAGGCCCTGCTGTGCCCAGCTGCCCTGCAAGGATGAAGGTCTCAAGGACCAGAGTCTTTGCTTTAAGCTGAGCTTAAAGGCAGAACTGGTCCAGCGGAGGCAGGCGGGTTCAACCCGCCGCCCCCGGGCTTGCCTCTCCCGGGAGCGGGTGCCGCGGGCGTCCCTCGCACCCCCAGCACAGAAGAGTGCCCGCTCCAGCTGAGCCCTCGCCTTAGGGCTCTCAGCGCCACAGCCAGCAAGCTACCACCCGGCAGCGCTGAATCACAGCCCTGCCTGGAGAGGGGGTGGGTTGTGTTTGTGTTGGCAAAACTGGCTGCAAGTGGCGGCAGGCCCAGACAGCACGAGAGGCCGAATCTGGAAGGGCCCCATTGCCGAGGCAGAGATCAATGGGAGATGGGAGGTTTAACATCGCAGGGTGACGGTTCCTGCCAAGAGCCCTTCCACAATAAAACCAGCAAATCAATCCGCCATCCGCTGAGTAACTCCAGATGAGGACTGCTCGTTTTGCCTAATAAATACGACCAACAGTTTGCTGTTCCTTTAATAGTGGTTTAAGAAAAAGCCCGACACAATTATACTTTCCTGTGCAGCAGAGAATCCCGTTTCCCTCCTCGATTAGAAGGGGTCACACCAAACACGGGGTCAACACTTGGCACGGCGGAGAAGGGCAGGGACATCCCATAGGAGCTTGGGAAGAGTAAGAAAAAGGGCAAAGAAATGATCATTTACAAAAAAAAAAGCAACAGTTAAGCCAATTCTAGATCAACAGCCCTAACCAGGACCCTGGACATCCTAGGAGGGCTTTTTTGGGGCTGTGGTGTGTCGGACGGACATCTGTGGAGCACAGGCTGCTCAGAGACCGCCTGTCCCCACGGCTGGGAGCGGGTCTGGGACGTTGCTTTGTGCCATCAGGGCTCAGGTTTGTCCAGCTGAGATCCAGAGAAAGCTCATTCCAGCTCCCCATCCAACAGACCCAGATCAATACCTTGATCAGAAAGGGGATTTTGGGGTAGCAGCAGGGGTTATTCCAAGGCCTGAACTCATTTGGGAAGATCTTTATCACATCAGTATCTGACGTGGATGAGACAAGCTAGGCCGTAAATTTGATGTTCATAATAGATTTGTTCATAGAAATGGAGAATAAGGATTATTTTATTTCTTATATTAAAGAGAAAATGCACGATGCTTTATAAATGAGAAAGAACAGAAAAACTGTGCCCAGGGACCTTGACGAAGACCCTGATTCACCGCTGGCATTAGTTGGTGTTGTTCTGGCGTACCCGGTCAGATCCTTTGAGGTCAGTGGAGCTAAACTAATTTAAACCAGATGAGAAAGCAGCCCTCAATGAAACCCAGGAGACACGGAGTGCCTTCGTCAGGCAGAGCTTGGCTGTCCCTGCTGGGACAACCAGGGTCCCCACTGTCCCCAAGCCAACCCGGGACAGCCTGCCTGGTGGTGTCCCCTCCTGGATGAGCTCCTCAGGTTGGGTCGGAGCACGTCTGGGATGTCCTGGCAGGGACAGGGCAGCTGTCGAGGGTTATTCGGCGTCCTCACTGCCTCCTCTGACCCCAGGAGCTGCCTGCCCGCGTTGACGGGGAGATTTATGGCGCTGTTTTCCTCTCTCTCTCCTGGCTGCGTTCAAGTGGCCAAGGGACTGATCCTTCACGGGGCTGAGCAATCCCTGTTGCTGGAGCAATGGGAGTTGGAAGGGCACAGCGTTTGTCTGGTTTCCATTGGATTAGGCCAGGATTTGATTCCCTAAGAGGCTTCCTATGCAGAAGTTTTGCTGGAAGCCTGATTTCTCAGTTCACACAAGTTTCCTGTGCCTCGTTTAGAATGGTAGTACAGTGACCTGACAAAACCATCATTGTCATTAAAAATTGCTTTGCCCTTTTTCCCAAGCTCCTATGGGATGTCCCTGCCCCTCTCCGCTGTGCCAAGTGCTAACCCAACATTTGAGGTGACAATCCATCAAATCCAGCCATTCAAATGGCCTTTCCTTGAACGTCCCCGCTGCCCTGCCACAGGGACACAATTAAATCTGCTGAGTTGCCGGTCCCGTGCGACCGCCCCTTCAGCTGGGCTCATCAACCCGTCGCCCCTTGAGCTCCACCGTCCCGGCCGTCGCGCACTGAGCACGATATCTGGGTGCCGAAAGCAGAAGGCCGCGGTGGGACTTACCTGTCCCTGGAGAATAGCCCTCTGGATGGAGGAGGACGTAGCAAAGCAGAAGACTGCTCCATCTGATGCAAACCAGTGTCTGATTCTTCAGAGCTCCGCTCTGCTCCCCCACAGCAGAAATGTGCCTCTGGGCAAGGGATCCTTGGTCTGGGAGGGGGGAAAAAAACAGGATAGTGTTATTTCTTCCTCCTGGGAAGGGAGTCTCGCCTGGGGTGGACCCACACTGGGGGGTCTCTCGCTCAGCATGGCCAGAGCGTGCAAGGAGGTGGCTTTGTGGCACCGGGAGAGGGGACGGAAGCTGCAGAGCACCATGGACCCGCCAGCCCCCCGCCCCTGGCCCGGTGGGGTGATGGGGCAAAACAGCCCGAAAGGGCCCTGAGGATGGCAGGGATTCATCCACGGCTGCATGGTGGCAACGGCATGGACCGAGGGCAGATCTCCTGCAGGTGCAGCAGCTGTTGGGGTGAGACCCCCACACTCATCACGGCAGCTCCTCCAGTGCCCACGATACCCGTGCGTTCGAGCCCCACATACAGCTGGTTTCAAAGCTTATCTGTAGTCAGTTTTACAATATAAAGTGTCTTTGTTTAGTCAACAGAACCACTAATACATGCGATTTTGTTGTTAATAGAGCTGTAAGAATTTTAAGTACCTCTTGGGAATGTGTCATTTTTGGTTGGCTTTTTTAGGCATCACAGGGTGCTGCGTTTGTCTTTGTAAACAAGTATTGAATAAAACATTTTGCGCACAGCCGCACTTTGTACAAGTGTCATGCAGGTTTCTAAAGTTTCAGAGAGAATAAATCAACTGCAAACTGCTGCCTGGCGGTTGACTTCGCTCCTTATAAATAGCTAATTTGGACAACTTCTCTCTGCACGTCATATGAAATTCAAATCCTGTGCATATCGTTAATGCGGTCACACAAATCAAAACTGCTAGAGCCTCTTTTGTAAGCCCGGGTTGCCACAGAAATGCCACAGCCGAGGGCAGATCGGCTCCAGGTCGCTCTCCCTTCCTTCTGGAGGCGATCCTGGGGAAACGCCAGCAGCTCCCTGCGCTCCGCGGCCTTGCCCCAGGGGAGGAGCAGGAGCCCCATGGCCTGGGGCAGTGCCTGCGTGGTGGCCCAGTTCACTGCTGGTTGTACTGGTTGGCAGCCATCATCACTCAGGGGAGAATTAGGCCCAAACTCAGCCATGAAAAACAACCCCGGGTTAAGAAACCCAACGGAAAAACTTTACTGAAGTGAGGGTTGATAGCGCCCGGGTCTGTCGGCTTCGCAGCGCCCAGCGCCGGGCACAGGACAGATGCACAGCCTTCCCTCCTCCCAGAGCCCAGCGCTGCTGGTCCAGCCCTGCTGAGCCCCACGTGGGTTGCGAACTCACCTGGTCCTCCCCGGCGGCTCTCAGCACCGTGCAGGATCTGTCCACGCTAGCCCAGAACTCATCCCAAAGGCTCTAATCCTGGAAGGTGCTGAGCAACTCCGGCTTCTGCCACTCGTCTCTGGATTTTGGCACGTGTTCAGCACGAGCAGGATCAGCCCCCGGCTGTAATAATCAGGGAGCGAGGAACTCAGCTCAACTGAATTTCCCCCCCGCCCCCCAATGCAAAAATGCTGTACATTCCTTTATGCAGGTTTCCATAGAGTTGAACTTCTACTATGTGTTTGTTGTCGCTGTTAAAGGGGTCAGCAATGCACTGTACAATGGGATCTGGCTGTCAGGAAATGTGGAGGAATTCAGGGACACTTTTAACATCTTGCTGGTGGGGCTGGAGGGCAGCGTTAACGCCAGCATCCTGGAAACCTCCCCAGCAAAGAGAAGGAGAAAGCCCGGAGGAACCCCGGGAGAAGTTATGAAGACGTACGGCTTTGTCGATCCTAAGTTTAAATCAGTTATTTCTTCCCTGCTTCCTTTGTTAAAATATGATATTCTAGCTTTAATTGCTTCAATCCTATTACTTGTTCCTTTTAGCAAGTGATTGTGTAGCCCCTTGCCGTGGGGAAATCCCCTGACCGCGGGTCCGTGTTATTCAGACAAGTACTCTTTCAGAAGTAAATGCCATTCTTAGCATAGGGAAGTACTTTAGGTCTAAAGGGGTTAAGAAGGCCTCCCTGCATTCAGAAACATGCAGGGGTCCCACCGTGCCAGTTCCAGCCTTTTAAACTCTTTCCAGCTTTTTTTTCTTGCAACAAATCTGTCTGACTGCCACCAGGACATAGGAAGCGTGTGCCTGTCAAAGAAATCAAGTTTACTTTTTCTGACTTGTTAACAGAGGCAGGGTATAAATAGAGCTAACTCTGCTCAGACTATTAGCATTTCTCTTAAAATAAGGGGGTAACTTCCTAGGACCTTTAATCCAATGAGGTCCAGACCAAACTGCACTATCAACAGAGGCAGCAAAGGAGCTTGCTGAAGTTTTTACAGAAGTCAGGTGCATTTGGGTTCCTCGAAAATTTGAGGCTTACCAAAAAAAAAGCAACCCTAAGCAAACCAGAACTACCTCCAGCTCGGTCACTGCCATTGCCCTGGAGAAGTTCTGAGATGTTGGTGGTGCTGTTCACGCGGTGGATGTGGATCTTGCTGGGGAAGAGCAGTGTCCTCTTGCTTCTGGAGGTCTCTCTGAAAGGGAGAGCTCTGCCTCCAATCCGGTATTCCCACGCTGGGATATGCCCCAATGACATGAACCCCAACCTGTGGGTAGACGCGCAGAGCACTTGCAAGAGAGAGTGTGAAGCCGATCTGGTGAGTGATGCACATTTTTCTCTCTCTGGGGCGCGGGCGGCGGGGTTTGTCGGTGGGCTTCTTTGCACCGCAGTCTCTTTCTGTTCCAGATAGAAAGGCGCCGGCACCGCGCAGGACCTGCTGCAGACAGCGCACCTATTTAATTGACCCGTGACCTATATAAAATAGACAAGGTTTGATGAGTTACCAGTTAAGCGGGGAGGTGTGTGGCAGCTGTCACTTATGCTGATGCGGCTACAGCGCTCGCTCTCTTTGATCATTTTCCGTGCTTTCTTGTCAAAAGAAATGTCTGGGTTTGATACTCCAGCACTCAGCATGCCTTGGGGCCAATCCATAGCATTTTAGCAGTGTCACCGTGCTCTTTGTTGGTGGTGGCCATCATCGGTGCTTCATATTCCCGGGAGGAATTCTGTATGGAATGGTTTGAGGTAACGTGTAAATCATCAGCCTTTGCCACACTTGAAACACGAAGCGTGCTTGGAGTGCGGAACAGGGGCATGGTTAAAATGACCAGGCAGATGTTCTCTGTGATGCTCCCAGCTCAAAATGTGCTTCGCTTACAACCCTAACGTTCATTTTTCAACCTGTCAGCGCTGCCAGCTCAAGCTGGCATCTGAAAATACCTGCTCATCCTGCCCCTTACATCATGTCCAGCGGCGAGGCTCCCGCAGCCCAAACCGGGCTGCCAGCAACACGTACCGTGCTGAAAAAGTCACTGGGTTCATGTTCTGTAGCCAGGTTGTTTCTGCAATGCTAAAAGGAGCGTGGGGGGAAAAAAAAATAGAGAAAAAGGCTGGCCATCAAGTAAACAACAAGATTTGCTCAGATGGATCCCATGTGTTATGAATGAAGGTGCTGTTTTTACTTTTGCCGTTCCCAAATAAGCCCCCTTTATTTCAGCTACCAGGTGCAGCGATGAATATTAAAACACTTGCAAAAACCCAGCAGCAGCAGCAGAGGATGTTGTTTTAATAATTTACCGGTCAAAACCTGAAAGCCAGAAGCCACTGGCTAAAAATATTTGCTTTTGCCTTGTGGCAGCAGAGAGTCCTGGGACCGCGCGTGGAGCGAGTGGTCTGCAAGCAGCCAAGGGCTCTGCCACCGCCTCTGCTAAAGCCACGCTCCTTAACCTCAGCCGACAACGCTACCCGTTCTGGTTTCTAACTTTGCTTCTGAAACCTAGTAATGTGCAGCTGGAAATGGGGAAAGAGTTATGTTATTAGGTCATCTTTTTCCCAATAAGGAAAGGATACTGGACTCGGGGGAAGCTATTTAGTTTGGTAGCTTAAAAAACATTTTGCTCTCCCTTAACGGAGAAAGCCGCGGGATTTCAGGGGGGTTGTGGCGGTTTAGCGCACGGTGGAAGCGGGCCCCGTTGTGTACATGGGAGCAGCGTTCCTGGTCCCTTGAAGTAACCCATAAAACCACAGCAGCTGTGATCACACATATCAAATACCTTTTCTGCACAGAAGATGAAAATTCTGCTAAAATTAACTGCAATTTAGAGCTGACTGTAGCTGAGACGGGGTGTAATAAATCACTAGAAGAGCGATGCTGCATTTGAAAATAGGACTAAAATAGGACAGAGAAGCCATAAGGAGCTGTTTTGGGTTTGTTTTTCTAAATACCATAGAAAAATTATTTTTGGAGCAAGAATTTCCTTACTTTTGAGATATTCTATTATTTCCTCTACAATGTGAACAATTACAAATCCTTGGCAGTTTCACCTCCAAGAGTAGGCTGTTAGTCTCGGGGAATTCAAATAATACTTTACATACTTCTGTGGAAAATAAGAAGGATTACTGCCTACAGCCATATGATAAGACCTTCCATCCGCTCTTGTTTCTCAGGGCTTGTCCTCAGGCATTTCGGCGAGCGCGGAAGGGGGGTTGTTGGTTCGGGAGTCAAGCAGTCCATGTGACTCTAGGAAAGACTTATGATGAGGTTAGTGTTTAAGAAAGAGAAATACATTTTCCTTCTCTAGAGTCTTCTCCTGAACACTTCAGAAACCCCAGTGTGTTTAGACACCTCTCGGGAGATGCCGGATTGATGTTTCCGCTCGTTGCCAGTGGGGACACTGAGTTTTGGACCACAGACATCTGTGGCAAACGGGGTTCCCCTGAGCTAACACCTCGAAAGTATCTGGGCTTTCTGCTTGCTGGGTCTCTGAAAAGGATTTTACTCTGTCCCCAGCAATGATCGGGTTGTTTTCTCTCCCCGCAGGAGTGTGAGACCTTTGAGAAGTGCTGCCCCAATGTCTGTGGAACAAAGAGTTGTGTGGCGGCTCGGTACATGGACGTCAAGGGCAAAAAAGGGCCGGTGGGAATGCCCAAAGAGGCGACCTGCGACCGTTTCATGTGCATCCAGCAAGGCTCAGAGTGCGACATCTGGGACGGGCAACCTGTCTGCAAGTGCAAGGACAGGTGTGAGAAGGAGCCGAGCTTCACCTGTGCCTCCGACGGGCTCACCTACTACAACAAGTGCTACATGGATGCAGAAGCTTGCATCAAAGGCATTACACTGAACGTAGTCACCTGTAGGTACCATCTTACCTGGCCGAACACCAGCCCTATCCCACCAGAAACAACAGCTCGCCCCACTACTGCCTATTCCGAGACAACGATCATTGATATCTTGCCGCCTGCTCTAGTGAACAACCCCGTCCATCAGTCCGTCTACGTGGGAGAGACCGTCAGCTTCCTCTGTGATGTTACAGGGAGACCCAAGCCAGAAATCACATGGGAGAAGCAGGTCGATGGGAAAGAGAAAGTCATTATGAAGCCAAATCACGTCAGAGGCAACGTCGTGGTCACCAACATCGCCCAACTGGTCATCTACAACACCCAGCTCCAAGACGCAGGCATCTACACCTGCACTGCCAAAAACAGCGGTGGCCTTCTCAGGGCCGATTTCCCTTTGTCAGTCATCAAAGGAGAACCCACATCCAAAGAAGCTTCCCAAAACAAAACACATTTTCCAACCGATGAGTGCCTGAAGCAACCGGACAGCGAAGACTGTGGGGAAGAGCAGACCAGGTGGTACTATGATGCGAAGAAAAACAACTGCTTTACTTTCATCTATGGGAACTGTAACAGCAACCTCAACCACTTTGAGACCTACGAGAACTGTATGTTAACGTGCATGAATGGCCCAATCAACATTTGCAATCTGCCAGCCCTGCAAGGTCACTGCAAGGCCTATGAGCCCAGATGGGCCTATAACAGCTTGACAAAGCAGTGCCAGTCCTTCATTTACGGTGGGTGCGGAGGCAACGAGAACAACTTTGAGAGCCGGGAGGCCTGCGAAGAGATGTGCCCTTTCCCGAAGAACACGCACTGCAAAGCCTGCAAACCACGCCAGAAGCTGGTGACGAGCTTCTGCAAAAGCGACTTTGTTATCCTGGGCCGTATAACAGAGCTGACCGAAGACCAAGACTCGGGACATGCCCTGGTGACAGTGGAGGAGATCCTCAAAGATGAAAAAATGGGATTAAAATTCCTGGGGAAGGAACCACTAGAAATCACGCTTTTGAACATGGACTGGAGCTGCCCGTGTCCCAACATGACCACCGTGGATGGCCAGCTCATCATCATGGGAGATGTCCACAACGGCATGGCTGTCCTACAGCCAGACAGCTTTGTGGGGACCTCCAGCCTCCGGCGCGTGCGGAAGCTCCGCGAAGTCATCCACAAGAAAACCTGCGAGCTTTTGAAAGAGTTCCTAGGATTGCATTAACCTCCTTCACACGCGTCAGCCTTCCAGACCCGTGTGTTATGTAGGGCTAACAAGCGCTAGGCTAGTGCACAAACTAAACAAGCTGTTTGAAGATACACCGTAGGAATTATGCAGAACCCTTATTTTAATCCATTAATGATGCTTAGCAACAATGTAGTATGGTCTTTGGCAAGCACGTAAAACAGCAGCAAAAGGCTATTAATCTTGCATTGAAATCAATTCGTCCATATAGGAGTGCCATTTAACTAGATGACTCACTGCAGTAATTATACAATTTTTATGTAGCTTCCATCATAAATGACGGAATTCATAGCATTTGTTTAGCTAATTGGTACACAGCTAAGTAATATATAATGTCAACTTAATCTGTCTCATTTACAGTATGGAAATGTTATGGTAAGTCATCATAAGTAAGTCACACTCTTGTCTCCTCATAGCAGCACTAACATTTCAAGAGAAAAGCCTGTAAATTATTGTCTATATTTACAATTGTGCACATTTAACCAATCTATGCCTTATGAATTTGCTTCTTTTAATTGAAATTTTCCTAGCAGTTTTCTTTGGATCGTACCTCGTTTTTAAGTGGCAACTACTACCTACTTGCAATCCTTACTTGAGAAAAAAACTCCCTTGATCCTATGCCCAGGACAACAGGTCCCTGCAGAAGCTCAAGGCACAGTCTCACCCCGAAATGACTTTTCCGTCATCAGAACAAGGTCAGCAAACACCCTCACTCCATGGCACTTTCCTGTTTTTGTTTTAATCAATATATTGTCTCTCACAAGAAGTCCAAGGCAGGAGGAGAGCGGTGTGCTGCCAGCTGTCTTGCTTTTGAAAATCCTTTACGCCTGAGCATATGCAGCAATTTATTGCGTATTTTCATTAGAAATCCTCTTTTTATAGGTGAGAGAGTAAAGTCAGAGGAGTCAGAACAAAATTCGGCATAGAAGGGTGCAATACGCAGTCTGCAGACTATATAGCACAGCCACAAAGCTGCTGAAACCCAGCTGCACAGACACAGAGACCCAGAGCGGACGCTCTTTAAAGGCATTTCTCAATTTGACCCTTTTAGAGCCTTCTTTCAAACCACAGAGAACGTTTTCCGCCAGGCCACTGTATATACGCATATGAATAAATACCCCAAGACAGACAGCACGGGCTGTGGGCGTGAGCGCGTGCGTATACATAGGATTGATCATTTTAACATTTGTGTGTCCAAAAATGTAACATTTGCCTATGCAAAAATCCTTAAATAAAGAAAAGGCTGATCCTGGAAAAATCCTGCCTCCGCTAAGGACTGTCATTGCGGGGAAGCGGGGCGAGCGCGGCACGGCGAGCCTTATCGTTGCTCTTTGTTGGGTGGGCTCCGCGAGTTACGGTGGCGGTGCCCGGAGCTTGCTGCCTTGCACAAAAGGCCAGCTCAAGGCTGGACTGGTGTCAGGACACGTTGGGGCGAGAGGAGGGAAGGCGCGGCGAGCGCTACTCCGTGGTGCCATCTAACGGGCTTGCTGCGGGGCGGGCGGGCGGCCGGCGGCTCGTGTCCGGCGGTGGGCGCGCGTCTGCTTTTGCAGGCGTGCGTTGGGGCTGGGTATGATAAGGGCTGGGGGAAGGAGTTTAAATAGGCAGATGCTGGGCTTCAGCGTGGCTCTAAACCCCGCACAGCCTGTGCGCGTTGGGTATTTTGCAGTTGCAGGGAGGAAAACTAACAGTGAGGGTACCGACCTTGAACATGCGTTCCCGTGAAGGCTTCCCATACCCCGCACCGGCAGCCGAGCCATGGGCAGAGACCACAGCGTGATGGAGAATTGGGCTGCTCTCCCAGTGGTCTGGGCTTGGGTTATGTCCAAAACGCTCCGGCAACAGGAACGGATCTAAATCTCCGGTTATTGGTATAATTTCAAAAGCAGCTGGGTGGGAGGGAGAGGAGCCTGCATCAGACTTGCTGACCAAGAAAATACCTGCTTGGTTTTTTGCTGCACCTTTCCTAAGTGTACATCAGATAAACACCAATTAAAGGCCCATAACGTTTGTGTACGTTCCTGTAAAGACCATTTTGTGGAGCCGGGCGATGCCAGCCCCGCTGCCCTTCGAAGCAGTTAGCACCTCTGCCGGCTCATCCCTGGCTGTGGCAAGTGCCACCGTTTCGATGGCTCATCTGTCGTTTTTCAAGCAAGCCGTAGGAAGTGTCTTGTTCTTGCCATACTTTCTAACACAGAGGCATCGGAGGATGAAGGTTTAATAAAGACCGGCTCTATATGGCTCTTTTTTTCCAAAAGCTAAAGGATTTTGCAAGTGTGGGAGTGTTGGAGCGACTCGGGAGACACATACCCAGTTGTTCCAGAAGAGCTGGGATGCAAACGTAGCTGAGAGCAAAAAGCACACGATTCATTGCTTCTCCAGCTAGCACATTCCCATGCTCAAGCCTGGGGTCTAAAATGCAGTCTTGACTTTTACTCCCGGTGAAACCCCTGGGAACGAAGCCTGCCCGTAAAGCGAAGGGAGCGTGCAAGTGATCTGCTGCACTGAGAGCCGGAGTTGTGCAGGGTGTAACGCGTCTCCCAGCGCCCTTTGGGCACGCAGTCCTGGTGTGCGAGGGCTTGCTTGCACGGGGGATCCCAGGGGACGTTTGGGGTCAGTTTTCCAACACGGTGCAGTGCGCGGGGACGCTGAACAGGCCAGCCCAGCTCCCAGACACGGTACGGCCACACGCGTGCGGCTCCTGCCCAAACCTACGGAGCCGGGCTGTTTCTGAGCACCGCAGTGTCTGCGGGACGGCTCTGCAGTGTCTGCGGGACGCACGGGTGAGTGTCAAACCCAGCCGCCATCCCACACCGGCCCCGCACGGGGACGCGGTCCCCGCTCTGCCACGGATCAGGCTGATCCATTCCGCTCCTGTGGTGCCGTGCAGGCGCGTCGGCCGGGACCAGCTCGGTGCCAGCGAGCAGCCCACAGTGACAGGTCACCCAGAGCAGACAAATATTGGATGCGACCAGCCCCGTTGGGAGCGACAAGCCCTGCTGCGAGCCCCCCGGGGCGCGCAGGGCTGTGCTCTGCTGCACAGAAACACGGCGTCCGCCCCGAGGCAGAAGGAGCGGTGCCCCGGGCAGCCCCTCGCTGCTCACCAGCAGAAAAACCGCCCCTGGCCATGCTGGGAGCACGGCACCTCCCCGTGGCATGGGACTGACCCTCACCCCGAGCCTCACCACCTTCTGACCTTGAAGAATTTAGCTCTCCACTCAAAGCTTTTATTTTAGTTCAGCCTCTTATTAAACCCTTAAGAAGCCTAAAATTCAAGTCTGACCAGTCAGCCAGCCTGAGGAAAGCCTACGCACAGGGCCAGGCACTAAAGGATGTCGTTAAAGCCTTTGCAAGGCTAATAGGTACTTGCATGCGGCTCCTGACCAGAAAATCCCTTTTGTGTTGCTCATGCGCTCAGTTTTCCATCCTGCTCTCTGGAGCGCGTCTCTCAAGGTTGTCAGAAAGCTGGAAGGAAATGCCAGGATTTAAAGTTTGTATTAAATGTATGAAAGGAGAAAGGGAAAAGCCTGCTGGATTCCTCTCCTTGCACGGCAGCGGGCTCGGATGGAGCAGGAGCATCTGTTTGGGGCTCCAGGGAAGAGCTGGAGGAAGGCTGCCACCTCCAAAGCCACACGGCCACGGCCAGCGGCCGCTGTCAAAGCTCTCCTACCTGTGTGGACACCAGAGAAGCAGCATTTCCCGCAGCCGCCGGCCCGCAAAGGAGCAGACCCGCTTTATCTGGGTCCGAGCCCTGCAGGAGCTGCCCAGGGCTGAGGGATGGATCTGCCGGACGCTGCTGGGGAGGCAGGAGGAGAGCGCAGAGCCGCTGGCACCAGCGCGGCGTGCCCACCTCCCAGTCTGGCGTGAAGACAAAAAGTGCAACGCATGAATCTGCAAACCCTGCAGCTAGAGCTCAATGGAAACCAGCTAGCATATGGATCCAAAAATGAGTCACAGGTTATTGTGCAAACCGTCTGTGCAGCCCAGCTCTATTAACAGGGGGACAAAATAGCAGCAAAAAAGTGATGCAGCTCCTGCACGGGGACTGTTAGAGCACGTCTAGATTATGTGTAGGGCCTGATGTGTTATACAGCCGGCGGTGCAGGGCACGAGGGCCCTGTGTTAGCACGCATGGGGAGATGGCTGGATGATTACTCAGAGGTAGGATCCGGCATCACCGTGAAGCCCAGAGCAGCTGAGGTCAAAGGAAATTGGAAACTGAGCGTGGTCTCATCGCAGGGGCTTGAGCTGAGGTCAGGCAGGCGTTTTTATGGGCAACCAGCTCCAGAACTAGGAGCAAACAGAGATGATGACGCCACTGGAATATGACTCAGATGGCAAAGGTATTTAAGAGCTTAGTTCCCAGTTGTTTCAAAGGGAATTAGAGACCCCTGGGAGAATTACCGCCTGGCCACGGGTCTGGGTTCCTGAGGGAGGCAGCTGTGACGAAGGTCATGCCCGGCTCCAGCCAACACCTAATGGCTTCCGGCAAAAAGGAGTAATTCAGCTGGCACCAAATTAGCACCTTGCACCAGGAGCCCCACTTCCTCCACCTGAAGCACCTTGTGCCCCAGTTTGCGGGAATTCCTCAGGGTGCACGTGCGGCGGAATTTTCCGTGTAGATAATTACCAGGAAAAGACCATGGCCAGGCTGGGTAGCTACACTGAGGCTGAATGGAGCCAGGTTTCCGAAGGCACGGCTGCGAAAATGTCACCCTGAGCGAGAACTTTGAGTTTAGAGCCTGTGTTTTTATACCAAATATTTAGTGTTTTCCCCTTCGCCGGCACTGGTTACTGATTGACTACAAGTGACCTCCAACTGCCG